>NC_059425.1:193015566-193329336 GCF_021028975.2 Sphaerodactylus townsendi
GGGGGGGGGGGGGGGGGGGGGAGGCGTAAAACATGAAGCTTATTTATACAAAGCTGATTTTGGAAACAAAAGTTTTCCTCCCACAGGATCGCTGGAAAGAAGCAAATTTTGAGAAGAACCCTTTCTTGGAAGGCTTTGTGGCATTTGGAGGAGGGTCACATCAGTGCCCAGGAAGGTCAGTGAAACAGCCGCAGGAAAGTACTAGAGAGCAAAAAAAAAGTAGTTTGACTTTTTATGACTGGTCTAATAAACTCAGCCATTTGCAGGCACATTGTCACGCCCCTGGACTGTTCAATAACAAGACTCTCTGTTCAGATGATTATGAAACAGCATCAGGAAATAAGCATTTAGACTTGCCAGAACTGAGCATAGATGGCATTGCAGCCCCCATTACTCCCCATGTCATCCCCCACTTCACCCCACCCCTGTCTACCAGTTCCCAAGTAGTGATGGCACCCCTCCAGTCCCACGATCTGAAGAAACTGCCTCCTCTACCCAAGGGTCAAAACCTCCCCTACCCCAGGGTCCATTCCACACTGCTGACAGAGCTACAACAGCAGGTTTCTAATGAGCTGATAAGGCCTGAGAAGCAAAGCAGGAAAACAGAAGTACAGCAGGGAGGGGAAATGGGAAGGGACAGGTTCCCACATCCCAGTCAGGGAACAAAAGACCAGGCAGGATCAAACGAGCTGATCATGGCACTTATCTTGAGAGGAAAGGTAAAAGGCAATGTTAGATATCTTGTGGTCACGTCTTGTATAACGTTGGCAACATGTTCACGATTGGTAGTTTCCATCTTAGCAATTGGAATACTTGTCAATAATCCTTAAAATCTCAGGGTGGAAATGGAGAAAGATTTGCCTTCATCGTGCACCAGGTGACTAATAATGCTTTTCCATGTTCCTTGGAGACGTGCACATTTGGTTCTGTTAATGTGAGTAAATTATTTAGACAATGAGGCTCATATGAGAGGGCTGAACACTTGATTTCCCATATGAAGTGATAAGAGTGTTAAAAGATTCTGTACTTAAACTATTTCTGATCTTAAAGTTAGGAACTTTTCTGTATAATCTAAGCTCGAGAACTGAATTAAAAATAATAATAATAATAACTTGGGACTGTTTATTAATTGGCCCGCATGCTTTGGCTCATAAGCACTTGAATTTCTGAATAGGAACAAGATAATGTGGTGTCAAGGTCTACAAGAAAATGAGATTTCCCTTTCTCCGCAAATCTTTACAGGTTTCACACTGATAACTTTAATACTGCAGGTAGCCATCCATTTCAGAAATAGAATCCAGTATGTGCAAAGTAATTGTAAATAAACTTGATGGGTTGGATCTGTGGGGGGACCTTCTGCTCACGGAAGGGCACTTTGGGACCAACCCAAAGTGGATTCATCTTTGTATAATTGGATCCATTTTTGTATAATTAGTTATGTGCTTTAACAAAACATTCTGGAGAGAAATGACTGTTGTGTCTTTCTTTTAGGTGGTTTGCTGTAGCAGAGATTCAAATCTTCGTCGTTTTGTTCCTTTATAAATATGAATGCTGCCTTATCGACCCAGTACCAAAGGAGGTAACATTCACATTCATTTTTCATTATATAATGTTTAGTGTATACCATTCCAGTTTTGGATATTTGCTGTATTTCTTAACAGTTACAAGTTGGATACAGAAGCTCTTTTCTTACTTTTTTTTTTCTTTTCTGTGAAATATCTGCTGAGGGTTTGATTCCCCACTCTGCCACTTGAGCTGTGGAGGCTTATCTGGTGAACTAGATTAGCTTATGCACTCCACCACATGCAAGCTGGGTGATCTTGGGTTAGTCACAGTTCTTCAGAGCTCTCTCAGCCCCACCCACCTCACAAGGTGTTTGTTGTGACAGGGGATGGGAAGGGAAAGGAGACTGTAAGCCCCTTTGAGTCTCCTTACAGGAGAGAAAAGGGGGATATAAATCCAAACTACTCCTACTCCTCTTCTTTTTCTAATTGGCTGTAAATTAGCTGTGAAGTCCGTGTGCTACACCATCACACTTTTAACTTACGAAACACTATCAGTTCCCAGTTCTTGTGTCGGTTGAGGAAAACTGTCAAATGCATAAGAAAAGTGTAACATAATGAAAACTCAATGGTGGTCAGTTAAGACAAAGTGTTGGAAATAGTTTTGCTTCATTTTGTGAAATAGAAATAGCTGAAAACCGATGGTAAATTTTGTATTATTATAATTTACGACCTATTTCATCTACTGTAATTTTGAACCTATCCTGGAATTTTCTTCCCGGGGAGATCCGTCTGTTCCCTTCTGTCGCCATCTTCCACCAGTGATGAAATCGTCATTGGTCGCTTTGGCATTCCCACAATGATCTCTCCTCGATTGCTTGATTGTTTTGATTGCTGTTTGTATGTGTTTAGTGTATTTTAGCTGTTTTAATGATGTGCGTGTCTTCGATGGGGGTGATTTTAAGGATTTTTATCACACGTGTGTCTTAAATAGGTAGCTGCCTTCTGAGAACAGAAAGGTGGGGTACAAATTTTGTAAATAAATAATAACATATTTAGGCAACTCACCTGATGCGTGTGTTTGAAGGTGTTGTTCTGTTTTTGCAGAGCCTGCTCCACGTAACAGGGACGCAGCAACCGGCAGGACCGTGCAGAATTCGGTATAAAAGAAGAGCATAGAAACCATCACTGGCACAGAAATAATCAATCCCATGATCATGCCAGCCTCTGCCAAGACTGTTGATCTCAAGGGCTTCTGATGCCCTTCAGGGGCTTCCTATGTCTTTCCGGCACCACATCTGGAGTTCGAAAATCAGAGTTTTAGCCACACTGCGCAACTTGTGTATTTTTATACCCTGCATTTTGGAATTCGAATTCCTTTACCCAGCCAGCTTCTTTTCAGTCATCCCCTTTTTCATATGGATCCAACACCTCTCTATTTAACAGACTATCTCTAGTGTCAAACAGTGGTGGATTCCACGCACCATAAATGTAACATCTTTAGGATGTTATAAAAAAAATCCGTTTGGGGAGTTTGGGTCCCCACAGCATGAAAGAACACAAGCACTGTCAGCCAAAATGGATCTTTCCCCCCACCTGCTGCATGATGCTCTTGCCAATTTCACAGTGCACCCGCCATTGTGTGTGCTACCGCAGATTCTCTGTTGAGTTTCTCCACTGAGATTTTGTCTGCTTGCAGCTCATCCATTTGCTATTTCACTGAACAAGTTAGATGAATAAAGTTTGTGTAGCCTAGTGACCCTGTGCGCATATCATTTTTCCTTTTTTGTTGTTTTGTTTTGAGGGGGATATCTGCGAAGCTACAGCCACATGACTAGAGGATCTGCAATATGTGCATATTTGTGTTGCTGTAGCTTCACAGACATCCCCCTCAAAACAAAAAAGGAAAAATGACACATGCACGGGATTGCCGGGCTAAGCAAACTTTATTCATCTACTTCGTACAGTGAAATAGTAAATGGACAGGCTGCAAGCAGAAGAAATTTCTGTGAGGAATCTCCAAGGAGAATCTCCTGCAGCCCACACAATGGCAGGCATGAGCAACAAGAACGAAAATAAGAGAGTTGGTTGGGAGAAATAAAGCATTCCTGCCTGCTGGTGTTCGCTCAGCAACCAGGAATCGTCCTCAGCCTGGGATGGGGGGAAGAGATCACTAGATTAGCAAACTTTGATAAATCCAGATTGAGAGAAATAAGGTTGAACTCATTCTGGAGAAGAGAGCTCTGTGAAGTTCTTCCACAAAACGCTATTTATAACATCCTAAAGACAGCTCTGGTTTAGGATCAAGAGCAAAGACAAACAGCTTTGTCCCAGACACGCAGCAGAAAGCAAATGGGACCCAAGGAAAACTTTCAAGAGTAGCAAAGATTTAACTGAGTTCCATTGACAGGAGAGTTCGGTTATATCTTCGTGTGGAATTGAGCCTGACATGCTACAGACCGAGAGCTCCTTATTCCAGCGCTTTGATGGTGAATTTCCTAGGAAGGATTTGATGGAGATATAAATATCTTTTTCTCCATGAGTGTCATGGGAAGTTAATTATAGCAGTGACCTTGTTACAAAGATTGTATTATTCCCGTATGGCGGTCCTTATAATTAGATGTTACAGGACTACATACTCTTATCACACCCCTGCCAGCATGGCCAATTGGTCATGCTGGCAGGGGCTGATGGGAATTGTAGTCCATAACATCTGGAGTGCCAAAGGTTCGCCACCACTGCATTATTCCCTCCGTAGGCCAGATGAGAGAGAACGGTGCGAGGGGAAAAGGTGCCAAATTAAATCAGGAATGCTTTGCCCGGTTCCCAGTTCTTCCAGGCATTAGCTGTCATGTTCAGCCCATGTCTGGTTTGATCCTGCCACGTCGTGTGTCTCTCACCCAGGACATGAGATCCTTTCTCTCCTCATTCAGGTGAGGTGAGGGGAACAGGTGAGGGGCCATTCCCCCCTTGGGTAATGGGTAGTCAGGGGTGTTATGTGACGTGGGGTATAACAGAGGGCACTTTTCTGCTTTAGTTCTGGCAATAGAAGTCCAAACACTTATTCCTGATGCTGTTTCATAATAAAGAAATCATCTGAACACAGAGTCTTGTTATTGAACAGTCCAAGGGCACGGCATCTGTATCAGTTCACACATTCAGATTAGGGATCAAGAAATAATGTACCTGTATGGGGAAGCAGGCACTTATTTCTCAGCCGTGTTCAGTATTTACTATGCACTTTGTAGCCTACACAAAGTCACTGAGGTCCCAACACACTAAATAGTACAAAAGCATCTCAAAACAATTTGCTTAACAGGATTTCTTGCAGCTGCAGAACAGTTCTATTCCCTAACTCCTGGAATGTGAATAAAGAAAGGTCTGGAAACATTGATCACATTAAAAAATACCCAAAACTGCATTTATCTAAAAATTAATTAAAAAATAATGTTGCTTTATTCCTTTTTAACAGCCCTTGCAGGGTTAAATTGTGATTCGCTTCTTCATCAAAACGCAAATGGGGTATCTGTTGGACAGATGGCTCTGATCTTGACAAACTCCCTGCAAGTAGAAAGTCTGCAAAGCAGGATGGGCTGAACCTGGCACGTTAAGGGTTTTTTTTACCTGCAGGTAGATTTTTTTTTACATAGAGGAGCATACAAAAAATGCCACCCCTTCCCCGCAACCTGAGTAGATGTGGTCTATTCGTGTAAGGAATTCCATAGAAGCAGAAATAAAAGGCTTTTTGGATGTAAAAGTCCATTTATTAAGACATCTTAGAAAGCTCACGTACACGTAGTGGCAGGAATGACACTTCCCGCCAGAAGCACAGGTTATAACACCATTCACCCCATCCCCCCTCCTGCTTCCCATGGGAACGGAGTCTTCATCTCCTCACAAGAAAGATAAAGTCTCCGCCGTATTAGCTGGCCCATCGCCCGGGCTGTGGAATGCACTCAAGGTTACTTCACCATCAACACTATTGAATCCTTTACACTCTGCCTCCCTTAAAGAAGACCCCCCCCCCCCCAGGTTTATGCGGAAAGGCGCCGTGGAAAGCAGAAATAAAGGGTGGGGGCGCTAATATTTTCGGAATAACAAACCCATTACTGATTACACCCAGAGGGAATATCCTACCCAAGAGACTAAATATTGCAAGCTGCTTACGATTAAAGCCGGAGAGTCCAGGATAGCGCCAATTTCAGAGTGCTTGTGACCATCAATAATAGTCGGTGGGGGCCTCTCCGGCTGGTCGTAAGCAGGCATCGGGAAGCGGGAGCCTCTTTGAGCAAGCTGGAATGGAAGACAGGATGAAATGTTACGATAGAGCAGGCGCTAAGCGGGCAGTGACATCATTAATCACTTTAGTAATCTGAAAAGGTCCCACGAATCTTTTGCAGTGGCCAAGTTTGGAAAAAATTTATGCACGTCTCTAAGATTTTTTTGTAGACAAACACACCCAAGAGCCCACACGCAGAGGGAAATCCGAGCGGTGTTTATCCGCTTGCAGCTTTTGGGAGTCCTTAGCTTGTTGTAAGGCTGTCTGGACCGTTTTCCATCCCTCGGCTAGGGATGAAAACCATTGTTGAAACTCTGGAGGAATCCAAAGCAGCCGCTGGTAGTTGTAGGCAACGGCGGGAAGGAGCCACTCAGGACACAATTTCAAAGGGGGGTTTCTCTTTGTACCGCTATGAACTACATTGTTATAGGCGCACTTCGCGAACGGAATAAGCTCGCGAGACCAATTGTCTTGGTGGTAGTTGGTGTAACAACGTAAATACTCGTTTAGGGTTCTGTTCCGTTCTCTCCGCCTCGGCCACACTTTGAACGCGTGGTAGGGGGCGGCGACGGCCGGTAAGGCCCCCAACAACCCCGCAAAAACGCCTTCCAGAACTTCTCTTGAAATGAATTGGGGGCCGCTGTCGGAGACCACCTTAACGGGGGCGGAATGGAGACGGTAAACATGTTGAATGAACAGTCGTGCCAACTTAGGAGCGGAGGGGATGGCAGCTATCATGGAATAAAATGGGCTTGTTTAGAAAATAAGTCCACCACCACCCACAAAACCGCGGTTGCCATGACTTTCGGGCAAATCCGGTGACAAAATCCACGGAGATGACTTCCCAAGGGCGGGAGGCCACCGGGAGAGGTTTCAACAGTCCATGGGGCTTTCCCGGGATGGTTTTGGCTTCTGCACAAACCGAAAGCAGCCCTTAATGTATGCCTTGAATGTCCTTATGCGGCGATTGCGCGCCACCAGAACTGTCGGGCGGCCAAATGCAGAGTTTTCTGTGAAAGCCAAAATGTCCAGCCGAAGGACATCGCGGGCAAGCTTCAAGAACCTGCTTGCGGTGGAGGGGAGGCATCGCACTCAACATTCCCCCCTCCGCCAAACTCCATTCCTCCAAACGCAATTGGGAGTCACCTTCTTCCGCTGGAGGTTCGAGCAGCCCCACCGGAGTTCCCGCAGGAAAGGAGAGATTTGTGACTGGGAATGGGGGGTGAAGGAGGAGTGGACGCTGAGATCGGGTGACAGCCAGCCCCAACTGGGAGGGGAGGAGAACAGTGCGTGGAATGTCTCGTGGCGCAGCTCCACCCCTCCTTCCCGGGTAGGAGCGAGAGCCGGCCAGCCAGTTCTATTGGTCTTTCCGGGGACAAAATGGACCGTAAAAGAGAAGCGAGAAAAGCAATCGGCCCAACGGGTTGTTTTTATGACATCTTGAGGGGGGGGTGGAAAGAGCTGCCAGGCTCTTGTGGATCCCAATTCAAACCTGAAAGGGGTGTTTAGCCCTCTCCAGCCAGTGGCGCCAAGTGGAGAGTGCTACTTTAATGGCCGCAGTCTCTTTATCCCCTACAGTCCAGTTGAGTCTAGCACTCAGAGAATTTCTTAGACAAATAAGCACACGGAACCAGCCTACCATCTTTATTTTGCTGGAACACAGGGCTGCGCCAAGTGCTTTGGTCCGAGGCATCCACGTGGAACCAATACAAACGGGAGATCTGGGGTCAGGGTGTTTTAGAATAGGTCTGGGTGGTAAACGCGAGGACTTTAAGAGTTGAAAGGCCAGTTTGACACTCCTCGGACCAGGAAAAGGGGCCCCCGGCTTGGCGGACAGTGGATCTTTACCCTTAGTGCGTAAGAGGTCTGTGAGAGGGAGAGTCAGTTCAGCGAATTGGGGTATAAAGTCACCGATAGAAATTAGCAAAAAAACCAAGAAAAGATTGGAGCTCTTGGCGGGGTTGGTGGGGTAGAAAGCCATTGGAGGATCAAGGCCAATCTTAGCAGGATCCATTTTCAAGCTCCCTCGGGCGAGATCCGGTAACCTAAATAGTCAATGGAGGTCTGGTGAAAACAGCATTTGGAGAGTTTGGCAAAGAGATTTATGTCGAGCAAGCCGCTTGCAATACCTCTCGAACCAATGTTTCATGCTCTTCTATGGTTTGTGAGTAAATCAAAACGCCATTCCAAGTATACCACAACTCCCTTGTACAATAAATCATGGAGAACTTCGTTGATAAGGGCCATAAAAGCTCCGGGGGCCCCACTTAACCCGAATGGTTTTATCAAGTATTCAAACGGTCGAAACTTTGTGTTAACCGCAGTTAAGCGTTCATAGCCTTGAGCAATTCTGCCCCTGTAGTAAGCTTCTCTTAAGTCCAATTTAGTAAAAATGCGCCCTTTGCAGAGTGCATCTAAAAGGTCCTTGATCAAAGGCAAAGGATATTTATTGGACAGAGAGACCGCGATTGGGTGACTCCTCGATAGTCTGTGCAAAGCCGTAAAGACCCATCTTTCTTTTTTACAAACAAAACGGGAGCAGCGTGCAGTGTGTTTGGTGGAAGGCTCACTGCATGAACCTCCGCCGAACGAGGTTCTTTATCCAAGAAGGCACGGAGTTCCTTCTCCTCATTGGGACTCATGCGGCAGATTCTACCTTTGGGCAGTTACCTATTGTATAACGACGGCAGCCAGTGTCTCTGTGGGGTGGCAACTGATCGCGATTCCTGCTCCTGGAAAACTCTGGCTAAATCATGATACGCAGGTGGGATGCCAATAGAATCGGGAGCAATCGCTGAAGAAGCCAGGGAGGGGGGTGTGTCAGGAGAAGCTGGGTTTTCCCCCCAATTCATGTGTTCACCGCAGGGAGGGTCAGTGAATTCTAAGATCCGTTTCTTCCAAATGAACTTTGGTTCATGTAACAATAACCATGGCATGCCCAGAACTATGGAGTGTTTGGACACTGGCGCCAAAATAAAACTATTCTTTTCCCAATGGTCGGCATTACAACGGAGGAGAACCGGCTGTGCTTTGAACTGGGCCGGTCCTTCGTTCCCGAGGGGGTTGCTGTCCATTTGGGTGAATGGTATGGGCTTAGCCAGGGGAATTTGGTCCAGACCTAGCTCCTCTGCCACCTGGGGCCGCATTAAAACAGTGGGAGCAGCCAGAACCCACAAGGGCCGAGGCTATAATGCGAGTATGTTTAGCTGGGTTGGCCAGAAACGCTTTGACAGTAATAATGGAGCTGCTGCCTTCACTCATCAAGTCAATAGAGTCTGGCCCATGTCCATGGGGGCTGAAGAAAGGCAAACAGCCACTTCCTCCTCCTCTGGGTCGCTTTCTCGATGACCGCTTTAGACGAGCTCGGCCGGAGGCGGCCCCGATCTGCTTTGGCGGGCTTGGCAGATGGAGTGCGCGTAGGCTGGGATGGGTTGGTTTTTTTGTCTCTTTAGGACAGTTAGCATGGGTTAGATGACCTGGCCCTCCGCAGTAAAGACACAACCCCAGTCGGGCGACGGCGTTCAGAGGTGGTTTCCGTAGGGGCGGCTGGGCTTGGCTTGGTGGGGCGCAGTGGTGGGTTTTGGGCGTGGGCTGCCTCCGGCATCGAAGCAGATTCCAAACGAGACGCCACCTGGGGACCCTAACTGGATCCGTTAATCCGCAATAGTACGAGGGAACCCGGAATTAAAAACACCGCTTCACGCAGCTTGCCGTCATTCACAGCATCCGAGAAGTATTCGTGATTTCACGCGCTCAGGCCACTCAGGGAGGTGAGGTCGAGCAGCCACGCGCACGAAATTCACGCCGGCAAATTCTGCAAACGGGCGTGTTGCCTTGCTGGATAGTTTTGATGGTACCGGATAGCTTCGCCCTCGGCGCCTGGATCTTGGAAGCGCGCTCTTAAGGCTTGGAGGAAATGAAGCGGGCACCGCGGGCGGTGAGTCCTCATCTTGCAAATCCAAAAGAGTCACTTAACCAATCGGCTGCTGCCCCATCCAGGACTTCCGAGCCGATGTCCCGGTGATTTTCTACTCAGAGCTGCATATAAATCATCATAGTCTTCCAAGTGGGCGTACTGAGCCAAAAAAAACGAAGTAGGGAAGTTTGGAAGCCGGTCCCATCGAAACGGGCCGGTATCAGTCGATAGTAGCCCCGCTCCACGGCTCTTGGCGCCTGCTGTGGCGGTGGTTGCGCTGGTTGAGCAGGTTGGGCAGGCAGCTGCTGTAACAAGTTTTGCCGGAATCGGGGGCGCTGGCGGTATACTGGGCTGGCGCTGGGTGGCAGGATCCAGGCACGTGCGGGCCCTCTGGCGCCAGCGCAGATCGGGGTAACAGCATGTATTCCAACTTGGGGCTTCCTGGTCTGGCTGCCTCCTTAGCTCCCCTCTCCAACGCAGCCAGCTCCCTCTCCTTTGGCGGGTCAATGCATCCTGGTGCGCATGCAGAGCAGCTTCTTTTTTCTCGCTCCAATTTAGCCAGTTCGGCCCCGGCTTAAGAGCTTCAGTGAGCTCGCTTTAAGTGCGCAGGGCCTGAACGCTTTCAGTTGCCGGGCAGTAAATCCAGTCTGGAGTGTTCCAGGACTTTATCATGGGACTGACATGATTCTGGAGCATATTGTCGCTGGAGCGCATCTTTGGCACGGTCCAACTCGAAGCTGGACTTCTTTGCATGCTGTCGCTCCCCGTCCCTCTCTGCAGGTTCTCGCGCTCTTGCTGCAACTGTGCCTCGCTCCTCCTCCCATAGCTGACGTTCCTCGGGTCCATGCTTCTTGGGCATCTCGCGAGTCAGCCCCCCACTTCCTCATCCCCCAGGTCTCCTTCGATGGGAGAGGGAACAGATCCGGCTGGGAGTGCAGGCTTTCTTCGGACTCTTCTGCCGTCTGGAAGCCGGTGAGATATCGGAGACACCGTAGCCATCGGTGGCTCCCCGGGGCACCTTAGGTGCGGTCAGCTGGCCCGGGATCAGGGGGGTCCGACAAAGACAGGCACGGATACCCCTCCCAATCCCCAGGTTTAGTCCCAGCATCCTTCGGACGGGCTCCCAGTGCTGTGCCACGGTGGTTCCTTGGGAGCATCACCAAAACACGAGTCCAGGAATCCTTCCAATGGATTCCTGGGCTGCCCCATGAAAGGTGGTCAGGCCCGTCTCCTCCATGACAGGTTGCAGCAATCTGAGGTTTGTAATCCACACGAAAACGGGCAGAGATCCGATCCACAGGCGCTCGATCCATAGACAGCGCCCCAAACGGCTCATGGAAGTCCCCATGGTCGTCGCCACGCCCCTCGCTCCAACGGAGTAAAGCGAAGACTCGTGCTGATAATGCAGGACGGGAAAGAGCTACCAGCGAAGCCCGCTCTCCTGCCGGGTTCCTCCAGATCCAGAAGGGAAAGGTCGGAGCCCTCTCTTTGGGGCTACCGCAGACCTTCCTCGCAGTAACATTCAACCTCTCCATGTCAAGACACCAGAGGTCCACTGTACTAGGAATATATTGAATTGGATTCCTGCCACAATGTAAGGAATTCCATAGAAGCAGAAATAAAAGGCTTTTTGGATGTAAAAGTCCATTTATTAAGACATCTTAGAAAGCTCACGTACACGTAGTGGCAGGAATGACACTTCCCGCCAGAAGCACAGGTTATAACACCATTCACCCCATCCCCCCTCCTGCTTCCCATGGGAACGGAGTCTTCATCTCTCGCGCAAAGATAAAGTCTCCGCCGATGAAGCTGGCCCATCGCCCGGGCTGTGGAATGCACTCAAGGTTACTTCACCATCAACACTATTGAATCCTTTACAATTCGTCTACTTCAGGATGCAATGATAGAGCTTTTGTTTGGCGTGCAGAAAGTCCCAGGCTCAAGTCACAAGATCGGGTAGTAGAGGATGGGACAGAGCTCTGCCCAAAGGCACCTGGTGGGCCACTGCGAGTAGCAGAGTGCTGGACTAGATGGACTCTGGTCTGATCCAGCAGGCTAGTTCTGATGTTCTTATGAGAGCAGCTGCCAGTCAGAGTAGACCTGGATGGGCCAAGAGTCTGCGGCTTCAGTATAAGGCTGCTTCCGGTCTTTATGTATTCTTCTGCTGCTGCTGCATCTGTACACTCGGCCCAAATGAAGGCTGCTTTCCATTTAGTCTCTGCAGGATGCTAATCTGTGAAGAATAAGAAAGAGGAGGAGGAGTTTGGATTTATACCCCACCTTTTTCTCCTGTAAGGAGTCTCAAAACAGTTTACAAACTCCTTTCCCTTTGTATTGTCGAAGGCTTTCACGGCCGGAATCACTGGGGTGCTGTGTGGTTTCCGGGCTGTATGGCCGTGTTCTAGCAGCATTCTCTCCTGACTTTTCGGAGAGAATGCTGCTAAAACATGGCCATACAGCCCCGGAAACCACACAGCACCCTAGTGCTTTCCCTTTCTCTCCCCAAAGCAGACACCTTTTTTTTGGGGGGGGGGGGGCTGAGAAAGTTCTGAACGAACTGTGACTGGCCCAAGGTCACCCCAGCAGGCTTCATCTGTAAAAACAGGGAAACAAACCCAGTTCACCAGATAAGAGGGGAATCAAACCTGGTTCTCCAGATCGGAGTCAGCCGCTCTAAAGCCCGCTGGCATGGTGGCTACAGGTCAATTTCATCAGATATTAAACTTGGAACTAAAAAATCCCACAGAAACAACTGGTCTGCATTAAGCCTCTCTTTGCAGACTGCATCTGAATTTGTTCTCTCTCTTTTTTAGCTGCTGTCATTCTTTCCCCAGAGCCGATAACAGAATGGGTGGGATCGATTTTTTAAAAGTTATCCCTGCACGATCTGTCTGCGCCTTAAAATTACTCTTCTATGAAAGGCAGGGAGTTTTCTTTCAGGGTATGTTGCACGTTCCTCGGGTAGGAGGAGTGGGAGTGTGAGGCGGGTCTGCCATGGCAGGCATGGCAGCAGCTGCTGCCCAAGCAATGTTTTTAAAAATCTGGCCAATCAGAAGCCTTGCTTGACAAAAGCTCTAGCTGATCCCACCCCCTTTCTAAAACCCCTTGGGGGGTGGGAGCTTGGTGGTCTTGGACACTATGTTAGGGAACCTCTTGGCTACCTCAAGGATGCTGCCTTATACCATCTGACCCCAGTTCTCAAACTTTTTGAAAAGGAGTCACTTCTAAGCAGTGGTGTCCCACTAATGGGAACATGGGGTATCCCATGTCTCCAGGTGCAAACTGCTGACCCCCCCCCCCCCGCCTCCCTGCAGGCCGGCTTTTGCCCTCTCCAGGCCCTGGGGAGGGCAGGAGTCAGCCTGGAGGGAGGCCAGGGGAGCAGGGCTCGGCAGCGGGCAACCCAGGAGCCAGTTTGCTGCTGCAGCACCCGTCTGAGCCCAGACCCTGAGCCCCGCCCTCCCCGCTGCCTCCCTGGCTCCTGTAAGTGGGGCACAGAGGGGGTGTGTGGGGATGAGCCACGGGCTGTGGTGTGTGGCCATTTCACATGTTAGGCAGAGGGAACCCCATATCTGCCACCGAGCTTCTTCTTCCAAGCACCCCAAATCATCCTCTTCCTCCTCCTCCTCCTCCTGGCCTCATGACCCACTTGCAACATAGTTACAGCCAACTTTGTGGCCCCGACCCACCATTTAAGAGCTACTGGTCTTCTCTGATTGGGCGCTGTTGTGGCTGGGGGACATGGGATGCCCAGCATCAGGCAGGAGGGACCAGCAGCCTCGGAGGAATCACACCTGCATGCTGGGACCAGGCAATAAAATGTTTGTGTTATCTCAGGAAAGGAAGCCCCCCTCCCCCCCTGATCTGCTGGCACGGTGCCAGGTTCGCCCTATTTTTTTGTTCCTCTTTGCATGCGCACCAGGTGTTTCCATTGCTAGATTCAAGTCCGGCACTTATTTATTTGATTATTTTTTTTAGCCACTGGCACCGCTCACCCAAAGAGCCTTGTGGCAACTTAAAACCGTATAAATGAGTTAAAAGCAACATAAAAACAGATCATATAAAATACTAACCTTACAATATTGAAATTTGTGGCTAGACTCATCCCACTAACAAGAACAAGAAGAGTTGGATTTATATCCCCCCTTTCTCTCCTGTAAGGAGATCTACTTTCCCTTTCCCACCCCTCACAACAAACACCCTGTGAGGTGGGTGGGGCTGAGAGAGCTCAGGAGAAGTGTGAATAGCCCAAGGTCACCCAGCTGGCATGTGTGTGGGAATGCACAGACTAATCTAGCTCCCCAGATAAGCCTGCACAGCTCAAGTGGCAGAGCGGGGAATCAAGCCCAGTTCTCCAGTCACTTCTAAGCAGTGGTGTCCCACTAATGGGGACATGGGGTATCCCATGTCTCCAGGTGCAAACTGCTGCCCCCCCCCCCCCCGCCTCCCTGCAGGCCGGCTTTTGCCCTCTCCAGGCCCTTAATCACCACACCACTCTGGCTCTCCCCAAGCTTATGGAGTACACTCATTAAAGATAAATTTAGCTTTGCCCGTCCTGTGGAAACTTAGGAAGTCCAGCAGGGCATGGGTGCCATCTGAGAGAATACTCCACTGTGTCAGGACCAAAGCAGAGAAGGCCCTTCCCTTGGTAACAGCTAACCAAGCCATCCCGGGTTGGGGACCTGCAAAAGGCCCTACAGGATAACTAAAGAGAATATGGGAGGTTGTTATGAAGAGGCAATAGCTCTCTAGCCAGCATGGCATAGTGGTTAAGAGCAGGTGGACTCTAATCTGAAGAACCGGCCTTGATTCCCCACTCCTGCACATGAGCTGCGGAGTCTTATCTGGCGAACTGGATTTGTTTCCCCACTCCTACATTCCTGCTGGGTGACTTTGGGCTAGTCACAGTTCTCTCAGAACTCTCTCAGCCCCACCTGCCTCACAAGGTGTCTGTTGTGGGGAAAGGAAGGGAAAGGAATTTGTAAATCGCCTTGAATCTTGGCTCAGAATTGGGGGGGAAGGAGGCCAGGCTCTGCCCACTTACCCACACCTGCAGGTCTAAGCGTTGTTCATACGTTACAGGAAAACTCGCACAGCTTACCTGTAGGTGTGTGCAAGTTTGTAAACCCCCCCCCCCCGGTGCTGCGTGGGCGACCCAAAGCGGAGACCGGGGGGGGGGGGGCTGCGCCTGTGCGGAGCTTCGAGGCCACGTCCAGCTGCAAGAGCGTTCCCCGACAGGCCATCGAGGTAAAGCCAACGCCCGCTGGGCACGCGTTGAACGCGCGTTTGCTAGAGCGTGTGGACCGCCCTCCCGAGGAAAAGGCTCGCCCGCGGCCAGCAAAGAACCGGAGGGCAACGGGCCCCGCCCAGCGGCCTTCCTCGGGCGGCCAGTGGGGGCTGCGCGGACCGCCCCCTCCAGCGCCCCCCGCCCGTGACACTGCCCGGCCAGGAGGGCGAGCGCGAGCGCGAGGGGGCGGCGGCT
Source organism: Sphaerodactylus townsendi (assembly GCF_021028975.2). Classification (NCBI taxonomy): domain Eukaryota; kingdom Metazoa; phylum Chordata; class Lepidosauria; order Squamata; family Sphaerodactylidae; genus Sphaerodactylus; species Sphaerodactylus townsendi. The sequence goes on from NC_059425.1 coordinate 193,030,743, forward strand.
CCCGGGCCACGCAGCGGGCGGGGCGGGCAGGTAAGCCGAGTCCGGGAAGCTCCCGCCGCTCGGACCCTCCCACCCCACCCCACCCCACCCCTTCTGTCGCTCTTCCCCTTCCTTCCTTCCTTCTCTCTCCCTCCTCCGGCCCGTGGGAAGGGGGCTCTGTGGCGGGGGGCTCTCCTGGGCCACCTGTCTGTGCTGGGAGCGCGAGGCCGGCTCGGGCGCACCTGGGGCTTTGGCTGGCCCGCCGCTCCCGGCGCCTGCTTGGGGGGGGGGGGGGGAGCCCCGGCCCCCTTTGCGGCTTTCCGGGACCCCCCGGGCCAGCGCCGGGCTCTGGGCACCTGCTGCGGCCTTGCCGGGCTCTGAGCCGCGAGTCTCGGGCGGGGCCGGACTCCCCCTGGCCAGGCCCAGCCCTCCCCGCCCCAGTTCACCTTCTGCGGGCAGGATCCGGGCCGGCCGTTTCCCTTGTGCGGCTGGCAAACCCTGGATGCCTTTGGGCAGATCCAGGACAGAGTGGCGCGTGGGGGAGGGGGGGGGTTGATCACAACCCCGCCCCCTCCCATCTAAAGATCCAGCTCTGTTTTCAGGGGTCCCAGAAGAAGTTTGCATCCACCTGAAAACTTCCGGCCCAGGATAAAACTTGGCTGCTCTGGAAGGTCCTCCTGGCATCCAAAGCCGCTGCCCACCTCGCTCTCCTCGCCTGATGCCCCCCCCCCTCCAACAAATGTCCCAAATCGCCTTTTCATAGAGCTTCAGAGTTCAGTTCGATGGATCCACATTTCAAAACAAATCAGCATTTCTTCCACTTTTGGCTCTTCAGCTGTGAACCAAACCACTCTCTAAAACTGTAACCCGCTTGGACCTCAGTCAGTCAAAGTTCTTGTCCCTTTGGAGAGATGCGAGTTTCAGATCACCAAAAGCCCCTCCTTTGCTTTCTCCAGCCGTTGGCTAACTTCAGGGATTTTGTTCCATCACCGAAAATGTGCTGCCTTCCAGTGGTGCATTGAGGGAAAATGGAGCCTGGGGCAAAACCGGAGTTTTCCGCCCCCTCCCCAGGCGGCCTCTGGGGCAAGGAGAGGGGCTGGAGGCTGGCAAAGGCCAGGAGCCTGTGGGACCTGCCTTCCCGACTTGCTCTGCCACCTGGTGGGGCCACCACCCAGAAGGCACGTGGACAGGGGAGCAGCAGGGTTGGCATAGCAATCTCCTCGGGGCCGTTGGCTCGGCATGCTATCTACAGAGGGGCGAGCCCTTCCTTCCCCAGAGAGTGCCGGTCATGCAGGACCCGAGCGGAAGGAGCAAGTATTACTGCTGCTGTAGTTTATAGTTTTATAGTTTTATGGCTTTGTATTTTGACTGGGGTGATTCGATTTGTTTTATTGTATTGTTGTTGTTGTGCACCGCCCTGAGCCCTTCGGGGGTAGGGCGGTTTACCAAATCGAATAAATAAATAAATAAATAAATAAATAAATAAATAAATAAATAAATAAATGTGACTAAATGGGCACTACCTGGGGACATTTGCCCCCATATGTCCCCCTGGGTGGTACGCCCCTGCTGCAGTCATAACCTCACCAGAACTCTTGGTGCGTAAGACAGTTACAGGCATTTCTATACTGGAAATTAGTAGTTTTAACTGCATTTCTTAACCTAGTTTTGTTTTAAAATTTTGTCCTGTTTTATATGCCAATTAAGGCTTGTGTTGTTGGAACAGGCATTCCAGATCATTTTCTGCAGTCCTGTCCAAACCAACCTCCTCCCAGAGGTCACCTGTGATGGCTCTGAAAGCTTCCAAAGGAAATCAGTTGCCTCTGCTTCCCTTTACATTGTGCCGGGTTAACTACTTTTACTGAAAAGTAGAGGGAGGGGGTTTTGAACTACACAGACCAGATCCCACAACCTCAGAGGCGTAGCCAGGGGGGAAAGCGCCCAGTGCCCCGGTGCATCCTCTGCCCCCGCCCTGCCCCGGAACACCCCCCCCCATGGAATGCCCTCACCACACCCCCACAGGGGCATGTGCCTGGTGCATTGCACCCCCCCCTCACCCCCTTGGAGCTGTTGGAAGAAAGGGACTTTAAGCTGTTTCCTGCCTCACCCTACAGAGGGTTTTTTTTACTAGCGAGCTAATGGCTAGCTAATGATCATATGTCGGGAGTGCTTTGATTGTGTCTTTTTGCATGGCAGAGGGTTGGATTCAATGGCTTTTGTGGTCTTTTCCAACTTTATGATTCTCGATTCAGGAGAATGCACCTGCACTGCCTTCACTTAATGCCTAGTTTGTTTGTTTGTTTGTTTGTTTGTTTGTTTATTGTTTCATTTTTATACCGCCCTCCCCCGGAGGGCTCAGGGCGGTGTACAACATTATCAAACAGATAAAACAAGAAGTTTAAATTTTTTAAAAAAATGCAGCATACAATTTCCAAATCCAAGTAAGTTTAGATATTTAAAATAGATGGCATCCAGCTATTTAAAACTCCTCTTAAAGGGGGGGGGGCAGTGGGTCTCAGAATATTTCTTAGGCTGTTTTGGGCACCCATATCAGCAGCTGGTCTCACCAAAGGCCCGGTGGAATAGCTCGGTCTTACAGGCCCTGCGGAACTCGTTGAGATCCCGCAGGGCCCGGACAGCTGGAGGAAGAGCATTCCACCAGGCAGGGGCCAGGGCCGTAAAAGCCCTGGCCCTAGTAGAGGCCAGCCGCATCATAGTTGAACTGTGGAACTTGCTGCGTCAGGATATGATGATGGCTGCCATCTTGGAAGGCTTGAAAATGGGAATAGACAAATTCATGGAGGACAGTTCTATCAGTGGATATTAGTCATGACGTCTCTCTTACTCCCTCTAGTACACAGGTGTCAAACTCGCGGCCCTCCAGATGTTATGGACTACAGTTCCCATCATCCCCTGCCAGCATGATGCTGGCAGGGGATAATGGGAACTGTAGTCCATAACATCTGGAGGGCCGCGAGTTTGACACCTGTGCTCTAGTACCAGAGGCAGTACAGGTGCATAGGCGTGAGTGAAGATGCTGCGGCAGTCATCCTGCTCGTGGGCTCCCCAGCGATTGGCGGCTGTGTGAACAGAATGCTGGACTTGATGGGCCTTTGGCTTGATCCAGCAGGGCTCTTCCTATGTTGTTATGTGAAGAGGGAAACTGAGGGCTTGAAACTGAACCCTGCTGACAGCCACCAAATCAGCTCACGATGGAGACATGATGTGAACAGAGGACACCTTGGCTGACAGCCCCACATTTTGGCCACTCGACTGCACCAGTTGACTGATGATTTTAATACCCCAATGGCTGTGGAAGTATTGTGGAAGGAAACATTGATTTTAATACATTTTAATCATGCCTTTCCACTTAGGAGCCTAGAGTATGTGGTTCCCCCCACCCCAGTGTTTATCCCACAACAACCCTGTGATGTAGGCTAGAGGAAATAACTGGCCCAAGAGCACCCAGCGAGCTTCATGGCCAGTCTGGATCTCTTCAGGCCTAATCACACGAAGAGGCAGGAGACGTGGAAACCAGTTTTGCTGCACGCCTGTTCTGAATGCCCTTAACATTCCTTTTACCGTGTTTCCCTGAAAATAAGACAGTGTCTTATATTAATTTTTGCTCCCAAAGATGCGCCATGTCTTATTTTCAGGGGATGTCTTATATTTCTGTATTCTGTTCGTCGGGCATGCTTCCAAACAAAAACTTTGCTACGTCTTACTTTCGGGGGATGCCTTCTATTTCGCACTTCAGCAAAACCTCTACTACGTCTTATTTTCAGGGGATGTCTTATATTCAGGGAAACAGGGTAGTATGTGATATCCTCTGTCGCTGCCGTTTGTCGAGGGACAAGATTATTTTGGTGCTTATCTGCCGATTGACTTCATCCAGCGAGATTTTGCTGGCGTAATCAGCTCTCCTCAAGATGTCTACTCTTTCTTAAGCATTTTCTCTCGGCCCAACCCAGGATACCAGATGCCCCGGAGAGTATGCCAAGTTGCTCCCCGGGGGGTATTGATGCTGCTAAATAAAACAGCAGATTTAAGCATTAAGGTCCATTTTTTTGGCTCAGTGTCTTTAATCGAACTGGAATTAGCAAACAGGCTTACTATGGAAGCTTGTACGCTTTACTGAACTGAACTAATTTGCAATTTAGCTGTTTCCCAAGAACAGATTCCGCCCTGCTCCGAAACTGATTTGTTTTTCATAATCCTTTCTATTATTAGCCTTTGCTGCAGGACAGGAACACGTGAATTTCAGAAGAAGAAGTTGGTTCTTCAGTTGCATACTGCCAGCCAACCAGAATTTTTAACCACTCCTGGGTTTTGCTGTGATAAGAAGGGCAGTGAAACGTGGAGGAATGAAATTACATCATTAAAAAAACCCTATGCATAGCCATGGCTTTATTTAAATCCTTTGCCTATGATAAGAGGGCTTTTAGTAGTCCTGGTCATCAGCTAAACAAAGCTGTATTCTTTTCTGGGCCTTGTTTATGGTCTGTGTTTAATAATATAATAATTATTAATTTAATTGTTTCATTATTATTATGAATTAACTAGCAATTTATTCTGTTACATTTTTTATACCACTCTTCCAAGGGACGTAGTTAGGGTCACTTATGCGGCTTTCCTCTCTAATATATGCTCACAGTACCTCTGTGGGGTAGGCTAGACGGAGAGACAACGGTGGTCCAAGGTCACCTGTGGCCAGGTAGAAATCTGAACCCAAGACTCTTAGAACCTAGTTGGAGTCTCTTAAGTACTGTACTATCCTTTGTTCAGGAATAAGAGACTATGTATGTATGTATGTATGTATGTATGTATGTATGTATGTATGTATGTATGTATGTATGTATGTATGTATGTTTTTGATTATTAGACTTCTCCCTCTTGCCCCATTTGCTCAAAGCAGTTTCCATTGTAGTCCCTTTACACAAAAAAATAATTAAAATCATCATACAAAAGTATACAAACAGTACTCAATCCTGGCACCTTTCACATATAAAATCCAGCAAGGTTGGGGGGAATCAGTTTTGCTTCGTTGGTCTCAAAGGGGGGGGGGGGGAAGAGAAGGCAGGCAGGCTAGCGATAGATTTCGTTGCAGTCTTTGGTGGAACAGCTTGGAATTGTGCAAGATTGTTCGGTAGAACTGAGAAGTGGGAGGAGGAGAAGAGATTTTCCAGTTAAGGGAGCTTTTTCTATAAGATCTCTGCTTGTTCTCATGACCTGTCATGTCCCTGGAGTGTTCAGTAATGGGACTCTGTGTTCTGATGATTTTTTATATATAATGAACCAGCATCAGGAATGAGCATTTAGACGTCTACTGCCAGAACTGAAGCATCAGCAGCAAAGTGCCCTCCATTATACTCCACATCATACCCCCCATGTCACACAACACCACCCCTGACCACCAGTTCCCAAGGGGGGATGGCCCACTGGCCCCACAGTCCAGAGACAAGGCAGCCTAACCTTAAGAGCATATTTGCAGTGTGTGAAATTAGTCAGTGCATGAATGGAGGTAGTTTGGTTTCGCTTTTTACTTATTTTGCAAATCACTTGCTCGAGATCCCATTGGCTTAACCTGCTACCAGCCATCTTGAGTGTTGCTTGGTGGTCCACATATGCAATTCTTGGCAGGCCTTCTAAATAGAAGGCTTATCAAGGATGGGTGGCCGGGTAGTGCTGTCTATAGATGGCTTTGGGGTACTATATGAATCATTCAGGTCTGCTCTGTGTAGGGTTGAGAACTCCCAGTTGGGAAAATCCTGGCAATTTTGGCACGCAACTGTGCTGCTAGCAAGCAGGGGCATAGCCAGGTCTGACCCCGCAGAGCCAAACAGGCAGCAAGCACCGGTGTGGTCAGGTTGCAGTCCAGTGGGTTAAGGCAGGCGGCAGGCAAGGCATAGGGGCTTTCCGCACTGACAGAGTTGTACTGGTTTCTATCTAGGTTCACCTCAGTGTATCTGCACTGCAACTGAGCTCAACGTTGTTTTGTCTCAGTTCCCCCCCCCCCCCTCAGAACTGCGACATCCCTGTCACAGTTATGAACTACACCTTTCTGCTGGAACAAGGTCGATACCGCTTCAAAGCTTCGAAGTGCGGACGCATCGAAACGACACCTCATCTGTTCAACCAATCAGGAGCCACTTTTGTGGCATGCGCAGAACGGGAGAGTCGTGGCAGGCATGTAACTGTAAAAACTGGGGGGGGAAAGAACGCTCCCGTTTCCCATGGTAACACAAGCTCCAATCACGACTGAGGAGCGAAACAGGCACCAAGATGGTCCCGCCCACTTAGCTCGGTTCCAGGGGGCCAAGTAAGTTGCTGTGCAGACAGCCTGGAATCGCCCCCCACTGAAGGGAACCGAGTTGACCTTAGCTCCCTTCTGTAGTGCAGAAAGCCCCATAGTTAGGTCACAGTCCAATAGGTCAAGGCACGGGAGAACCGAGGAGCAGGCTAGGAATCAACAAAGAACCTGGCACACAGCGGCAACAGGTAACACACTTGTTGCCCCCAGGCAGAAGCAAGCTCACAGCAAGGCTTATATAGAGAGCCTTGTTCAGGGGGCTAGAACCTTCAGTGGAATGTACTTCTCTAGAGTCCACCATTCAAAACAGCTGTTTTCTCCAGTGGAACCGACCTCTGTAGTTTGGAGATCAACTGGGAATCCAGATCTCCTGGCCTCACCCAAGGGTTACCATCTCTAGGTCCAAACAGAGCTGCTAACCTGAGCCAGGACTGTCGTACCGCTGTGATGGTTCTCGACTCTGTCGGGGTCCAGGACCAGACGTTGTTGCCTGGGATGCTCCCCGGGCATAAATGACAGATTTCCTTTGTTTTGTTTTCAAAAACAGCCTGCAAACGTAAACCTCTCTGGCTGGATTACATCAGCGAATCCCTTAGGTGCTGAATCACATTTATTTTAGGAGGCGGCGTGCATTTCCAGTCCTAAGAATAGCTCCGAGGCCTGCATTCCATAGAAAGTCACCCCAACAAAGACGAGGTCACAGCTCTGAGGACCAGTTCGCACGCAGGCCCCGTTCCCACCTTCCTGGTACACTTTTGCCTTGGTTTTACATTAGTTTTCTGCCTTTTAAGGTTGCTGTTGCCTCTCTTTAAGAGATAGTGCTATCAAATCTTGCCTCTGGAGAGATTTGTGTGTCTTGGGCTGCAACAATTTTACTTGGACTGTGTGCAACCACGCCGGGCACATGTTCCAAAATATCATCCTGGGTTTTTTCCCCTTTACCATGCTTGTATTCCTGGACAGCTGAGTAATTCCAGGTAAGATTTTGGCATTGTGTTGTACACAGCAGGTAATAGTTTATTTTTTGTCCTAGCCTGTCCTTATTTCAGAACCCCCCAAAATGGTGCCCACTGTCACATTTTCTGGTGCCCAACAAGTACTTTTACAAAGTGAGGTAGGGCCGCTGCTCAGATTGGCCACTGGAGATTTGATTTGCTGTGCAGATATCTATATATATAAAAATCTAACAGTGTGTTTGTCCCTGATGGTCTCCCTCAGAAGCTGCTGGACGGATCGCCCCCAAATTTTCACAGGACGTCCCTCCCTGTTGCGGGCAGGTAATCGGACCTTCAAATCGCCAAAAGTCCATACCTGAGCCAGGTAAAACATCTTTTTCCTGGCGCACCAGGCCATGAAGCTGGCTGTGTTTAACTGTCACCCTTAGAATGTCCGTGCAGCCTGTCTGTCTGTGGCCTGAGGGCTTAGAATGGGCAGATGGGCAAAGATGAGCAGTGAAAACAGTAAATAGGTAACACTGGTAGGTAATACGAGTGGAAGTGAAACACATACACACTTTGCCATGTGAGACGTCAGGTGGGGTTCCCCCCCCCCCCCCACACACACGCAGGTAACTTTCACTCTCTGTGCCTCACCCACTGCTACCACACAACACACATACTCTCATCCACATCCAGCTCATCCTCACACACCTCACTCTGCCCTCCCCAGTGGCGTACCTGCCTAGGGACAGGGGGTACCAAATGGGCGCCCCATTTGGTCACGTGGGGGGGGGGCGCCACCATTTCAGGGTCGTTTGTGTGTTTTTAAATTTTTAGTGTTTTTTACGTTTTGGCCTGCAGGGGGCGCATTTTAAGGCTAGTGGTACCAAAATTTCAGGGTACCATCAAGAGACTGTCCTGATGATACCACCCAAGTTTGGTGATGTTTGGTTCAGGGGGAGCAAAGTTATGGACTTCCAAAGGGGGTGCCCCATCCCCATTGTTTTCCATGGGAGCTAACAGGAGATGGGGGCTACCCATTTGAGGGACCATAACTTTGGTCCCCCTGAACCTAACTTCACCAAACTTGGGTGGCATCATAAGAATAGTTACCATATGATACCCTGAAATTTTGGTGTCACTAGCTTTAAAAATACAACCCTTACAGGCACCCCAAGAAATTTGCCCAAGATTCTTTGTTTTGCAGTGACTTTGCTCCATTGTAGCCCATGGGGAATTTCTGAGTGTCTAAGCAGGCTGCACATTTTTGAAGATAGAGGCACCAGACTTTCAAGGTGGCTCGGGAGGCCCTCCTGGTAATAGCATCCAGGTTTGGAGACCTTTGCTTCTGGGGGTTCAGTTTTATGGGCCCCCAAAAGGCTTATTTTGTTTCCCCGCTCCTGCACATGAAAGCCTGTGGGCTGAGTTCTCAGAACTCTCTCAACTCGCCCCCCCCCCCCACTCCAGAAGCAAAGCTCACCAAGCTTAGATGCTATTACCTAAGACCTCTTGGAGCCACCTTGAAAGTCTGGTGCCTCTATCTTCAAAAATGTGCAGCCAGTGCTTACACACTCAGAAATTCCCCAGAATCTGCCAGGCTCTTCAGCAAGTTCTGTGGTGGGAAAAATTACTTTTCCCACCATAGACTTCAGTGGGGCTTTCTGTTATGCCCAGATGGCTCTGTGGTAGAGGTTTCAATGGGAGGCACTGTGGTAGGGGTCTTGCTCTGGGTGGGGGCATTTCCTGTAGGGCTGCTGGTGTGAGTCTCCTGAAAGGAACCAACCAAATTTGCTAAAATGTGTATGGAAGAGGAAAATGCTGTGGGCCCCAAGTTGAAGGTGAACCTGATGCCCACAGCATTCGGCCATCCCAGGCAAACTTTAGCAAAGTTAGAAATGACTTGACGGCACATGTCACGCACAGCAGGTGGCTTCCTTCCTTCACAGATTCATTAAAAAATCTGTACAATTCAAGAGGGTTTTTTCAGTATTGTTCATCTACCCCCTGCAAAGAGTGGTGAAAATGCTACAGATAATTTTCTCACTTGAAAATTAAAAATCTTCTCTACTCTTTGTTATTTTTATGGGTCAGACCCAATTAAAAACCTAATCCAGCTGGGGCCAATATGATGAAAGAATTCCAGAATTTACCCACAAGATGTTACTCTTCCATGGGCGTCCATTTGTAAGTCTAATCATTTGGTGGCTTTTAATTACAATCTGCCATAGAAAATTGGCCAGGAAGGTGGGTGTCTACACTACATTCCAGGATGTCGCAGTGATTCCTGTGAAAGCTGGTATTCCCTTAAAGAAGGTCTTGGGCAGTTTTTCTGGGCAGAAATGTCACTCTTTTTCTCCTTTCGGTGGACTTTGGGCCTTTCCCCACTTACCTTAAGCCCCGCGCTACTTGAGCAGAGTAGCGCGGGGTCCCCCGGCACTCCCCACGACAGGGGCGGCGACAGCGCAGCCGCCCTGACGCTGCCGCTGTCGTGCCCCCTCAGCGCGCGGCATCCCTTCTTAAGGGCGCCTTTTGATGACCCCGCGCAGAGCGTGGGGTCGTGGGGACGCCCGGGCGCGTGCCTGGGATGCCGGGCGCTGAGAGCAGCGCCCGGCATAGGTAGGATGGAAGAGAGTGGGGAAAGGCCCTTTGTTCCACACTCCCTTTTCCGTACTGAAGTATTTTTCTTTTGGTCTGTCTTATTTATTTATTTATTTATTTATTTATTTATTTATTTATTTATTTATTTATTTATTTATTTATTTGTTTATATTTTGGGCTTCTAGACCGCCCCATCCCCGAGGGGCTCTGGGCGGTGTACAGCAGACCTCTTTGGTGATTTGCATCTGTATGTCTGACTGCCACAGGCATCTCCATTTGACAAGCAAAACTCATTTCTTTTATGAATGTGGCTACTTGATGATCCTGTGGCCTGTTTCATATCTGTGAGACAGTCTCTCCTGCTGTACTCTGCCACAACAGCTTTGCTCATGTGAACAGTGTCTTTCACAGGTGCCAACATGCAAAATCAAGAACTGCCCATTCTCAGTGGTGGCCTCACTTTGTGGAATGGTTGCCCACCCTCCTGACTTTCCACAAACTATGTAGAACTGAACTGTTTAAGAGAGCTGTTGTGGTTTTTTCTGGGCTGTGTAGCTGTGGTCTGGTAGTTGTAGTCTCTAACATTTTACCCACATCTGTGGCTGGCATCTTCAGTGGCACCATGCCATGGAGAGAAATACATCTTACTGTGACATGCATCTGAGGTTGCCAGCCACAGATGCAGGTGAATTGTTACAAGCTAAAGCCACCAGACCACTGTTGCACAGCCCAGAAAACCCACAACAGCTGGTTTAACAGACAACAACAAAAGCCTATGATTAAAAAAATGAAATTAAATAAGGTACAGAATCAGGAGATAACTTGCAGTGTACCTAAAGTTGGATGGATAGTGAACAAAATTGGGAAAAGGTTGGTCAGTGACTTACAGTGACTTACAGGTATTTACTGGATTTCCATTATAATCTGCACCGGTTGGTTACATTTTAAATTTATTATTTATGATATATATTTTGATATATATTTTAGCCTATTCCATACATTTTTATATTTATTTTACCGGCATATCTATTTTGTATTATATCTTCTTAAGTATCACTTATATTGATATATTCTGGTCAAGGACCGTACAAATAAATGATGATGATGCAGATCATAAAATATTTACAATAGTCTAAAAAATATCAGAACCTCTGTAGGTTAGATTTCGCCAAGTCCCATGGCTTTAAGACAGCTTTTCAGTGCAGACCACAGCATTGCCCTGTAGAAAATTATTCACAAAGTTTCTTGGATAAATTATTGACTGTGATCTATACTTCTATATATAGCTTAGTGGGATTCTGCTATGTGATTTTGCATCATTTACTGTGTCATGTTATTACTTAGGACTTGTAAGGTTATTGTTTAACCTTGGTAGATTTCTGCTGTGGTGCCTGGCAGAGCTCCCAGAGTAGTTATCAGCTTGCCTGTGAGAATGTCTGTGAGAAACTGGTTTGCTTCTTATCTGTCTGCTCTTGGTGGGAACTTGCCTGAAGCCCGTAAAAGCGGCTGCTTGGGTCCTGGAAAGTTAGTTCCTGCATTGCCTGTCTTGACTACGAATGCCAGCTCAATAAAGAACTTCACACAGTTGCTTTTGGCTGGTCGTTACTGGTTCTTTACAGGACTTCTTTCAGTTCAGTTGTTGGATTTCTGGTTGGATCTACAACCCTATATATCCTCTTGAATCATTTATTGTTTCGCCTGCCATTTTGACTGTATTGACTGGGCACTTTTGCACATGCAGAATAATGTACTTTCAATCAACTTTCAGTGCACTTTGCAGCTGGATTTTACCATGCAAAATAGCAAAATCCACTTGTAAACAATCATGAAAGTAGATTGAAAGGGCATTATCCTGCATATGCGAAAGTGCCCTTTGTGTAATCTGCCTTGCATCCCAATGAGAAAGATGGGCTATACATAACACAAATAAATGGAATCCCAGTTTAGGTTCTTTCCCCCTGCTTCCATTTCCCCCCCTGTACAAACCAAATTAAAAGCATCTATGGGTGGGTAGATACAACAAGCAGCACAAAATTATTTGTGGCGCCAAAACTCTGGAACTCTTTCCCAAGAGAGCCTCACCTGCAGGGGCGTATCTTCGAAAAATGGCAAGTGTTTAGCTGTGCCCTCCCCATCCCACATGGAGTTGTGTGGGAAACACAGTTCAAGACTGGGCTCAGCTGGGCCTAACTTTAAACTGTAGTCTCCACATCCAATGACTGCAGTTTAAAGCTGGACTCAGCCACGCTGATACCAGCGTTCAACTGCAAGATCTTCTCTAGCTGGGTCCAGCTTTATACTGCTTGCTCTGCCTCCAAAGTTTGGGGGTGGGACCCAGCTGGACTTATCCTTGAGCTGCACCCTCATCCCAAACAGTTCAATGGTGGCGAGGGCAGGCAGGACTCTGTGGGGGGCTCTGGGCTGCCTGGTGCTCCCCTCAAACAGTGCCCTCGCTTGCCCCACCCTAGTTACACCCTTGCTCTCCTGCCTCCTTTTGCTGTTGTCTTCCACCAGCAGGTGAGGCCCTTCTTTTTGTTTCATCATCACTGATCCCTCTTTCCTGCCCTGTTTGTAAATGTCATTTTTATGTATGCACACTTTTTGTATTGTATTGTATGTATGTGTCTGTGTTTCTCTGTGTGTATACACACCTATTAATTTACTTTTAATTGTTGAATGATGTGTTGTCTTTGGCTGTAAAAGCTTTTAAAATGTGTTCTTATAACACATTTTCAGCCTGTTAGCTGCCTTGGTTTTAATGGCAGAAAGGTGGGGTAAACGTTTTGTTAATAAATAGGTACACTGTTCATTAACCCCTTCCCCCTACACACACACACTGTAATTACCAAAGTAGGAAACATATACAAAGTGCCACTCCACAAAGTATTAAGACAGTGATTTTAAAAAACGGAAATCCAAAGGGGCATGGGCCCAGGATAGTCATCTGGACACATTTAGAAGCTGGACTTCCACATTCATTGTTTGAGGTTTATTTTTTATCCAGCATGCAGAAGGCTTAAGTGCTCAAGTAACCTGGCAAGGATGGGAGACTGAGACTAGCTGTAGACCAAACCGACCGAAGGAAGACTTATCTGTGCTGGAACAATGTTCCCGAGCACTTAACTTCAGCGGAGCTCATGTAATGAACAGGGAGAGATTAGCATTCTTCCTAGAACAGCATGGGGGAACTCTCCCTCTCTGTTGTTGTTGGGATTTTAAAAATTATTATTTGGAAATGTTTGTCCCTCTTTGCACTCTGCTGTGGAAACATTCCTCCTGGCCTTTCATTTCCATAAACGTGCACAAAGGGCGCTTCCTCTGTGCATTCCTTCCCCTTTCTTTGTCAGTGTCCAGATCTGCATTTCTTGTGTCCTTTTGTTTTATTTTTAGTTTATTTTTTAAAATCTCCAAGTTGGAAGGAACTACCAAGATCAACTATTGCAATAATATTCCTGGAAGTCGGAATCCAATGGATGCAAAAGAAAAAACAATGAAGAAGAAGCTACCACCAGGTGAATATGTTCCAGTGTTGGATGCATCTCCTTGTCAGGAAGTTTTTAAAATTTAGTCAGAACTTCCTTTGTTGTAGTTTATATCCATATTCTACCCTTTTGCTAATGCAGCCTAAAATTGCATTTGCCTTTTTTACTGCCGCATCTCACTGCTGGCTCATTTTAAGCTTATGATCCACTAAAACTTTCCAACCCTTTTCACGGATGGTACTGCCCAGCCTGGTTTTTATATAGTTGATTTTTATTACCTAGGTTACATTTGTCCCTGTTCTGTTTTCGACTCTGCTTTTGCAAAGGCATTGTCAGGGAAAACCAAGAATATGAAGCACTTTCCTGTGAAACCTAACTCTAATGGAACATTAATTCATTCAAAGCAATTTCCACAGTACCCCTTAGCAGGACTGTCTGATCAGACAAGGCTCTGGTTAGTTGCTCAAGAGAGCAAGAGTTACAGGTAAAGTGGTCCATTTTGGTATCATGACCTGAGCCTTCTGAGTTGGGCACCATCTTCCTCCGTAGCTTGGGCAAGGATCCTGAGATCCAACTCCTTGGCCCTGGCCTTGGCCCTTTCCACGGGTAATCATCTAGAATGGATCTGAAAGCATGCACTGTGCTCAGTTGGTAACAGTCAAGGGTAGACCCTTTGGAGTCTAGCTAGGGAAGGGCTGGCGGTGCTGCCTGGCATTGCTCTCTGTGCAGACAGACATTGTTTGCTACACTGAGGCATCCGACTGAGCTTTTCACAGTGCTAGAATCCAGTAGATGCTTGGAGGTTATTTTAAAAAAACAATAATAAAAGAAGAAGAGTAGTAGTAGTAGTAGTAGTAGGAGTAGTAGTTTGGATTTATATCCCCCCTTTCTCTCCTGCAGGAGACTCAAAGGGGCTCAGCTGGAATGTGTTCCACAGATTAGGAAAGGAATTACCCAGTCCAAAAGAAAGCCACCATGGTTAACAAGGGAGGTTGAGGAAATTATCAGAAAAAAGATGTCCTTTAGAAAATGGAAGCCCAGCTCGACTGATACGAGAAGGAACAAAAATGGTGGCAAAAGAGAAGCAAGTTAGCTGTAAGGGAGGCAAAAAAGGAGACGCATGAGGAACGCATGGCTGTGAACATCAAGACCAGCAACAAGCAGTTATTCAAGTACTTCAAAAGTAGGAAGCCAGCTAAGGAACCGGTAGGCCCATTAGATGATGAAGGAACAGAGGGAGTGCTAAAGGATGACAGGGAGATTGCAGAGAAGCTGAATGAATTCTTTGCATCTGTCTTCACCTCGAGGAGGTAAGGAAAATTCCTGCACCTGAACCAAGCTTCTTAGGAGGCAAATCCAAGGAACTAGTGAAAATAGTGGTAGACAAGGAAGAAGTTCTGGCAGCCATTGATAAACTAAATGCTACCAAATCCCCTGGCCCAGATTACATTCACCCAAGAGTTCTTAAAGAGCTCAAGCATGAAATTGCTGATCTTCTCACTTTAATATGCAACTTATCCCTGAAATCAGCCTCCATCCCTGAAGACTGGAAGATGGCCAATGTCACACCAATCTTTAAGAAAGGATCTAGGGTGGACCCAAGAAATTACAGGCCAGTCAGTTTGACATCTGTTCCTGGTAAATTAGTCAAATGTATCATTAAAGATAAAATTATAAAACATGTAGAAAAGCAAGACCTGCTGAGGAAAAGTCAGCATGGCTTTTGCAAGAGAGCAAGTCCTGTCTTACAAACTTACTAGAGTTCTTTGAGGGTGTAAACAGGCATGTGGATAAGGGGGAACCAGTGGATATTGTCTACTTGGATTTCCAAAAGGCTTTTGACAAAGTTCCTCATCAGAGACTGTTGAGAAAACTCCACAATCAAGGAATAAGAGGGGAAGTCCTCCTATGGGATTAAAACTGTGGTTGAGGTAAACAAAGGGAAGCTAAAGGGTGGGTGTAAATGGGAGGAGGTTCTCTCCAGAATGATGGAGAGATGTAAAGGAGTGAGGTGTCCCCCAAGGATCCGTTTTGGGACCAGTGCTCTTTAACCCATTCATAAATTACCCGGAAGTAGGGGTGGGTAAGCGTGGTGGCCAAGTTTGGTTAGGATGATACCAACATTATGTAGGGTGGTGAGAACCAGCAAAGCGATTGTGAAGGCGAGCTCCAAGTGGACCTTTTGATAAATTAGGTGAGTGGGCTAAGAAATGGCAAATGCAGTTCAATGTAGCAAAATGGAAAGTGATGCACATAGGGGCAAAAAATCCAAACTTCACATACAGGCTACAGGGGTCAGTGCTATCAGTCACAGATTAGGAAAGGGATTTGGGCGTCTTAGTTGATAGTTCCATGGGAATGTCAACTCAATGCATGGCAGCTGTGAAAAAGGCAAACTCTATGCTGGGGATAATTAGGAAAGGAATTGATAATAAAACTGCAAAGATTGTCATGCCCTTATATAAAGCCGTGGTGCGACCACACTTGGAGTACTGTGTTCAGTTCTGGAATATCTCAAAAAGGATAGAAAAAGTGCAGAGAAGGGCAACGAGGATGATTGAGGGACTGGAGCACCTTCCTTATGAGAAGAGGCTGCAGCATTTGGGACTCTTTAGCTTGGAGTTGGAGGGGAGACGTCTGAGGGGGGATATGATTGAAGTCTATAAAATTATGCATGGGATAGAAAATGTTGACAGAGAGAAATTTTCCTCTCTCACAATACTAAAATCAGGGGGCATCCATTGAAAATGCTGGGGGGGGGGAGAATTAGGACTAATAAAAGGAAACATTTCTTCACGCAACGCATGATTGGTGTTTGGAATATGCTGCCACAGGAGGTGGTGATGGCCACTTATCTGGATAGCTTTAAAAGGGGTTTGGACAGATTTATGGAGGAGAAGTCGATCTGTGACTACCAATCTTGATCCTCCTTGATCTGAGATTGCAAATGCCTTAGCAGACCAGGTGCTCGGGAGCAGCAGCAGCAGCAGAAGGCCATTGCTTTCACATCCTGCATGTGAGCTCCCAATGGCACCTGGTGGGCCACTGCGAGTAGCAGAGTGCTGGACTAGATGGACTCTGGTCTGATCCAGCAGGCTCTTTCTTATGTTCTTATGCCACAGTACAAGCTGTTGCATTCTCCAGCAGTAGGAATTCATGTGGTTACGATGCTCTTGCGTCAGGCTATTTTGAATAACAAGTAATCAACATTACAAGTCTGCGTTGCATGAAACAGATGTCCTAACGTGCACACGGTTTCTTAATGAGTGTGCGGTTTGCTCAAATTGGGGTTGGAAGGTTGATGTCTTCTGTGTGTCATTTTGTAACATTTCTCCTGATTATGTTTGCAGTGTTTGCTGATCTTTTGATAGGTTTCTCTACCCCTCAAGTCTGATGTGTAAAATGGGAGAAAGATGTTTAATTTCTCACAATTGTCATTTGGGAGTATAATTTCTCTTGTGCTGTCACTGGGCATTTGAATGACTTTTCAAGCAAATATAAAGTATTTATTTATTTTATTTATTTATATATTCGGTTTATAGACTAAGGGCTCAGGGCGGTGAACAACATAGGTAGAGCACAATATACTATGTCAGACTGCACAGAGAGGCCATTGAAATTCACAAACACCAAGACAACTTCAAGAAGAAGAGATTCTGAGAATTAACAAAGCTTGGCTGCCAGTACTTAAAAACAGCAGAATCAAACCCCAAGGGCATGCTAAGTTCACGGACAATGGACTCCACCCAAACTCAGGATTTGCATTCACCAATACTGCTGCTGCTGCAGGGAATGCAAATGCGACTACTAATGTAAATGGACTGATAACCCCACCCGCAATACAATGCACTCAATCACACCTTTGCATAGCAAGTTCCACCCAAACACTTAATTATTGGTTCCCCACCCTGGGACATGGACAATATAGACCCCACTAAACATTCCCCTCTCACTAGACACAGTAACAGACTTCTCTCTGTGATACGCTTCTGAAGATGCCAGCCACAGATGCAGGCGAAACATTAGGAACAAGATCTACCAGACCACAGCCACACAGCCCGGAAAACAACCAGTTGAATCCGGCCGTGAAAGCCTTCGACAATAATAATACAAAGTCGGTTTGCTTCACAGATGATCTTTTCTTTGCAGGAAAAAAAATTAAATTTTCAGAAGTCAATTACACAAAATCATCATCAATGCGCAAGACAAGACCCCTTCTGTTCATCCCGGTGGGGATATAACCATTGTCAATGCCACCTTCCTTTGCTGCTTCTAAAAATGCCTGCGTGCTTATTCTGTTATATGTAAAGCAGAAATAATCCTCCCCAGGCTGCATCCCCAAATCTCCAGCAGTTTCTCAACCTGAACCTAATAAAATACTAATAAAAGGAAACACTTCTTCACGCAACGTGTGACTGGTGTTTGGAATATGCTGCCACAGGAGGTGGTGATGGCCACTCATCTGGATAGCTTTAAAAAGGGCCTGGACAGATTTATGGAGGAGAAGTCGATCTATGGCTACCAATCTTGATCCTCATTGATCTGAGATTGCAAATGCCTTAGCAGACCAGGTGCTCGGGAGCAGCAGCCACAGAAGGCCATTGCTTTAACCTCCTGCACGTGAGCTCCCAAAGGCACCTGGTGGGCCACTGCGAGTAGCAGAGTGCTGGACTAGATGGACTCTGGTCTGATCCAGCAGGCTAGTTCTAAAAAAAAAAACTGGCAACCCTGCCCTCACCGGTAGCTGGGGAGATCTGACAACCGTCACCATGATAGGTGGGATTCCTAAGGAAGAACACCTGTAAATAAGGGGAAACCAGCTTAGGCAAGTGGTCTGTTGGAATAGAACTTGGGAAACCCGTGCTCAAATTGAATGGAGCGAGGGGGTCCTTGTCCCCCTTGATCATTATGGCCTCCCAAATGTCTTTGAAGGCTCCAAAAGGTATCAAACCGACCAGCTCTGCATTATTGGTATTGGAGGGCTTGGAATATGATATTAATGAACAGAATTGCCAGGGTCCTTGTTAAGTCTTTTGGTGTATCAAATTCTTGATGAATTCTAATACAGCAACTTGATGTTGGAATCTCCCTTTGAAGTCCTTTTGCTGGAGAAGGGGGCTTTTGCTGATCTAGAAGTCAGGATAGTCCCAGTCTGTTCAGCTTTGCCTTGCAGCAGTTAAGTAACAAAGGTTTTTTAACCTTTGTCAGCCTCTGTTAAAACACTGGAGTTGCAGACTGGATCCTTGCTAAAGGAGCAGCTGGAGGAAGCTAAAGTTCCAGCATCTCAAATGCCAGCGTCTTAGCAAAGGGGAGATTTGAAGAAGTACATAGCAAGCAGTTGTATTGAATTCTGCTTTCCGTTAGCTAAGCAGCTGCTGAAACACAAACCAATTGTACTTGAAGGTTCAGAACCAAGGGCAGAGTTCCAGGCATGTTGTTAAGGAAATGGAGGGGGGGCACCCTGGAGTGGGAAGTTCTCCTTCTTTTGGGCTACAGGTGACCCTAAACCAGTGGTGGCGAACCTTTGGCACTCCAGATGTTATGGACTACAATTCCCATCAGCCTCTGCCAGCATGGCCAATTGGCTATGCTGGTAGGGGCTGATGGGAATTGTAGTCCATAACATCTGGAGTGCCAAAGGTTCGCCACCACGGCCTTAAACCCCCTTCTCTCCTTTCTGCTCCCCCCCCCCCCTTATCTGGACCTTGTTTGTCACCTCACTTGGTTTGCAGCCAGGGCTTGGATGTATATTGTGGCATTAGGGGATTAAGGTGGGTACGGGCACATGCGCCTTCATGATTGGCTAACATACACTTGGTTTAGACTTGCCGGTTAGGGCAGGGAATACCACCAGATACCTTTGCCCTGACCACTCTGAGCAGAGGCAGGAGAAAAACATTGTTATAAGTTGGCAGCACTGCATGCATGGTTATGTCACTTCTGATGTAAAACCTGAACTAATGGAGGGTAACTCTAGGAATTGCTGGAAGCTTCATGGTATTACTATAGAGTTATTTTGGAAATTCCTAGCAGTACTTCCATTACTTCTGGTTTTTCAGTGGAAGTCACAGAATGGTACATGTAACATTGCAGCCTTCCTGGTGTCCCTGTCTCTACCCCCCCGCCCCCGACAAACTCCACCCAGGGTGCCATGCGCTTCTGTGCAATCAGGTTGCCCCTCTGGCATTCGTTGTACATGGAATCACAATAGAAGATCCACATATTGGTGAATGTTGGACATTTGAAATCACTTATCACCCAAATGTTCCTTGCCACATAGGGGTGGGGGTTCTGTTGCATTCGTGGGTCAGGGCCCCCCTCAGTTTACTGACATTCAAAAGAAGAAGAAGCGTTTGGATTTATATCCCCCCTTTCTCTCCTGTAAGGAGACTCAAAGGGGTTTACAATCTCCTTTCCCTTCCCAGCCCCCCCCCCCCCACAAACACCCTGTGAGATGGGTGGGGCTGAGAGAGCTCCGAAGAACTGTGACTAGCCCAAGGTCACCTAGCTGGCAGGTGTTGGACTGCACAAGCTAATCTGGTTCCCCAGATAAGCCTCCACAGCTCATGTAGCAGAGCAGGTTACTTAGGCTCCTTTCACACATGCAGAATAATGCACTTTCAAACTGCTTTCAGTGCTCTTTGAAGCTGTGCGGAATGGCAAAATCCACTTGCAAACAGTTGTGAAAGTGGTTTGAAAACGCGTTATTTTGCGTGTGCGGAAGGGGCCTTAGACAAAATAAAAAATGCTGTTTCTTTCGCTGTGGAAAGTAAAAAAAAATCTGTCACTTGATGAATTTTCACTAATGAACACTAGCGTGGAAGCTACACACAAAAATCTTTTGAACAAGGACTTTGGAATCAACATACCCTTTGTTCCTTGCAACACTGTTGAATTGAGTTAGTTTTATCCAGAGCGAAGAAATTTGTGCCTAAGAAAAGACTCTTTTGTACTTGAACACAAGTCTGGGTCTTTCGCCTCAGGTGCTCCAGCCTCCCAAACCTTCTGGCCAGCAAGAGGCACTCTCTTGTAATACCAGGCAGACACAGAAGCTGCTAGGAGATGGCGTGTGAGGGGAGAAAGGTATACCTATAAAGATCAGGACTAGCGTACCAGATAACAATTGATGATGAAACCACCGCCAGTCCTGCTGCTCCTATCATCGACACACATACAACAACACTCCTGTGTTGAGCTACACCATTTACGTAGCGAAGTGAAAAAGTAATAAAGGTGCCTTAATCATCTAGAACAGTATAAACATACAAAACCTTCCACCATACAAAAAGTACAGAAAACATGTGTGAATCAAACAGTTCCCTTAATAACAGTCTTGGCTGCAATGATAGGGAATTAGAGTAACGCTGTACTTCTTTGAACACAACAGAAGGCCATTCTAAAATGTTGTTCGCGATAACAAAAGCGTTTTCATAAATTACTTCTTCAGGAGATGTGGATAATCCCCTGCGAATGGATAATTCAGCTTGCTTAACCATTCTCAAAGCACAGGCTTCAGGGCACGTTCAGGTGTAGCAGGTGAAGAGAAAGTTATACCCCCTTCACCACATCAGTTTGGATCCAAGAGAGCGCCTCCCAAGGATGTGGTTTATGAACTACCGGTTCTTTCTTCGTTGCATCTGGTTTGGCCCTATGAATGTCAGTCAGTCAATCTTCCCTTCACGTTAACTTCCCACCAAAGCTGCCAGGGAACGCCCAACACTAGGGCTGATTCCGCATGGGCCAAAAACAGTGGTGTGAAAACGGTGTGAAAACAGTATAAACCAGGGGTGGCGAACCTTTGGCACTCCAGATGTTGTGGACTACAATTCCCATCAGCCCCTGCCAGCATGGCCAATTGGCCATGCTGGAAGGGGCTGATGGGAATTGTAGTCCATAACATCTGGAGTGCCAAAGGTTCGCCACCACGGGTATAAACCCTTTTACACCATTTTCACACCGTTTTCACACTGCTGTTTTTGGCCCATGCGGAATCAGCCTAAGACTGAAGAAGCTGCTGTATAACATCCACTGAACAGAGATGGTAATGTGTCTTGTGGTTTGGTCTTTTGACAGCTCTGCATCGCTTTAGCTCAAAACCCACTCATCCTTTTTTCCCCCAAGAAATTTTGTTAAGGTACAAGACCAGGATAAATTAGCCACTAAATTAAGTCCTCTGTGAACAGATTAGCTCTGCTTCTGGTACACTATCAAAATGCCAAGACTCTCTAGAGATATCCACCACAAAAATAATCATCGATTAAGGCAATTTAAAAGCAATACTTTCAGGGAGGGGGCTCAGCTTACAGTCTAGTAAAGATTGTCTCAGATTTCACAGTAAATAAGCAGCAGCTCCAAATTCAACAATTTACAGAAAATAGATCTTTGCTGGCTCCGACTCTGCCGCTGTCTTTGAATTTCACTGAATTGCAAACTGAACAATCCGTCTCTCTCTCTAGCCTGTCTTTGTTCTTGAAAAATAACCTGTATTTCTTCTCGAGAAACACTAGATGCTTAGGTTTCACGATTCACAATAGGTTATATCGATACTTTCCGCACCTTCCCTTCCCAAAAGCTTTGCCAATCTAAACTGAATTTCTGAAGTGAGTGAGAATTCGACTGCAGGATTTACTTGGACCTGCAAAATTGTTTCCTGTATATACCTTGAAATGTCTTTGAGCTTTGGGAAAGAAGTAATGGAACAGAATTCTTAAGAAGTTCAGTTTTCTTGTGGTTCCAGGGATTTCTGCCACCCAGGACAAAAGTCTGCCTTTGAGTTGATGGAGCAAAAGGCCCAGCCTGCAGGCCTGAGAATTTTAAAAGAGGCTCTGATTGCATAGCTGGTCTTCTCCTGGCAGAGAGTAAAATAAAATTTAATCCATAGTCTAGTACTGGAATTCAGGTTCCCATTTCTGTCGCACAGAACCATAATATACATCTATGAATACCATAATACCATAATACCATAATATACAGATGGTCACCTTTGTGATCCGGGACGGGGGGAGGCGGCCGTGCGCATGCGTGTGCAGCCTAAGGAGCACACTGCTTTCTGGGGCTTGCTGTCACAGGGCGGGAAACGGCAAGCCCCAGAAGGCCGTGCGCTCCTGCAGCCGCGCGCGGGGGAGGCTGCCGCACTGCCTTGCGCCCCAGAAGGCAGTGTGGCAGCCTCCCAAAAATTGGGACAATTTGAAGAACCCGCGGGACGTGGGACAAATTGTTTAAAGGTGGGACTGTCCCTCCAAAAGCGGGACGTCTGGTCAGCCTATTATAAGAGAACAGGCCTTCAGTTTGAGTCAGCAGTGCCAGAATTCCCAAACTGTAGGCACATTTGGGATTTTGAGAACAGGTTTCACCTACAGCAAAATGGCTGCCATGCAGGGAGGTGGGAGGATTGATCATAAAACAGTTCTCATGGGGGCAGGGTCCAATCCTAACATGCTAGGCAGTTCACCAGCATGTTAACATGTTTCAAGCCAAACATCCTCTTGAAAAACGAAGCTATTTCCACATGGGTGCCCCTTGGATTGGATTGGTATTTAGTCTATATACCGCCCTGCCCCGAGAGGCTCAGGGGCGGTGCACAACAACATCACATCATACAACAACCATCAAAACATAGTCTCAGTAAACACAGAATCAAACCTAACATCATAGATATCATAGATATCATGGATACAATACAACAATACAAAGACCTTTATTAGGCATATTTGTGCTACATAAAATTACAAGAGAAGGTAAAACGTGTGCTGTTAATTCCCTCTCAGCGACGTGACCTGTAACAAGTAGGGAGCTGTTTTCCCTAAAATCAGAGGATCATCTATATATATAAAAAGCTAACCATCTGTTTGTTGGTGACTCGCTAATGCCGAAGCGGCTGGACGGCTGGCCCCCAAATTTTCACAGGACGTCCCTCCCTGCTGCGGGCAGGTAATCAGACCTTCAAATCGCCGAAAGTCCATACCTGAGCCAGGTAAAATGTCTTTTTCCTGGTGCATCAGGCCATGAAGCTGGCTGTGTTTAACTGTCACCCTTAGAATGTCTGTGCAGCCTGTCTGTCTGTGGCCTGAGGGCTTAGGATGTTCACGCAGATGGGCAGAGAGGAGCAGTGGAAACAGTAAATAGGTAACACTGTTAGGAGTAATACGAGTGGAAGTGAAACACATACACACTTTGCCGTGTGAGACAGGTGGGGTTCCCCCTCTCACAGGCAGGTAACTTTCTCCCTCTGTGCCTCACCCACTGCTACCACACAACACACATCCAGCTCATCCTCACACACCTCACCCTGCCCTCCCTCATATCCAACCACCACTTACCCACTTCCTCACCCATATTCACCTCACACAGCTCTCTACTTTTACTAAAAGCGAGCTTGTTGAGTTTGCCTTTTTTTTTTCTGGGTTAAGAAAATCCACGGAGGGTGGGGGCGAACCAACACTACTGGCTCCGCTTCTTTTGCACTGCATGGCAGCCTTTAAGAACCCAGGGGAGCTGGCCTTGATCCTGATGCGCCTCCACCCCCCCTGCCTCTGCTGCACAGCTCTGACTGGGATCGGCACTGCTTGCCCCAGTTCTGCCTTACTCCAAGCCAGGACTGTGCGTGTCCAACCAGCCTCATGGACAGGCCCAGGGATTACCGCCTCCTGGACAGTTCCGTTGTGGAACGGAAAGGGTTACCTTATACTAAAAACCAAGACTGCACCATATAATAATGTGAATTGAAAAGGGAAAGAGGGATTCCATTTGACCATCCCAAAAGAAGAAGAGGAGGAGGAGGAGTTTGGATTTATATCCCCCCTTTCTCTCCTGCAGGAGACTCAAAGGGGCTCACAATCTCCTTGCCCTTCCCCACTCACAACAAACACCCTGAGAGGTGGGTGGGGCTGAGAGAGCTCTGAAAATCTGTGACTATCCCAAGGTCACACAGCTGGTGTGTGTGGGAGTGCACAGGCTAATCTGAATCCCCCAGATAAACCTCCACAACTCAAGCTGCAGAGCTGGGAATCAAACCCCGTTCCTCCAGATCAGAGTGCACCTGCTCTTAGCCACTGTGCTACTGCTGCTCCCGAAAGGCTATGCTGGGGATCATTGGACCTGCATGGACATCTGTGTGGGTTGCGGACTGTGATGAGAAGGACAATTGCCACAGCAACACGTGGCCGGGCCCCGCTAGTTACTATTAAATAGTTTTACCATGCACACTTTGGAAGATGCTTTGATGATAATAGAGCTTCCCTCTGTGAATTATATTTTGGACAGTAACATGCAATATGCTCCAGTGTTTCCACTGCAGAAGGACAATGTGGGCATACTCTGTCCAATAGGGGGAGCTTCTCAATCCAACCTTGGAAGAGGGCAGGGGAGAAGACATTGCATCTGGCTCTAGTCAGAACCCAGCGTTGTTTGGGATCTGAAATTTGTAATAGATAATTGGCCATCTTACCCATATTGGGATAGATACCTAGGTGTAATGGGGAGCATGTACATCATGGATATAACTAATAAACATAGCAGCATAACAGCAGTAAACATACAACTGTAAATATAACATTGTGAACAGTAGTAAACATAACCTTCTAAATAACAAACATCAATAGTCAAACATCATAAAGTATAAACAACAATATTCTAATAAACATAACATAAAACATCATAAACATAAAATCATAGACATAACATTATAAACATCAATTATGAACCATAGCATTAAACCACAATAAATGTAGCATTAAATATGGCATTATAACAACAACCACAATAATTATAACATGGAAACTGTAAGACAGCACAATCAGAATAAACAGACAGTAATAAACACGAATGGTGCTTTCCCATTCTGTAGCTTAACTACAGAGAACAATATAACCTAGAAATTACAGTCTATAGCTGCTATAGCAACATAACAATCTAAGACTAACACTACAACAATCGGATGGCAACAGTGTGGAGACCCAACAATTTGGAGACCCAAAAATGATGCCTCCAGGCCTGTTTGGAGCCACCTCTAACTCAAGGGAGGTTCTTGCTGTTCAGGTAATGAGGACAATATTTGACACTACATATCTCTCATTTACAGCCCACCTTTCTCACAGAGACTCGAGACGGATGACAATTCAGAAAGCAAAAGATATCCAGTAATTGTGCAATGGCACTGAAATCACTAAGACCAGGATTTGGGACAGTGGTTTAGATCCCCACTCTGCCATGAAGCCAGCTGGGTGACTTGGAATGTGTCCCCCCCTCACCCTAACCTAACTCACAGAGTTCTGCCGAGGACAACTGCAAGAAGGAAGAGCCACGCATGCCGCTGGCAGTCCGACCTTTGTGCATTACCAGAACTAGGCTGAGCCCCTCGGGGATAGGGCGGTATATTAAATCAAATTAATAATAATAATAATAATAATAATAATAATAATAATAATAATAATAATAATAATAATAATAATAATAATAACAACAACAACAACAACAACAACAACAACAACAACAACAACAACAATAACAGACAGACACCTGGCACACAACACCCCAGACATAACAGTGATAGAGAAAAAAACATGTTTGGATCATAGATGTTGCTGTGCCAGTTGACAGCAGGGTAGAGGACAAAGAGCTGGAAAAGATCACAAAATACAAGGACCTACAAATTGAAGTTGAACGATTGTGGCGAAAGAACAACAATGAGTAATCCTGCCACTGATGAGTGAGTCGGTGCTCTAGGAAGGAATCCCAAAGAAGTCCTTGAAAAACATCTGGAAAGCCTAAACTTGGACAGAAGATTTATCAGGGTCCACATGCTGCAGAAAGCAGCGACTTCTAGGAACTGCACACATTCTACGCAAATACCTCTAATATCCTAGGTCCTTGGGAAGGACTCGATATTCAGAGATGAATTCCAGACACTTGTGCTGTGTTGTTATGTGTATAATAATAATAATAATAATAATAATAATAATAATAATAATAATAATAATAATAATAATAATAATAATAATAATAGACAAACTGGCGCGCTATAAAGTCGCGCCATTATGTTGGCCTCGTGGGGCTGCAGTTTATTTCCCATGCACTGCTGAATGGCAGAAGTTGTGAGTTAGTCGGCGTGATTCACTGACTGTGCGTGCAGAACGGTTTTTGCGTTACGATGACGGAGCTGTTGTGGGTGGTAACGTTGTGGGTGACTTACGGGAGGAGGGCTGTGCCGATTGATTTGGCAGCATTTCTTCCAGTTTGCCGAGGACCGCCAGGGGCCCCGTGCATGTGAGGGGCGGAGGTAGAATCCATTGAACCAGCTCCCCAGAACAACTAGAACAGTGGTGGCGAACCTTTGTCACTCCAGATGTTATGGACTACAATTCCCATCAGCCCCTTCCAGCATGGCCAATTCTCAATCTGTTGAAACCCAAACCCATAAGTGGTGGCAAACCTCTGGCACTCCAGATGTTATGGACTACAATTCCCACCAGCCCCTTCCAGCATGGCCAATTGGCCATGCTGGAAGGGGCTGATGGGAATTGTAGTCCATAACATCTGGAGTGACAAAGGTTCGCCACCACGGAACTAGAACCTCCCCCCAATTCAACCCACCCCCATTAGATAGATATTTATTATTACGGCCTTTTGGCCAGCCAACACCCACCCCCATTCCTTACACCATGATCTGGATTAGGGTCAGGTTTTACCCACTTTTCTTCCTCTAGAAGAACTCCTGTGCCTTCACCTGATGGGTAGATGTTTGGCAGGCTGGCATAGTAGGAAAGGGCACCTTTGCTTCTTGGAGGCACCAAAAAACCTGCCAGGACAATTGGTAGCAAGAGATCCCCTGCCCCTGCCCAGAGGTGAACAGTAGCACTGCTTCACTGTTGTAGTGTTGAACGGAGATGCTGGCTTTTTCACGCTGGGTGCTGTGTGCCTGTCTCTGTGTTAAAATGTTAAATTGCCAAAGCAAAGTCCTTCACAGGTTTGAAACACAGCATTAATGCCTGCGCCAGAATGCTGCTTTCATTGTCGGGGAGAGGGGTGTGTGTAACCTTCCCCTCAAACGTTTTCGCAACACAGGCAGCCAGCCAAAAACAGCAGCAGAGATGATTCAGTCACCAGCGAACGCTGCCTAAATGGATTTAGCACAGGTTCAGCTGGAGCACATCATGATGTTCAATTTGCGCCACTGTGATGCCCGGAGATAAAAACGCTTGCGGGGTGTGTGTGTGTGGGGGGGGGGAGAGATTTAGCTTATGTCTGTGGTGATGTCATTGCTTTGTGAGGACAGAATAGCTCAGTTACTATTCTGTGCTAGTTTAGCTGACGGTTGTGAGACAGAAAACAACGTGGAGAAAAACTGGTGTGTCAGACTCGGTGTGATGTTGCGTCTCCCGCTCTGTGTCTTTTAATGCAGCTGTTTTCGGTCCTGAAGGCGGGTTTAGAGACTTAAAACAGCCGCAGCAGTTTGGAGGTTTCCTCAAAATCTGAGGCCACCTGAGCTCCTTGATTTACTCGAGCAGGGAATGCCAGCGCGGGCCATGGACTGTGACGTCTCCGCTCTGGTCGCATGTGTGGTGGATGTTGAGGTTTTCACCAGCCAAGATGTTAAGGTATGTGCCCACCTTCCCCGGTTTGTAAAGACATCTTAAGGAGACGAGGCCGAAACGTTGCAAGGGAAGGGCTGCAGTCCTTTATCTGAAGAGATTACAGGGCATGTGTGTTGATGTGAACTTAAAGGATAGCTTTGAAATGTTGGCTTTTGAGGGGAGAAAGATGGATGGGCAGAATGAGATCATGCTTGATCGTTTAGTTCTCTGCGTGCTTTCCGGTGGGTTGTAAGTACGAACGAAACGACTTACAATTCAGTGTGTTTGATAATAGGGTTGGAAGCATACAAGAGATGTTTTAAAATGATAAGCCGGTTTTCTGTGTTTGTTGTCAGAATTCTTCTGGGGGTTTTCTTGCCTCAGACACAGCTCTTTCCGCGCTGCACGGCTTTATAGTAGCTGCAGTGTAGATCCTTCTGCATGGAAAAGTTGAGGCTGCTTATACAGATGTGTAACTTCAGAGCAACTCTTTTATGTGGAAGGCTGAAGTGCTGGGCTGTTTGTATTTTCATGCAGCTGTAATTGTCGCATCCTGTCTTCATGCTAGGTAACTACGTGCCTTGATGAAATAAATTATACTTTCCCCTCTTTGTTTCATAGCCCAATAAAGCACCACTGAAATGAAGTTTTAAAAGAGAAACTTTAAAATAAATGTGTTTGTAGACGGCAGGGAGGGAAGCTTTCCACGTAAATGAAGGATATGTAAAAAAGGGAGCCTGGGGTGCTCTGTCATCTCTGGATCCACAGCAAGAAGAGTCTGACAGTTTTTAAAAGCTGATTCTTAAATAGCTTAGATCCATTCCTTTTAGAATCACAACCCTTCCTTACATAGGTCTGTCCTTCTGCATTTCATCAGTCGCTGTGCAGTTGGATGGAAGTGCTTTTAGCTTCTCTGATCACAGGTTGGTGGGCGATTGAGTCGGTGGCCTTCTTTATTTCCACCTGGATCTTCGCAAAGCACCGTCTGCCCACCGCACGGAGCCTTCCTCTGGCCCAGGCACCAAGGGGAAAGCTTCTTGCTTTGGGAAAAGGCATGGCTGTCAGCAGAATGGATCTGCAGGGGGCGGCTCTTTGGTCCTCCACGGCAGTCATTTTGCAGCAGGGCCTGTTCTCTGCTCCTCACAAGCTGAACAAGATTGGAAATCTCTGCATAACCAGCAACTTCCCCCCTTTCCAAAGCTTACCTCGTGAAGCTCTTAACTGGGGGGGAAATATTCTATTTTTTGCCCTCCTTTGTTTATGAACTGGGTTGCTGAAACAGATGTTTGGCCTTAAAGGAAAGGTCGCCGCATTTCCACCTGGCACATCACCTCTCAAGATGTTCTCCGCTGGGCAGAGCCAAGTGCTGCCGCCTAAGATGTTGGCAACCTGGAGTGGGGGATCAGCAACCTGGCAGGTATGCGGAGCCCTCCAAGCTCTTTCTTATGCTGCTTGAGGCAAACCTTCTTGCCAGTTTCTGCCTATTCCAATTGGCCACATTTCTCTTAATGTCTTTGCGCTGGACATCCGTGCCAGTTTCACACTCGTGCGGTTCACAATGGTAATGTCTTGAGAGAGTTGCAATCCTTTTTTTTAGCCTAGTCTACTTCATAGCGGTGATGAAGATAAAGTGGAATGACCCCATGACAGCTGGCCTCAGTTCTTAAGGAAACAGAAGAACACAGGACCAGATTTTCAGAGGTCCTGAGCAGAGTTTCCGGGGTCCTTCTCCCTCTTCTATGTACTATATCTTGTCTCACAGTAAGAAAGAACCTCAGCGTTGAATTAGTAGGCAGCTACTTCCTGGACCTTCTTTGTATTGAAAGGAGGTGATACCCATCTTAGGAGCCCAGGAAAAAAAATATGAAATTGGAAGGTTTAAGTTTTGAAAAACCGATGGGTGGAGAAGAATCCCTAGGTGACCCCAATGAGAATTCGGTTAAAACCACTGTGATAGCCCAAGGGAGTCCAGAGATACAGGTGTTTTTACCCACGGCAGCCATTTTTGAAAAATCAGGGAGCCTGAATTTCAAAAAACTGATAAGTGGGAAGAATCCTTAGGGGCCGCTGAGCAGAATGCAATGAAGACCGCTGGGCTAGCCAAGGGGATCCCAGAGAGAAGGGTGGTTTTATCTGTTGCAGCCATTTTAAAATTGGGACTTTTTTCTACAGCAGGAGCATACTACTTTTACTTTTACCGAACAACGCAGAACCACATTTTGACCTTTTGGTGAGATAGCATAGACCAGACCCCTCCAGATGCCCTCCTTCCTTTCCCTTCCTCCCACCGACCTGCCTGTGTGTTCTTTCCCTGTCTCTTTGTGAACTCTCTCGGAACCCAAGCTTGCTGCTGCTTGCAGCCCTTTCCCCAGTGACTTGTTATTATTCATTTGAAGGGGGGTGGGGGGTGGGGGTGGGGGGAAGCCAGAGGATAAATCCTCTGAAAACCTTCCTAAATTGATCCTTCTTCTTCTTGTTCTTGGGCTATATTCCCCTTGAGGGGGTTGGCACTGACATTTTCTTTGCCAAATAGCTCGATTTTGGATATTTTCAGGGGTAAGGTTGACAGCAATGCTGTCCATCCACCATTTCTTTGGTCTTCCACGCAGGCGACAGCCTCTAGGGTCAAAGCTTCGGGTCGTTTTTGCAACAGAAGTCTCCTCCTGTCGCATCATGTGCTCGTGCCACTGGAGGCAGGCTTCCCTCGTTTTCTTTGTAATTGGTGTGATTCCAAGCCTTTATTGTATGTCTTTGTCCGTAACACGATCGGAAAGAGTCAGGCCGCGCATCCACCGGTGCACCTTCATTTCTATCACATGACCCCTTCCGCACATGCAAAATAATGCGTTTTCAAACCACTTTCACAACTGTTTGCAAGTGGATTTTGCTATTCCGCACAGCTTCAAAGAGCACTGAAAGCAGTTTGAAAGTGCATTATTCTGCGTGTGCGGAATGAGCCACATGAAGAGTCTGTTCATGTTTCCAAGTTGTTGACCAACGTTCTGTTCCAGATAGGTCCACAGGGCGAAGAACTGTGGCGTACACTTTTACCCTCAGACCTTCCTAAATTGAGCCTGACCCCCCATATATTGTTGGCTGATAAAGACTCTGTGAAATGTGAATATGAGCCAAGGAAAACGTTCGGTTGATCCGGATGCCAATTAGATGGGAGTTTTGAATGGGAGAGATCCCAAGTTGTTAATCTTATCACAGGATAGTTGGAAGTCATCGCGTAGGCATTGACTGCCAAGAACAGAGACTGCTTTGAGGAAGCTACAAACTTGGACTGTGAGCTTGCCTTATTTGTCCTCTAGCTTGGAACTTCAAATGGACAATATACAACTATACTGGAAATTAAGTTATATTAGGCATCGTTCCTAGAATAGAGGATTGTCTCTCAGTTGCTTGTTTTAGTCTGTTCTGTATTTTGTTCTTCTATGTTGGCATTGCACGTTGCACTTTTCTACATTAAAACCACCTGTATCGTTTTCTTAGTTGTTTTGGATTGTGGCCAGTGGCCATAGTGCAATAGTTGTTGTCTAGAATCCACTGGAAATGCCTCCAATGATTTGGGCGGGAGTGGAGAGAGACCAGAAGGAGCAAAACTCCGAGGTCAGGGAAAACATTGGGGTTGCCCACTCTCAGGAACTGTGGGGCTTCCAGGATCTCCGGCAGCGTATGTTTGAGTGCGTCTGCAGTGGAAAACTCTGCCTTGTAGGAAACGTACCGTCGCTGAAGGGCAGAGCACCAGTGCATAATCGGCCAAAGACATAGTGGAGATCTTAATGCTGAGGTGCTGCCAAAGTGTCAGACCTGGCTCTGCTGGGGCCAGGCATCACAGGGCTAGAGCCAAGGCCACACCTGTGCCTGCTGTTATCTGTGGTTTGAGGGTCTCTTTGCTCTGTCTCTTCGTGCTTGCTTGCAACTAGCGAAGTATGCATACTTTCCCCCATTGCCTATTTCCTGGAGACGGCAGTATGACTGTTGCGGCCTTGGGCAACTCATAACAATGCTGCATTCACACTCTCTCTTCTCAAGTGGGCAATTGTGGGAATCTGTGGGAGGAGGGGACACCTGAATGGATCATGTCTTAATGTATGGAGATATAAACTAGCTGCAAAAGTTTGATCGCCAGCTCTGGCTTTTTGCAGCCCAGGTCACGACACAGTTCAATGAAGCTCTAGAAATATTCCTGAGTCTCAATTATTGACTGGAGTAACAGACACTTACACAAAGCAATGCTTTTTTGAAAAATCCAGACAGCCAATCAGATCTCCAGTGGTCAATCAAAAATCTTGCTGGGCAGAAGCCTGGTTTGTCCCCACCCACTTCTAAAATCATGTGGCAGGCACCAGAGATGGGGTTGGCAGGAAGCGCGGTGCCCACAGAGAGCATATTGGAAACCCTAAAGAGCAAGAGAGAGAGAGAGAGAGGTTAACCCTATGGAGGGTGAGGCCAGCAAGGACTGGTGGGAAAAGCTTGATAGGACCTGGGCACTGCTGTGCACTATTGATACAATGCCTGCACTTCTGGGGATGTGTGGGGATGTGTGTTTCTGTTTAGAAAAAGGGATGTGGGCCATGTGCAATATATGTCTATAAATCACTACAACTGCAAAAGACTGGCTTTGTGACTGATTTTCAAAGGGGAGGAGGAAAACGTGGGCTTTGAAGGTGACCCAAATCATCTTATGTCTACAGGAAAAATTTGAGGGCCTATTTCGTGCTTATGACGACTGTGTGACGTTTCAGCTCTTTAAGAGTTTTCGGCGGGTACGAATAAACTTCAGCAACCCCAAATCAGCTGCTCGTGCGAGAACAGAGCTTCATGAAACACAGTTCCGAGGGAAGAAGTTAAAACTGTATTTTGCACAGGTAAGAATCTTTTACCGTGTCTCCCCAAAAATAAAGCAGGGTCTTATATTAATTTTTGCGCCAAAAGATGCGTTAGGGCTTATTTTCAGGGGATGTCTTCTTTCCCCCATGATTTCCCCCCACATCACCAGATCAGCTGCGCCGGGGAAGCTGTAACTAGGGCTTATTTTTGGAGTAGGGCTTATATTTCAAGCATCCTCCCAAAATCCAGAAAAATCATGCTAGGGCTTATTTTCGTAGTAGGTCTTATTTTCAGGGAAATGGGTAATATGAGAAAAGAGGTTTGGACCTTAAGGGGGGGGGGGGCCCAAAGCGCTCTGTGTGTGTGTGTGTGTGTGTGTGTGTGTGTGTGTGTGTGTGTGTGTGTGTGTGTGTGTGCGCGTGCTGTGTGTGTGTGTAAAGTATTACAGTATTGGGGTTTTTTCCCTTAATTTAGCATGAAACTTTTTCCTGAGTGGCAGTTGTAAATATTCAGTAGATGAAAATCGTGAGAGGAATTCTATACAGATATTTCTAATAAAAGGAATAGCAATACTTCTGTGTTTGGAAGAAATGGTCAAAATACTCCCAAGCGCTTGTTCGCACTGAAATCATGGGCAACAAGAATTACCCCTGGTGGGGTGGGTCCGCAGGCATGTCTTACTACTTTACAGTTCACCCACAGATAGTTTATGAATTCCTTCTGTAAGGAGAATTGTGTTTTGTGGCATGATGGGAGCCTGTGTAGTATATAAATGTATCCAGTTCCAAATTCACCTGCAATTGAGGTGGATAATCGTTTGGTTGCCACCAACACCACGTTAGTTGATGGGATATTCTGGAAACCTGCGAACTGCAAGTGAGGAGTGGCTCTAAAGATTTCATTGCATGGATTCCACCTCAGGCAACAGAAGATAACGCTCGTTTTCAATCACGGAAGAGAGTTTGCTAGATAAAGGAAAGCTCTTGAATTCTGCAAAGCAAAGGCTCATCAAACTTAATCTTAATGGAATTATTTCAAAAGAAAAATAGCTCTGACTAGTCTGATCCCATTAGAGCTCAGAAGCCAAGCAAGACCAGTACTTGGATAGGAGACCACCAAGGAAGGCTTTGCAGAAGAAGGCAACCACGGCAGATCGCCTCTACTCATCTCTTGCCTTGAAAACTCCATGAGGTAGAACTTTATGGGGTAGCCACGGGCTGCTTGGGACACTTTACCTTATGGTTATGTAGGAAACGTCTGAGACATTGTGTGAAGTTAGCAATTTAATTATTCGATTTAATTAATTAATTGATTGAGTTTGTTAAAATTTAATTTTATTTAATTATTCAAACAGGCCTACGTTTCCCAGGCACCCTTTGAGGCTTGTGATTGGACTGGGGTGAAATTGGAGGGAAATGGGCAGCCAGTCTCTCTACCAAGGGGCTGAGTATTTAGAGAAAGCAGCACCACATAGCTTGCTCTGAGCTCCTTTGGAGAATAGTTGGGATAAAAATGTTCTAGATAAATACTAAACTGAGGCAGTTGTCCTTTGTCACATTATGAGAAGACAAGACTCACTGGAGAAGAAGAAGAAGAGTTTGGATTTATATCCCCCTTTTCTCTCCTGTAGGAGACTCAAAGGGGCTGACAATCTCCTTGTCCTTCCCCCCTCACAAAAAACACCCTGTGAGGTGGGTGTGGCTGAGAAAGCTCCAAAGAACTGTGACTCGCCCAAGGTCACCCAGCTGGCACAGATAAGCCTCCACAGCTCAAGTGCCCTTAACCACTACGCCACTGCTGCTCCCTTAAGAAAAGACAGTAATGCTAAGAAAATCTGAAGGCAGCAGAAAAAGAGGAAGACCCATCTCCTATTACCTCCCATTGGAAACAATGGGGTATGGGGGCACCCCCTTTGGGAGTCCATAACTTTGGACCCCCTAAACCAAACCTCACCAAACCTGGCAGGTATCTTCAAGAGAGTCCCTCAAACAATCCCTGAAAGTTTGGTGCTGCTAGCCTAAACAATGCGCCCCCTGCAGGCCAAAAACCAAAAAAAACACTAAAATGTTTTTAAAACCCACAAATGGGGGGGGCGGAGCTTCTGACATGAATGGGGCGGTTTGAACCTGAGAAACCCCCCCCCCCTTACCTATGTCCTTGAGACCCAACATGAAATGAACTGACTTTATAATGGCCCTCTGTTTGCAAGACCTATGCAAGGCTGTTCACAAGAAGGTGTCTTGGAGGACATTTATTCATAGGGTTGCCATGAGTCAGAAGTAACTTGATGCTATTTACAACACACACACACACACACACACACACACACACACACACACACACACACACACACACACACACACACACACACACACACACACAGAGCTAGATAGTACATAGATGAAACAAGAAGGAGAGACAATGTGGCAATTACTTTATCCTGGGTCAATCTTTTATATAAGCTGAGCTTCCCACAATGGGGAATTTTATTTGCACTCTTGTTTTGTGCAATAAGATTCCTAAATCAGGGACCCTCTGAGCACAACATTCTTGTAAGCTCCAATAGGTGTGACCCCAGCAGAATACAGTGTACACCTAATCATGTAAATGTCCGTCTTGCAAACAGGTTCTCTGCCTTTGCCCTTTTGGTCTTCCCCCTGTTGAAACAAGAGTCCTGATTTGGTTTTCTCGTTCATTTGAAAGGTCCAGACCTCTGAGGCTGATGGGGACAAGCGGCACTTGGCTCCCCCGCAGCCGGCAAAGCAGTTTCTCATCTCCCCTCCCACCTCGTCTCCCATTGGTTGGCAGCCGGTCAGTGACACAACGCCTGTTATCAATTATGACCTCCTTTGCGCTGTTTCGCAACTGGAGCCAGGTAGGTTGCGTGATTGTGGCCTTGCGAAGTGTGCTTTTAAAAGGTATTTGTCCTGACTTTGTTCTGATTCTGTGTATTAAGCCCCTTGTGCTGCAAGCAGGAGTCAGCTATGGCGCATCAGACAGACAGACAGACAGACAGACAGACTGACTGACTGACTGACTGACTGACTGACTGACTGACTGACTGACTGACTGACTGACTGACTGACTGACTGACTGACTGACTGACTCAAGGCAAGTAGCAGGCAGCCGACAAATGTGTAAGACAGTCCAGAGTCAAGTAAGTCCAGGGATTCAAGCGGGCAGGCAGGGCTAGGTGCAAAAGTACAAGGCGTGGAGCAGAAAACCTAGTGTGTGGAGCTTTCCAGTGAAACACAGTCGTTGCACCCAGGCAGAGCCAAGGTTGAGACGGGGTTTACAGAGGAGATCCTGGCTAATGTGGCTAGGGTTCTGCAAGGACTCTGTCCTCCGCAGATGCCTCCATTTCTCAGAGCCTTCTTCCATACTGAGCAGCAATGCGAGCACTTCTCCTTTTACTACTCAGCTGCTTCTTTTGTCTTTGCCTTTTTCGAGCAGCTGGCTCACTATTCAGCTTGTCTGAGGTAAACTGATGGCTCTCCCAGCTGCCGGCATCAGACTCGGCTCTGCCTCAGCTGGCAGGGAAGGGCTCTGTTGTCCTCAGCTCCTGGTCCACAGTGCCTTCAGGGGCCACGTCAGAGTCCTCGTGTCCCAGGGCCACTCATGCCACTCCCCATCATTCTTCTGTTCAGTCGTTTAGTATGCACCTTGGGGCAGCATTCTGGGACAAACTTGTCAGCTACTGGTGGATACATAAGAGGGGGTCGTTTCAGTGGCAGCCCCATGATTATGGAACTGCCTTCCCAGAGAGGTGCATATGGCCCCCTCCCTTTTGACCTTTAGGAGGCAGTTGAAGATAATTTTCCTTAGAACTGCATTTGGTTATGTTCACTAGCAGCCCTGAGCTGTGATTTTAAATTTTGGGTTTTTTTAAATGTTTAAAATGTATTTTATGTGTTTCATTTATGTTGCAAGCCACCTTGAGCTTCGTAAGGAAGAAAGGTGGCTAATTAAGGTATTAACTAAATAAACAAAATGAATAAATAGATAAATTACCTGAAGTTTTTTTTGTCTTAGCAGTTTCTGTAGAGGGCTGTCAATTACACCCCCACCTCACCCCCATTCCCAGGTTTCTCAAGCAATTTGAGTGTGTGCAGATGTGAAATGAACATCAGTCTAGTTGTGAGATATTTACAGTCTGAGATTTGGGGAGAATAGTCTTGCAAAACAATGACCATTGTCAGGATTACTTGTTGCGCCTGTTGCATGTGACAGGGGAAGGGAAAAATATCACTGAGTGTTTATTTGCATAGTGTAGAGGAAGAGATAACTTCTCTCCTCTCTGTGTGGGTCAGGACCTTGAGAACACTCACAACTTGGAGACAGAAAATCTTTTAAAATATCTTTTGAAGGTTTTATTGACTACAAAGTCCTTTTAATAAACCAAAAATACTGGCAAGCAATCAGTCCATGAAGGGCCAGCAACTAAAAACCAAGACATAAAACACATCCTTGGAAGTACAGATATTAACTCCATAAGCAAGCAATGAATCTTATAAAAGCTCTAAGCACCAAACAGCATAGTTGCAACTAACTGCAACAAGCGGAAAAAGGGAGGTTAAGTTAAGCCAGCCTAAATAGTCAGCTATAGAAAACATTATCCCCCAGGTGATCTATATCACCCATTAACGCAAGCAGGTAGTATGACTCATCATTCTTATTGGATGCTAAACATTCCATTGTTAGGGAAACCTGTTGAAGATGGAATGCAGATGCTGCCTTAGGTCGAAAGGTAGGATCCATACGGAGGACCACCTTGTCATCATGGAAAACGCAGAGGTTAGGGTTAATGGAAAGGGCACAAAGTTCCGAAATCCTCCTGGCCGAGGTAATAGATGTCAAAAACAAGACCTTCATCCTGAGCCATCTTAAATGGATGGTCTGAATGGGCTCAAATAGAGACTTCGTGAGGGCCAAGAGAACCGTGTGGAGTCGCCAGGATGGGAACCGATGACAAATAGGGGATTGAGATTGTTGAACCCCTATCAGAAATCTGAGGACGTCCGGATGTTGTGTGGCTGGAAAACTGTGAAAGTGTTGCCAGACAGTGGATAAGGCAGCTACCTGTCTCCTCAGCGTATTGCTTCTGAGCCCAGATTCGAAACCTTCTTGTAAGAATTCTAAGACTGCAGACAAGGGTGGAGATTCCAGGTCGATGCTCTTGGATCTGGCCCACCCCACAAACTTCTTCCATGTATAGTTGTAAATCCTGAGAGTGGACTGACGTCTAGAGGCCTGGCTACCTTCCTCGAATAACCCTTAGACAACAGTTTTCTCCACTCAACAGCCAGGCAGTCAGCCTGAGCCAGACTGGGTCGGGATGCAGCAGGGGTCCCTGGTGGAGTACATAAGAACATAAGAACTAGCCTGCTGGATCAGACAAGAGTCCATCTAGTCCAGCATTCTGCTACTCGCAGTGGCCCACCAGGTGCCTTTGGGAGCTCACATGCAGGATGTGAAAGCAATAGCCTTCTGCTGCTGCTGCTGCTCCTGAGCACCTGGTCTGCTAAGGCATTTGCAATCTGAGATCAAGGAGGATCAAGATTGGTAGCCATAGATTGACTTCTCCTCCATAAATCTGTCCAAGCCCTTTTTAAAGCTATCCAGGTTAGTGGCCATCACCACCTCCTGTGGCAGCATATTCCAAACACCAATCACACATAGTTCCGGAAACACTGGTAATCGCCACGGAGAGCCTATGGATAGTTCCTGTATTGTTGAGAACCATGGTCTCCGTGGCCATAAGGGCGCCACTAAGATCACTTGAGCTTTCTCCACCATGATCTTTCGAAGTAGTTTTGGAATGATAGGAATGGGTGGAAAAGGATAAAGAAGGGTTGGAGGCTACGGGCTGACTAGGGCGTCCACTGACAGAGCCTTGTGATGGTAGAACCTGGTCATGAATTGGGAGACTTGAGCATTCTGTGCCGTGGTAAATAAGTCAACGGTTGGATACCTCTGGGTGATGTTTAGAAAAACCTCTTTGTTCAAGGTCCATTCCGCCAGAGAGATGGTTTGTCGACTTAGCCAATCCGCATTCAGATTCAAGGAACCTTTGATGTGTTCAGCCTTGATATTCTGAACATTGAGTTCCGCGCAGGTTAGAATTTGGGATGTTTCCTTGGACAGACGTGAGGATCAAGAACCCCCCTGGTTGTTGAGATAAGATTTTGCCGCAATGTTGTCTGTGCGGATAAGAATATGTTGACCTGTAATTAAATGTTGAAACGATAGGAGAGCTAAGAGGATGGCTTTCACTTGGATAGATGTTGATCCCACTTTCCTTGGGCATAGTGGTGGTCGAGGTTGACCACCCAGCCCTGTAGGCTGGCATCCGTGAAGATCTATCGTCGGTAGGTACTGTTTGCCCTGATTGAGGTTCTGCTTGCAGAGCCACCATCAAAGTTGTTCCTTGGTGGCCCAAGGAACTAGAATGGGTCTGTCTCTTTTTTGTATGATATCCTGTTGAAAGGGTCAGAGCAAACGTTGTAGAGGACGAGCATGGAACATTCCCCACTGTACCAGGTCCATGGATGCAGTCAGTATCCCTAGGAGTTTTACCAAGAACATTAAGGATGTTGATCTGGGTTGCATGATCGATCTGATCATCCCCTAGATCTTGAGAATTTTCTCCTCGGGAAGGAAGAACGCGTTTTGGTTGGAGTCTATAATTGCCCTGAGATG
The DNA here is from genome assembly GCF_021028975.2 of Sphaerodactylus townsendi. Classification (NCBI taxonomy): domain Eukaryota; kingdom Metazoa; phylum Chordata; class Lepidosauria; order Squamata; family Sphaerodactylidae; genus Sphaerodactylus; species Sphaerodactylus townsendi. Next base: position 193,070,155 of record NC_059425.1, read on the forward strand.
GAGGATCCATTGTGTTGGAACAAGGATGCTCTTCTGCTTGTTGAACCCATGATGTTGAAGGGTCTGCATGACTATCTCTAGGTCCTGGATCGCCTTCTCCCTGGTTCTGGATCAAATCAAGAGATCGTCCAGGTATGGATGAATATGTATCCCCTGTTGATGAAGCAGAGTGACCGGAGCCAGAAGGATTTTGGAGAAGACACAAGGGGCAGAAGCCAGCCCGAACAGAAGAGCTCTGAATTGGTAGTGATTGGTTGCAATGGCAAATCTCAGGAATTTTCAGTGTGAGGGTCTGATTGGAATGTGAAGATAGGCTTCAGCTAAGTCCAAGGAGGTCAGGTAGTCCCCTGGTCTGAGAGCCTCCGAGATGGTCTGGAGGGATTCCATCTTGAACCTGTGAAGTTTGAGGAACTTGTTGACGATCCCTGAGGTTGAGGATAGCCCTCCAGTCCCCGCTCTTTTTGGGAACCGTGAAGAAATGAGAGTAATGACCTGAGAAGAACTCTTCTTTGGGGACTGCTTCTATTGCTCTGATTGCTAGGAGGTGGTCTACCGCTTGCATCATCCTTAAGGCTTTTTCCCTTCTGTTGCTGAGAGGAGAGGGAAGGTATCGAGTAGGAGGAAAGGACTGGAATTCTATGGAATTTCCTCAGTGTGTGAAAAATGTTCCCTGGCGTTGTCATCCTCTTCTGAACTGTCCCCTTCATCCCCAAGGAAGTGGAGAGGGTCCTCTGTAGGGTCTCTAGGGTAACCCCGAGGTTGCCTGTGATCTGGAGATGGGGATCTAGGGTAACCCCTAGCATGCCCATGAGGAGGGGGTCCCTTCGAGAGGACCTAGGGTAATCCCTAGTTAGTCCCTGCAATGCACCTGATGGACCCGGCAACAGGGAGCTAGGGTAACCCCTAGACCCATGCACATGCGCTTGAGTTGCCCTGGATACAGAGGTATTGGGTACAGTAGAATATTGGGTACAGTAGACCTATGGAGCTGCTGTAGTTTATCCTCAATAGCTTTGTTGAGAAAGTTGGCAAAATCAGCAGGAGTGAGTGATTGCCAATTAAATGGGGCCTCAGCGTCTACAAAATGTTCCCCCTCCTCCATACTGATCTCCTCCCCCCTTTCGCAACGGTCATGTTGCCTGGGTTCGTCAGGCAGGAGAATGTCTCTCCCACCCTCTGCTCTGTTGAATGAGCCAGCGTCAGGAGTTCTTTGCTCTGGAGGGAGGAGGGGGGGAGATCTCTCCGCTTGGAGAGACTCTTGAGAGGCACCGCTTTGAGAAGCAGATGAAAGGCTGACTGGCCGCTCAGAACGTGGCTTTTCTTTCTGAGCTGATTGCTTCTCAGCGGGGGGCTCAGGAGCAGAGCGCTTTGCAAGCGGTTGCTTTGATTGTCCCTTGTGTGTGACTATGGCCAGAATCTCCCCTGGTGGCTTCTGCTGCTGATCGATGGAAATATCCCCTGGGAGGGGAAAAGTGCTGAGCGGCCATTTGGAGGGGGTTTTTTTTTGGCGGGAAGGTTACTGGGAGAAGTGTTTGCCCTCAAACCCAACTACCCCCCCCCAAGGTAGTCCCCCTTACTCACGCACAATCACAGGAGACAAAGAGAAAGAAGGGACACAGACAGAAAGGCAAAAGGCTGAGGGAAAAATGTTCTAGGCTAATTCTGGTGTGGAGCACCAAGAATTTCGTGCACTCCCTGATTAGGCAGGAAAGAATACTGCCCAAAATGGATGCCTCGCCTCAACAGAAAGTGACGAAATTCCTTTTCCTGCCTCCCCAAGATGGGGTGGAAAGCACCCATCAAGATGCCTTTCGCCTAGAAGAGAATGGGTTGTCACCTCCAGGTTGAGAAATTTCTGGAGATTTGGGGGGGGATGGAACCTGGGGAAAACAGAGAGCTCAGTGAGGTATAATGCCATAGAGCAGAGGTGTCCAACTCTAATGCTTCAGATGTTCATGGACTACAATTCCCATCAGCCCCTGCTGGCATGGCCAATTGGTCCATGAACATCTGAAGCGGCAGAGTTAGACACCCCTGCCATAGAGTCTCTTCTCCAAAGGAGCCATTTTCTCCGGGAGAACTGATCTCCGTCATCTGGAGATCAATTGTAATTCCAGAAGCTTGCTGGGTGATGTTGGACCCATCACACAACTCACAAGGTTATTGCTGTGGGAGAACAGAGGAGAGCAGATGTTCTAAGCTGCTGGTCAGTCCCAGTTAGGGAGAAAAGCGGAATAAAAACAAATAAATACATCTGCCCATTTGTGTGTGTAGCAGAATACCAGGGTGGAGATTTCCCTTTTTAAAAGTTCTTTGTATGCATCTCCAGCAATGGATATCCCCACGCTGCACCCCGTGTGATTTGTTCTGAAAAACCTGCATTTTATGTTGCCACGTGTGCTGCATGAAAAGAACATGAGCACCAACTCTACACACACGCACGCCCATCCCTTTGCAGGAGAAAACATTTAGACCAGTTATCTGCATGATAAATCAATTCCTGCTTCAGAATGAAACGTTACCCATTATTCTGCATTCTGGAATAGCATTGCACAAAGGTCGTGTGGCTCTCCGCTTTGAAGAGCCTGCGGGCAGAGCTAGGACAAGTCAGTGTGGGGAGAATTTTTCCTCCCTCCTCCTCCCCTCCCCCCCCCTGTGTTATTTTTAGCACATATTGGTAAGATCAATTTTAGTTAAGTGCAGATGACAGTTTTAAAATGAGCTGCCAGGATAAGATGTAAGCCCGCTACTGTTAGCATTCCATTTCCAAAACAAGGACAGAAACACCACCTTCCTCCTTTGAGAAGTCCCTCTGCTAAATGCTTGTTTTATGCGGTACATTAATTTACATTTTCATATAGACGAACTGTAATAATTGATCGCCCCCCCGAAGCCTGCTGATGTTTTCTAACTTGATTTTGCAAGCTGTACACTTCTGTCCCAACGCTTTGGTTGCGGTCTCTTAAATAAAAATGTAAATAAATCACTTCCGCTCACACAAATCCATTGAGCCGCACTAAGCGTGTGCAAGGGTTTCAGAGGCTCGCCGTGGTGGTCTGCAGCACAACAACTGGATTAGAGTCCATGATCACCCCTGAGGAACAGAGCTTTTACTTTCAAAAGCTTGAATCCTGAAAATCCTCTGATAAGGTGCTCCCGGGGGCTAAACTAGACTGTGGGCGGGGCTAGTGAGCAGGGGCGGATCTGCCAGAGGGACAAGTGAGAGTGGGGCTCAGTGGTGGGGCCTCCCACTGCTGAGTCTTGCCCCGGCTTCCGTGCAGGTCGAGCCCCACTCCCGGTCTCCGTGCAGGCCGGCAGGACTTGGGGAGTGTTTCTTCAAGGATAAAAGCAGATTGAGGGTGCAGTTAGTTACTTCATTCTGCTGGGATCTTGAGGGCGGGGGCTAGAGGGGAAGGGATGTTAGCCCAGAAATGCTGCGTTGAAACTTAGTTCCAGAAAAGAGCTAGAGGTGGCTGTGTGCTGTGATCCTGTTCAATAAGCCTGTTTCTGCACCTGAGAGTCTAGCTATGGCAGGGCGGTCGACAGAACCTGACACTCCTTCCACTTCATCTTAGCAGCTCAAGTTTCCAAATCCAGTTGTGAATAATTTCTGAAGTGCGTGCACAATCCCACAATGTGTGGACATGGCCCAAGTGTCCGTAAAATGTTCTGATGGAAATTTCACCCATCAGTAGGCTTGGAAATGCTGTAGCCGATCCATGGCCGATGTACTCCGAATGTCTGGCCCAGGAGTCCTTAACATAGAGCCCGCCGGCGCCATGGTTCCTGTCAACACCAAGTATTTTTAGGAAGTGATTGGGGCTTTCATTCAGCAAATCTTCTGATTGGCCATTAGAGATTTTATTGGCTGTGCAGATTTTAAAAAAATGTTGCTTTGACAGCAGCTACCACCACAGCACAAGGATCTTCAAGGAGCAGCAGTGGCGTAGTGGCTAAGAGCAGTGGCTAAGAGCAGGTGCACTCTGATCTGGAGGAACCGGGTTTGATTCCCAGCTCTGCCGCTTGAGTTGTGGAGGCTTATCTGAGGAATTCAGATTAGCCTGTGCACTCCCACAAACGCCAGCTGGGTGACCTTGGGCTAGTCTCAGCTTTTCGGAGCTCTCTCAGCCCCACCCACCTCACAGGGTGTTTGTTGTGAGGGGGGAAGGGCAAGGAGATTGTCAGCCCCTTTGAGTCTCCTGCAGGAGAGAAAAGGGGGATATAAATCCAAACTCCTCCTCTTCCTCCTCCTCCTCCTCCTCCTCCTCCTCCTCTTCTTCTTCTTCTTCTTCTTCTTCTTCTTCTTCTTCTTCTTCTTCTTCTTCTTCTTCTTCTTCTTCTTCTTCTTCTTCTTCTTCTTCTTCTTCTTCTTCTTCTTCTTCTTCACTGTGTGACTGAAGGCAGCTATTTTGTGACTTGTTCCTCCTCCTGCTGCCACCATTTTGTGGCTGCCATGTTATGGAGGTGCTCTCTCTGCTGCACCAGAATTCCAAAGAGGCCCACAGGTTCAAAATGGTTGGGGACCCCTGACCTCACCACCATACTTTCACGATAGAGAAGGACATGGCTCTTTGCCAGACATGGAAACGGGAACTTTTCTTCTAAATGCTTGTCTTTCCTTGCAGGTGAGAAATACGAGTTACACGCTGGCACAGAGTCCACTCCGAGCGTCATCGTGCAGATCTGTGACAGTGGCTTGGAGGAGGATCCAAAGAATTCACCAAAGCCAAAAATAGCTCAGACTCGCCGTCCAGGCCTGCCTCCTCCGGTGTCTGACTAACTGTCTCCTGCGAGAGTCTCTCTTCTTTCTTCAGCCTTTGTCCCATTTGTTTTTCCATTGGCTTTGTTTCTTTGTGAAAGGGCAAGCCCTTGGCCAGGGAGTCGTGGCCTGTTTGAGCTTCGTGGAGTGTTCTCTTCCACTGCTGTGAAGTCTGACTTAGCTAACAGGTTAGGAAAATGTTATTTGTAACCGTAGCAGGGTTCCCAGTGGTTGATGCATCTGAGATCAGGCCAGGGTGGGATGAAGAGTTGAGGCTCAGTTTTTCGCAGCTTGCTTTGTCGAGGAACTTTGACACATCATTCAGTCGGCGGCGGCAATGATACCGCATGGTTGCTTAATTCATCAGAGTGGTCCCCTGAGATTTCCCACCTCCTTCCAGATTCCCAACTCCCATTGGGTTCAAGATCCCTGCTGAGGTATACTTCATAGGTTGGATCCTGTGTTCAGGTTCTATGACTGAAGTCAATAAGGGACTCTGGATTCTTGATCAGAAGTCTTTATTGATAACAACAGCACGTACCTGGCTTTGCAAAAGCCAGTTCTGGCCACACTTGCAATGACAACTATCCCCATGCAGCAACCATAAATCCCCCCTCCTTTTTCCATTGGAATGTGAGAAAGACACAGCGAAAAGAAAGAGCCATTGGAGAGGCAAGCATCCCAAGGCCACAGCCGCGATAGACCAGCCACCTGCCGCCGCCAGGGTCATTCCTATTATCTATAGTTGCAACCACCAAAGGAAATGAAAGGAAGTTCTGTTAACAAAGGAGGGAGGAGCGAGCGCTACCTCTTTTCTGGAGCAGGTGTGAATGCCCTCATCTATAGTCATTCCTTTGATGGAAGGAGAAAACGCATCCTGACACCTGTGGGTCTGTTCCACTAACTCCAGTGCTTTCGCTTCTGGTGCATGTATGACGTCACACTATTCCAAAACAGACCCCTGTTCTGTCAAGGCCTGTATTGCCTACTCAGACCGGCAGCAGCTCTCCACAGTCTCAAGCAGAGTTCTTTGGCATCACCCACTATCTGATCCTTTTTGAAGTAGAAATGGTAGGAATCGAACCTGGGACCTTCAGCATTCCAAGCAGATGCTCTGCCACTGAGCCACAAAAGGTGGCTGCAAGGCTCCAATGCGAGAGTCTCAATGCCGGGGAAAGCATTGGAGTTAGCTAGGCAGAGATGCGGGATCCAGCCCAGTGGCTTGGAGACATCTCCCTTCCTTTGCCTCTTTGAAAAGACGTAACAAAATCCCCACAACTTTCAGCAACATCAGGAAGGCTGATGACTGTGGTGCCTCTTGCCGGGATGGGCTTCCTCTCCAGTCTGAGACAGGGACCGGACTTCAGCGGACGGCGGCTTGCTCTGCGTGCCTAGAAGCCTGGAGTCAGTCCTGGGCATCTCTAATGAAACGTCAGGTAGCAAGTCTGGGAGAGGCTTTGCCAGTCCAAATGGGGACTACTGAGCTAGGTGGACCAGCGCTAGAAAAGCTGCTCTGCATAATCTCAAGGAACTGCCTTCTACTGGATCAGAGTGTTGGCCCACTAGGGCCAGTCTCAGGGGTGTAGCTAGGGAAAAATGGAGGCTGGGACAGACTCCGAGGTTTCAGCGCCCCCACGCCACCCAACGCCCCATTTACCTTAGCCAGCGGTGGGGCAGGGACAGGGGCAGCGGCCTCCACAAGCCCTATCGGGCTGGGGCCAGGCAGGGGCATGCGCAGCAACCTCTGCTGGGCCTGGCCGGGCGAGGAGAGGAGGAGCGGTGTGGGGGTGATTTTCCACCCCATGTGACCCCAACTGCATCCGCCCGGGGCACCTGTCCTCATGCCACCCCGTGTTAGCTACACCAAGGTCAGTCTTGCCTGCTCAGACTGGCAGCGACTCTCTAAGGTCTCAGGTGCAAGTATTTCACCTCCTGTCCGGTCCTTTTAACTGAGATGTTGCAGATTAAATTAAATGATGCAGAAATTACACCGTAGGATCCTACTTACAGCAGCAGACATTACATATTATGCACAGGAGTGCAGTCCGCCACCGCTGCCCATTAACAAAAGCATCTGTTGGAGCCATCTCATTACTGTACAGCTCTTTTGCGTACATAAAACTGCCTTCATGAATAATAATTTGCATTGTTTGTCGAAAGCCGGGGTTAGGGAGGGGAGTCTTCCTGGCCTGGCCCTTCTATGAGGTGGGGGCAATATCGAAGGAAGCAGATGCACAGGCACTTGGCTCCATTCAGAAGAGTGAAGCTATTATGACAAAGTGTAGGAAGAGAGGCATCAGACAGATATGAGGGACCAAGGACATGAAATTGTGACTGGTACAACCACAACCAGCAACAAAATATTTTACTGTGGGGCTTTCCCCACTCACCGTATGTTGCGGGCTAATCTCGCCAAATGACCTGGGATTCCTCAGCGCTCCCCACCGCAAGAGCGGCCACAGCGCAGCCACCCCGAATCTGGTGCTCTCCCAGCCCCTCAGCGCGCGTCATTTTTGTTGCTAGATGGAGAGTACCCTTTTTGAAAAACTGAGCGTGGAGCGCGCAGCGGTGGGGAACTCTGGGGGTGACTCCGGGTTTGAGGTTCCCGCCCCTGCAAGTGACGCGGAGCCTTTTCCCCAATCAGGAAGCAGGGGGCTGTTTCCGTGAAGGAGAAATCCACATCATTTCATTGAGACGTGCAGACAGAAGCAGCAATCGTGTGCAGGCGAGTGGAGGGGGCAGACTGACTCGTGTGTAGGCAGGATGCAAGCTGGCGAGCGGGCTGCACTCACCAAGCGGCAGCAGTGGGGCGTGGAGAGAATTAGGCATGTGATAAAAAAGCAAGAGGAGCGGGGAGGAGAAGGAACGAGGAGAGGGCTCCGAGAATGACCTTGATTTGTGGAGACAGTCTGCGCATGCTCGTGCAGAAGTGGATCCTACAGGGGAAAAGTAAAAAAAGTCCCGCCCATCAGCAGCAGCAGCCAATCAAGATGACCCCTGAGCTGAACGCGCGGGTAGCGTGGGCAATCCTGGTGGCTGCTGGCTGATGATCGTCTGCGGGGTAGAAGCTGCAGTGGGGGACATGAACCCGCACTCAAAAGGTCCCGTTTCCCCCCACAGCGGTTTGACTCTACTCCCATTTGTTAAGTGGGGAAAGGCCCGGTGGCACCTAGCCATTAAAAAAACCCTACATATAGCATAAAATACAAGCCATGCATGTGAACAGTTTGCAATCATAATATAAAATAGACAGGGAAAATATTTAAAACCATTATTACAGCTATAAGCCTTAAAACCCCTAAAAATAAGCCTGTAGATTCCCTATTTAATACTCAATGTCTGACAAACTTTATACACCAAGGTACAAAACTTTACAACTTGTCTAACAACTGAAGGATTTTTGTCAGAGAGGAGCCTTTTGAGCATAATTTCTTTCTGAGAACCCTGAACTTTTTAACCAACAAGGGCCCAATACACTTTGAATGAACCATACTACGAAAAGTAAATCTTGAAAGCCCATGATGGGATAGTCTGGAGAAGAGGAGATTGCGGGGGTGGGGGTGGGGAAATATGATTGCCCTCTTGAAGTATTTGGAGGGCTGTCACTTAAGAGAAGGGCAGGGAGCTATTCCTGTTGCAGCAGAAGAGAGGACTCACAATAATGGGTTTAAATTATGGGAAGAAAGGTTCCAATTGGATATTAGGGGAAAAAACTTTTACAGTAAGAGTATACAGTGGAATCAACTGCTTAAGGGGGGGGGGTGAGTTCTTCCTCACAGGATGTCCTTAAGCAGCGGCTGGACAAACACCTTATCTGGGATGCTCTAGGCCAGGGGTGGGCAATTATTTTTTCCTTGGGGCCGCATAAGAAACAGAAAATATTGTGGAGGGCCGGGCCAAAAGCGGCCAGCTTGAGGAATTGGTTTTGAAAGCCCACAGAAGCCTGGCCAGCCAAAGGCAACCCGGCTTCTGTGGGGGGGCTTTCAAAAGAGACACGCTCACTGGGCCCAGCCTGTTGGCTGAAAGCCCCGCATGAAGCCGGCAGCCAAGGCAGCTCCCAGCTTCTCGCGGGGCTTTAAACGGCGCCTCGCTCCCCAGCAAGGCCGAGGGGGGCGAGAATTTGGTTTTGAGAAGCCCCGCATGAAACTCCAGCAGCCAAGGTAGCAACCAGCAGTCGCGGGAGAGACTTTCAAAGGCAGCCTGGCTCACCCCAACAAGAGCTAGGTGAGAAGCCCCGCATGAAGCCGGCAGCCAAGGCAACCAGCTTCTGCAGGGGCTTTCAAAGGCGCCTCACTCCCCAGCAGAGGTGTACCAACCCCATATGCAAACTGGAGCCGGGGACAAAACCTGAATTTGGCTTCCCCTCCCCGGTATGGGAAGCCACCCTTCCCCCCCCACGACCAAACAATGATTTTTTTGCACCACGGCAAAGATCACCCCCCACCCCCAGCAAAACATACATGGCTCCCTCCCCACCAACTCTCTTTCCTGTTTTGTCCCTTACACCAACCCTGTGAAGGTAGGCCTGGCCCACTGAGAAACAGCTCCAAGCCAGTGCAAAGAAATTAACTTTTAAGCATATAATTCTCTCACAAATCACCCCATCTGAAGGTCTACCAAACAAATGCCAGCATCATGCACCAGTTCTGTTGCTGCTTTGGGAGTCCAGCTCAGCTTCCCTTCTCCTGTGCCCTATCCAGAACCAGTCTGCTGAGAAGGCTTGTGAGTAAGGGAGAATAAGGCACACTGGGTCAGAGGGAGGGGAGGCGGAGCGCCCCAGTCCTGCTCCTGGGAGCACAGTGGGATTTCTCCCCCGCCCCCTGGACACTCCAGGCCACCGTACAGAGTGGGCGGGGCTACAACAGGCACTGGCAACAGTTGCTGCCTCAGTGCCTACTGAATCAGCGTTTTGGCGCCCCTCACGTGACCACAATGGATGCGCCCGGGGACAAGAGGTACTGTCCCTAGGCAAATACGCCTGTGGTCCCCAGCAAGGCAGGGGGGCCGGTCAGGGTCATCCGGCGGGCCGGATACGGCCCGCGGGCCGTATAATGCCCAGGTCTGCTCTAGGCTGATCCTGCATTGAGCAAAGGCATGTATGGCCCCCTTCCAACTCTATGATTCTATATGGCCAGACTAATACTATAATGGGCAGCCAATGGAGTTACTGTAGACTGGGATGAAATGCATGCTCCGTCTAGTTCCTGATCATAGCTGAGCTGCAGTGTTTTGCACCACGCAGAGTCTCTGAGGCCTATGTAGAGTGCATTACAGTAGTCTAGTTTTGATGCCACTACGGTGTGGATCCAGGTGGCCAGATCAGCTGTGCCGAGGTGGGGACATCCAGCCGGCTAGACTGGAAGAAAGCCTTTTTTGCAGCTGCAATCAATGGCTTCTCCTGCAGCACGGCAGGATCCCGTATAACCTCTCAAGCAAACCTGCAAGGGCCAGCTGAAATCCGCTGAAAGCGGAGAACACAGTGTCCTTCCCACCCAGCATCACTTCTGTCTTGTCTGGGTTCAGTTTCATCTTGTTTGCTTTCAGCTGCTTGGCCACTGTGGCTAAGGATTTCCACTGCATCACAGAGGGGGTTAGACAGAGAGATGTAAAGCTGGGTACTGCCTGCATATTGTTGATGTCCATTTCCAGAGCTACAAGTCATTTCTCCTAGAGGCTTTACCTGGAGGTGAAAGAGGATACTGAAAATTCTCTTGGCACGCCTCTCAAAGGGGGAACAGCAGGGGCGTACTGCCCACGTGGGCAGGAGGCTCAAATGACCCCAGGTGCAAGGGCGGGGGGGGCACAAAATCGCCCGAGCCCTTCCTCCCTCGTGCCGACCGCAGGGGAGGCGCCTAAAGACAGAGCGGTGCTCGTCCAAGCCACCTCCTTCCCTCCCCGGGCCCTCAGGGGTGGGGCTTGGGGGTGGCTCGGACTGGCACCGTGACAGTAGGGCCTCCCCAGGGCCTGGGGAGGTCAGAAGGCAACCTGCAGGGGGCAGCTCAGACTGGCTCCTGGGCGGCACCCTTCCCTGTATGCCATTTTCCCCGATACGCCTCTGGGGAACAGTGACATTACAAAAACTGTATAAGTATTGTTTTTGCAAACATTTCCCACGATCACTCCTAGGGGGTTTCTTGGTGATTTACAATCTAGGTGAGATGTGACCAGTGGTCCTCGGCATTTTCTAATACCTCAGAGGGTTCAAAGTACTTCCAATAAATCCTTATGCCAAGCCTGAAGGAAGGCCACTATTATTATTCCCATATTGCAGATGGGGAGTTGAGGCTGAGTCCAGATAGCGAATTCATGACAAAGCTGAGAATTGTACCAGGAACTTCCGGATTTGTATACCGTGTTTCCCCAAATATAAGACAGTGTCTTATATTAATTTTTGCTCCCAAAGATGTGCTATGTCTTATTTTCAGGGGATGTCTTATATTTCTGTGTTCTGTTCGTCGGGCATGCTTCCAAACAAAAACTTTGCTATGTCTTACTTTTGGGGGATGCCTTATATTTCGCACTTCAGCAAAACCTCTACTACGTCTTATTTTCTGGGGATGTCTTATATTCAGGGAAACAGGGTATTAGTCAATACATGTCACTAGCTGTCACTGCGGGCACTATGCAGTGGCCTCCAGCAGCTATTGCTAGAACAGGGGGAAAAATCTTTGTTTTATTCTGCCAGAACACTGTTGTATTACATAGTGCTTTTAAAATATTCGACTTACTTGGAATACATATTCTTAGTTATTTTTTAACACAGAAGCAGAATAGCAAATATGTTGCCCTGAGAAAGCAGGGCTGTTGGAGTCTGACTGTAAATGGAACTTCGTTCATGTGTCCATACCAGAGGTGTAGCTGGGCCAAACTGTGCCAGGTGTGCAGTGTGTTTTTTCCGCCCCCCCCATGGCCCCACATGGCACCTCCCAGCGGCACACACCCCTGCCCCCCTTCCCACACTTACCTATGTTCCTTTTCTATTTCTAGTACTTTTTGAGGCTGAAAAAAGCAGCCTCATCACAGTTCAGGGAAAAAACTGCCTGACGAACTATACTTCCCAAGAGACCTTGTGAGCCCCAAGGTCTCCTGGGAACTGTAGTTCCTCAGGCAGTTTTTAGACTGAACTGTAAACCACTGCTGTAAAACTATTAAGTACTGTAAAAAAAAGTACTAAAAAAAGAAAAGGAACGTAGGTAAGTGTGGGAAGGGGGGCGGAGGTGTGTGTGCTGCTGGGGGCCGCGGGGAAAATGGGAGGGCCCAGGGGGCGATTTTCCGTCCCCCCCAGGCATGTGCCCGGTGCACGACGCACCCCCCGTCCCCTTGGCACTTCGCCACTGGTCCATACAAAAAGGGTGGGCTTGAAGAAGAAGAGTTTGGATTTATATCCCCATTTCTCTCCTGTAAGGAGACTCAAAGGGGCTTACCATCTCCTTCCCCTTCCTACCCCCTACAACAGACACCCTGTGAGGTGGGTGGGGCTGAGTGAGCTCCAAAGAGCTGTGACTAGCCCAAGGTCACCCAGCGGGCATGTGTTGAACTGCACAAGATAATCTGGTTCCACAGAAAAGCCTCCGCAGCTCAAGTGGCAGAGTGGGAAATCAAATCCGGTTCTCCAGAGTGCACCTGCTCTTAATCACTACACAGGCGCATAGTGGGGAAATGTGAGGGGAAAGAGAAGGAAAGAGCTAATGCAATGGAGGTTTGGGTGTGTAGAGTTGTGAGCTGTAGATGTAACATTGTTAAAACTGCATAGGAAAGTTCTCACGAATTCTTCCTCTTGGAGCATTTTATATGTAGGGTACTTGCATGTGGGTTTGAAATGTCATAGGCCACTTTAAATGGCAACTTATTTGTGCACTATATCCCATCTTTGCATTTTGCAAACACTTCCTGTTAACAGGCATAAGTTGGCGGGGTTAAAAATGACTCCTCCTTTCTTTGTTATATTTTAAAACCAGTTTTATTCAGCCATTGAAAGTTACAATGGCAAACAGCTGTTTCTCCGTAAATTCCTTGAAGTTGTGTTTCTGTTTGTTAATATATTCAGCAAGAAAAAACAAAGTATGTGACTAGGATATATTTTAGATGAGAGTGTCCTTTGTGTTCTAGAATGTCCTAAAGGAATATGCCACTTTTGATTTTCTTTAAAAAATTACAAATCCTTGACAAGTTTTGACAAGTTTGTCTGTTTGTGGCTAGTCCCACTCAAGCTGTTTAAGCGTGTTCCTCTTTGTTCCATACTCCAATATCACATTCTTCTCATTCAGGTATCAGAAATGATGACAGAGATGTGACATACGTGTAAATATTACAGATCAATACTATTTTTAACCATATCTTTTGTACAAATATCCACGTTTGTTCTGTATTTCATTAGAAATGTAAGATATTAAAATTTGGTGGAAATAGTTTGTGCTTCATTCCCCTTTTCCATTTAATGTTAATGCCTTTGCAACTGACAATCAACTTGGAATTTGACAGGGTTTGGTCATCATAACTCTCAGAGCATGAACACCTTCTTTGTAGTTGCGATCTGCTATTTTCTGCCACATCCCAAATACTGGCACAGATTGTTGCTACTTCTGGTCAGCTGTTGCTATCCAAAAACAAGAACAAAATCCCATGTTATACTTTATATTAAGGCCAACCAAACTAATGCAAAACATTGTGTAAGCTTTTGAGCTAAGCAGAATTCTTCATCAAGCTGGATTTTACAAAATGTTAAAAGATAAGTGAAAAGCATCTCACGGACCATGCACACAAGATCAGACCTTAACACCTTGGCCTGAAGATAGATAGATATTTATTATTACGGCCTTTTGGCCAGCCAACTTGGCCTGAAGAATCTGCTTTCCACCTTTTTAAATATTGTGATATTCAGTCTCAGGAAGAGGTCTGCTGAGCTCCAAAGTTTGCACAGTTCACACTTTGGCTTACTGGAGATCCGGTAGTGTGAAACTGCAAGGTAAAGGCACAAACGATCATTAAATCAACCACTGCTGTAAAACTATTCCATTCCCTCTACATAAAAATGATCAGTGAACTTTAATAAGGGGAGGGGTTATGACTCAGTTGAGGAATCATAGAATCATAGAGTTGGAAGAGACCTCAAGAGCCATCAAGTCCAACCCCCTGCAATGCAGGAACACACAATCAAAGCACCCCTGACAGATGACCATCCAGGCTCTATTTAAAAACCTCCAAAGAAGGAGACTCCACCACACTCTGAGGTAGTACATTCCATTGTCAAACAGCCCTGACAGTCAGGAAGTTTTTCCTGATGTTTAGGGGGAATCTCTTTTCCTTTACCTTGAACCCATTGCTCCTGGTCCTAATCTCTGGAGCAGCAGAAAACAAGCTTGCTCCCTCACCAACATGACACCCCTTCAAATATCTAAACATGGCTATTATGTCACCCCTTAACCTTCTGTTTGCCAAACTAAACATCCCCAGCTCCCTAAGTCTCTCCTCACAGGATATAGAATCCAGACCTTTTACCATTTTGGTCGCCCTCCTCTTGACCCGTTCCAGATTGTCAATATCCTTCTTGAATTGCGGTGCCCAGAACTGAACACAGTATTCCAGGTGAGGTCTGACCAATGCAGAATAGAGGGTACTATTGTGTCCCTTGATCTAGACACTATACTCCTATTAATGCATCCCAGAATTGCATTGGCTTTCTTGGATGCCACATCACACTGTTGTTTCATGTTTACTTGTGGTCTACTAAGACTTGCAGATCCCAGATGTTGTCAAGTCGGGTTTCAGCCATCCTATATCTATGTGTTTCATTTTTTCTGCCTAAGTGGAGTATCTTACATCTATCTCTGTTGAAGTTCATTTTGTTAACTTTGGCCCATCTCTCTAACTTGTCCAGGCCATTTTGAATCCTGACACTGTCCTCTGGGGTATTAGCTATACCTCCTAATTTGGTGTCGTCTGCAAATTTGATTAGCATGCCCTCTATTTCATTGATATTGAATAGCACTGTGCCCAGAACAAAACCCTGTGGCACCCCTCTAGTCACTTCTCTCCAGGATGAAGATGAGCCATTGATGAGCACCCTTTGAGTTTGGTCAGTCAACCAATTACAAATTCACCTAACAGTAGCATTGTGCAGTCCACATTTTACTAGCTTACTTACAAGAATGTCATGGGGCACCTTATCAAAGGCTTTCCTAAAATCTAGGTATACTACATCAACAGTATACCTTCATCTACCAAGTGTGTCACTCTGTCAAAAAAAGAGATGAGATTAGTCTGGCATGACTTGATTTTGAGAAACCTACGTTGACTTTTAGTGATCATACTATTCCCTTTGAAGTGCTTACACACTGTCTGTCTAATGATCTGGATGGTAATTGTTTGGGTCCTCTTTTTCCCCCTTTTTGAAGATGGGAATTACATTATCCCTCCTCCAGCCCACTGGGATGTCTCCTGTTCTCCAGGAGTTCTCAAAGATTATAGCAAGTAGTTCTGAGATTACTTCTGCCAGTTCTTTTAATACCCTGGGATGTAGCTCATCAGGGCCTGCAGATTTGTATTTATTTATGGTAGCCAGATATTCCTGAACCACCTCTTTATTTATTCTGTGCAGAATTTCCTCGACTGTATCTTCTGTTTCATTTTCTCCGGATGATCACTGTTTTCTTTTTGAGAAAAGACCAAGGCAAAGAAGGTGTTAAGTAGTTCTGCATTTTCTCCATCCCCTGTTAGCATTTTGCCATCTTCTCCATTCAGTGATTCTATCCTATCTTTTTTTCTTCCTTTTTCTACGGGCATCCCCCCCCCCCCTCCCATCTCTATTTGTTGTTTTTAACCTCTCTCGCAAGCCTGAGCTCATTGTGAGCTTTAGCTTTTCTGACTTCTTACACATACTCGCTATTTGTTTGAATTCCTCTTTGGTGATTTTCCATTTTTTGTACATGTCCTTTTTAAATCTTAGCTCAGTTGAAAGTTCTTTAGACAGCCATCCTGGTTTCCTTAGACACCTCCCATTGTTCCTCCTCATTGGAACTGTTTCAAATTTTGCCTTCCAAGATCTCACTTTTAAGAAATTCCCACAATGAGTTCGCTGCTGTTTTTCTCCTCCTTAATTTTTACCTAGATACTCTCAACATGGCTTCCAGGATTTAAATCATGCTCACAGCTGTAATCATCCCTGATATATAATGCTACGCCTCCTCCTTTCCTGCTTGATCTATTCTCCTCCTTTCCTGCTTGATCTATTCATCCTTTCTCCTCCTTTCCTGCTTGATCTATTCATCACCTCGGGGATGGGGCGGTCTAGAAGCCCAAAGTATAAATAAAATAAATAAAAATCCTTTCCTGCTTGATCTATTCATCCTTTCTCCTCCTTTCCTGCTTGATCTATTCATCACCTCGGGGATGGGGCGGTCTAGAAGCCCAAAGTATAAATAAAATAAATAAAAATCTGAAATAGGTTATACCCTTTAATTATTTCATTCCAATCATGAGACAGGTTTCAGTGATGCCTATTGTATTGTATTTGTTTAGACATGTTAAGAGTTCAAATTCATCTTGTTTATTTCCTGTGCTCTGTGCATTAGTGTAGAGACATCGAAGGCCACGGTTCATGCCCTCTGGCTGCTTATTTAAAGTTTTATCCCTCACACTGGTGGGTTCATGAACTATTCGTTCAGTTCTCTCTATAACCTTTGGACTATAATCTCTGGCACTAACGGAACTCCCGCCTCAACATAACTCAGTTTAAAGCCCTTCTGATGAGGTCTGTGAGCCTCCTAGCAAGAATGTTCCTACCTACAGGTGTGAGGTGCAACTGCTCTCTTCCCAGTTGTCCCTCTTCATGAAACTGCAGACCATGATCCAAAAACCTAAAATGTTCCTGGCGGCACCACTGACTAAGCCAGTTGTTCACCTCCACTGTTCTGCTTTCCCTCTCTGGGCCACGTCCTTTAACGGGAAGTAGAGATGAAATGACCACCTGTGCTTCCAGTTCCTTCAACTTCCTTCCCAAAGCCTCAAAATCCCTTCTGATGTCCCAAAAGCTTCGTCTTACAGTGTCATTTGTTCCCACGTTGATCAAAAGGAAGGAGTAATGATCAGAGGACTTGACAAATCAGCCTGTCTGAGACAACTTGGATTTTTGCCCCAGGGAGACAGCACACCTCTTGAGACATCTTGCCAGACCTGCAGATGACTGTTTCTGTTCCCCTCAACAGGGAGTCTCCTACCACCACCCCAGGTCTTTGCAGGTGCCATTTCATCGGCTGAGCCTCCCTTCTGACACCTGAACAGTTTCTGAGGGCTGCCTCTGTTGCTCCTGTTTTGTTTGGCTATGGTCGGCTCACACAGATACTCTTTTGCTGTGCCATTTAATAGCTTTCTGCCCAATAATCACCTGGGAGACAACCTTCAGCAAGGGATCTATCACCAGGTTGCCAACTCCAGGGGGGTGGGGTGGGGGGGAACTCCTGGCAATGTGGGGGATGGAACCTGGGCAGCAGGACATCTTTTGGAGAGAGAAGGGGTATGAAGCCACAGTCTACCATCCAAAGCAGCCATTTTCTCCAAGTGGAGGTTGGCAACCCTCAGGGTGCATTAGGCGCACACACACACACCAGGCGCCGTGGTGGCGGACCTATGGCACGCCAGATGTCCATGGACTACAATTCCCATCAGCCCCTGCCAGCATGGCCATTCCCAGTCTGGCATCGGCAGCCTCAAAGCCCTGGACTAGCCCTCCAGCCCTCAGACCTGCCTCATGGCAGACCAGACCTTTTAGGGCGGGAGCTATGGCGCCTGGGGAAGCCCCCCTCCCCACACAACACTTTATTTATCATGCGACTTCTTCCCCTTTCAGGCTCAAGGCGGTGTCCAGCTATAATTAAACACAACATAATAAATACAGGACACGTCATTTAATTTATAGTTATTCTTTAATTTTTTTTAAAGTGTGTGGTTTTCTCTTCCGCCTCTTCCGCTTGACAGTTGGGCTCTGACGCGTGACGTAATCCCCTCCCGCTCTCCTCCCGCCGCGTTCGAGCTGCGCAGTCGCAGACAGGAGCCGGACGCCTCGGGCGCAGGCTGCCCTCGGAGGCGGTGGGGGAAACGCCGAGGGGCGTGGCGTGGCTCAATCGCGATAGGGCCGCTGTGGGCGAGGGGGCGGGACTTGGCTGCTGGTCGCTCGACATTGGCAGGTGCGGGCTGGGAAGAGGAGCCGCGCCTGGCGCTCAGGTGAGGCGGAGGGTCGCGGGGGAGGGGCCTCTGGGGGAATGGGGGTCCGGAGGGGGGGGGGTTGCTTGGCAGGGAAGGCTGAAGCCCTCGTGGGGTGGGGTCCTTGGGGGGGGGGGGGAAGGGGGGATGGCATTCCCCCCTTTGCTGGTTCTCCCTCAATGGGGTGAGTTCTCTCGCTCTCTCTTGGAAAGCCTTAATGTGGGGGTGCCCAACTCTGGCCTTCCAGATGTTCGTGGACTACGATTCCCATCAACCCCTGCCAGGATATTATTTAAATATGGTGGGAAATCATGTGCGCAATTCAATGGCCCTCAGTTGTTTGACTTTCCTCGGGGCAGGCATGAAAACTCTATTACTTAGGTCACTGGTGATTTTGCTTGCTTTTTTCTTTTAGTGTGACTTGCTTACTTGAGTAATTGTGACTTGTAGTAATGTTCTCAGTTAGTAGCTTTGAGCCTTACTATGGTGTACTAAAGGTCTGCATTGCCAGGAGGAGGAGGAATTTGGATTTCTATCCCCCCTTTTCTCTCCTGTAAGGAGACTCAAAAGGGCTTACAATTTCCTCCCCCCCCCCCCACACACAACAAACACCCTGTGAGGGGGGTGAGACTAAGAGAACTCCAAAAAACTGTGACTAGCCCAAGGTCACCCAGCTGACGTGTGTTGGAGTGCACAAGCTAATCTGGTTCACCAGATAAGCCTCCACAGCTCAAGTGGCAGAGTGGAATCAAACCCGGTTCTCCAGATTAGAGTGCACCTGCTCTTAACCACTACACGACGCTGGCTCTAGAAAGTCAGTATTCTTGCCAGAGGCCAAGATTCTGGTGTAGTAGTTAAGAGCAGTGGTCTCCAATCTGGAGAACTGGGTTCGATTCCCTGCTCTTCCACAAGAAGTTTGCTGGGTGACCGTGGTCACAATTCTCTCAGAGCTCTCTCAGCCCCATCTGCCTCATAGGGTGTCTGTTGCAGGGAGAGGAAGAGTTTGTAAGCCCCTTTGAGTCTATGGTTGAGAAAAGTGAGGTATAAATCCAAACACTTCTTCTTCAGCAGTAGCATAGTGGTTAAGAGCAGGTGCATTCTAATCTGGAGGAACAGGGTTTGATTCCCCCTCTGCCACTTGAGCTGTGGAGGCTTATCTGGGGAATTCAGATTAGCCTGTGCACTCCCACACACGCCAGCTGGGTGACCTTGGGCTAGTCACAGCTTTTAGGAGCTCTCTCAGCCCCACCCACCTCAGAGGGTGTTTGTTGTGAGGGGGGGAAGGGCAAGGAGATTGTAAGTCCCTTAGAGTCTCCTACAGGAGAGAAAGGGGGATATATATCCAAACTCTTCTTCTCCTTCACATGAAGCCTGCTGGGTGACCTTGGGCCAGTCCCAGTTCTTTCTGAACTCTGTCAGCTGCACCTGCCTCACTAGGTGTCTGTTGTGGGGAGAGGAAGGGAAAGGTGTTTGTAAGCCTCTTTAGCAATCCTTACGGTTGAGAAAGGCGGGGTATAAATCCAAACTCTTCTTCTAAACCTTTGCCCAGCAGTAAGATCTTTGCAGAACAGTTTCTTCAAGTTATCCTGGCAAGTAAGCCAAGCTGCATCTACTGGCAGTCTCACTGTTCCTAATCCAAAGTTTTGTAATCACATCTGTAAGTTGAACTTCTTTCCAAATCATTATCGCCAATATTTCACACTCACAGCCTGACAGGGGTATTGTGAGGATAAGAAGGCAAAGAGAGCAAGGTAGTCCACAGCAAATTGTTTTGTTTGCTGAGCCTTGCGATTTGTTGTACCTTTTTTATTTCACAGATGCTTACCTAGTGTTTGGATCAAAGCTACCTGCAGGGATGACTTTGAATGGCTATTGCAGATTCCTGACAATCTGTACCCTGATTTTCCCAAAGACTCTATGTTTCTTGCCAAAACAACAGAGGGTACTGCTTTTGTCTTTTGATGGCTTTAGATGGGATTATATCTACAAATTCCCAACACCCAGTTTCCATGACATCATAAAGAATGGTGTTCATGTTGAACAGATAACAAATGTGTTCATTACCAAGACGTATCCTAACCACTATACGATGGTGACTGGTCTTTACGCCGAGAGCCACGGCATCATCGCCAATGAGATGTACGATCCAGTTTTGAATGAAACATTCTCCATGAACCATATGACCATCTATAATTCAAAATTTTGGGAAGATGCTTATCCAGTATGGATCACTAACCAAATGCAGGGGCATAGAAGTGGAGCCGCAATGTGGCCAGGCACGGATGTCCAGATACATGGCGCCTTTCCCACATACTACATGCATTACAATGAGTCTGTTTCATTTGAAGATCGTGTCGCCAAGCTGATTGAATGGTTTATATCTGAAGAGTCCATAAATCTTGGACTGCTGTACTGGGAGCAGCCAGATGAGAAGGGACATCTTTGGGGTCCGAATAATCCGCGCATGAAGGCAGTCATTGCTGAGATTGATGAACTGCTGGACTATCTTGTGCAGGAGCTGAAGAAAGCAAAATTGTGGGACACTTTAAATGTCATCATCACAAGTGACCATGGAATGGCCCAGTCCTCAGCCGACAGGATCATAGAACTGGATCAGTATGTGGACAAAGACTTGTATACCATGATTGACCATTCACCGGATGTAGCTATTTTACCAGTGGAAGGTAGGAAATAATATATTTGATTTGGGAAGGGAGAGCTCAGCATCAACACCCACTTATGTTTAAAGACCTGAGGGTTACAGGGTCTGCCACCTTGTTCAGCATTAGAAGAAAAGATTCTTTTTTATATTGTACTTATTTATGGCCAACCTCAGTAAACTGCATTTAACTGGAAAGAACTAAGAAAGGTTTTTGTGTGCTGAGTATCCTTCATGGTTTTTTCCTTAAAAACATTTATATCCTGCTTTCTCTCTTTGGATTCAAGGCAGGTAACAAATAGCCAGAAGGTGCAGGAGCACAAAAATTGTCTTGCAGGCCTTCATAAATGCAGGCAGTACAAATACACTGTGATCCCAGCATGGGTGGCTGTTTAGACAACTGGACTGACCACAGAGAGCTCTTGGTGCTTGTGATCATATTTGCTGTGACGACATAAGAACCAAAATGTTGAAACAGCCACAATGTGCAGCAGGTGTGAGACAGGCCGGCTACTGCAAGGCTACTCTTACTACTGGAAAAGGTTGTGACTGACTCTCACTTTTGATCACATGTTGAAAGTGAAGCATGGTGCAGAAGGATGCTTTGTGGGCTGAGATCACAGAGTTCCAATTCCATGCACCTGTCCTTCCATGCACAGTGCTGATGTGTTAGCAGTAAGTGGGTCAGAGGCTAGCTGTAATGGCTTTCAAGAGCTGTACAAAGGGCCTGTGCATAGCTTACCTGTAAGGCATTGTCTGGGTCGGTTAAGATCAAGCCCAGTTTGTGGAAAGCAATCATGTCACGAAATGCCTTTTGCCATAGCATCTGACTTGGCAGCATAAGAGGGCAGCATGTGACTGCAATCCTTAATTCCCACGGCCCCTGAATATCTGCGCTTTTACATGTGACTGCAAACAGTTAGAGAACATACAGAGAGGTCAAAGACTCCGTGGTTCCTTCTTGAACAGGAAATGACATATTGTCGAATGCACGGACCTAACTTGCAAAGACTTCCAATGAATTGCTTCAGTGATAAAGCTGTGCTGAAGCACAATAGTTGGTGCCATGGTCCCTCTTGTGTGAGCAGGGGTTGGGCTTCAGCCCCTTTGCTTGTATGAAAGAGCTGGCTGCACTGGGGGACCCATGACCTTAAGTGACTTTTTGACAGGCACGAGAAGCTGCAGAGAAAAAGGTGGTAAAAATTGCCACTTTCAACTTGCTTTGTTTGTAGCAGCTTTGAATCATACTCGGAAGTTCTATTTACAAGTCAAACATACATAATTTAAAATTGCTGACTTCTTTTTGAGAGATCTGTAGCATGCAGAGGGAGAAATCTGTCAGAACTTGATTATTAAACCATGTTTTTGTTTATCTGAAGGCCAACTTGATGCTGTGTTCAGTGCTTTGGTCAAAGCCCACCCCCATATGACTGTCTATAAGAAGGAGGACATCCCATATAGGCTGCATTACAGGCACAGCAGTAGAATTCAGCCAATCTTAGCAGTGGCTGATGAAGGATGGGAAATCTTGCAAAACAGGTCTGACCACTTTGAATGTAAGTATGTCCACGTTCAAAGCCCCGTTCTGTTATGGAAGCTTGCTGGGGCACTTGGGCCAGTCGTAGTCTCTCAGCCCTGACCCTGGCTAATACTTGGGAGGCCAGAGGCGTGTTGTGGAGGCAGGCAATGGCAACCCACCACTGAACGACTGTTGCCTTGGAAACCTATAACATCACTGTGTCAGCAGTTACTTGATGGGAAAACAATTGCTGTTTCATTGCATATTTTGTTGAAAATGATTTCATTTTGTTGAAAATAACGCTGAGCTAACAAAAGCCAGTATGACGTCTAAATATATGGGAGAAAAATTAAAATTTCGCCTTGCTAGTCGGCATTGGGTAAGCAACCATCTCAGCCACCTGTAACTCAAAGGAAAAGAAACAGAAGTTGTGCTGTACACAGAAAGGTACTCCAAAAAGGAAATTAAGAATAAACTTAGCTGCAGAGCCTGCTTTCAAAATACTCTTCCTATTGAGACATACAAGTGAAGTAGTTCTTCTCTTGCATTAAATATATGATATTAAATATATGGAGCAAAACCAAGAACGTTGCTTTAGATCTCTTTCTGCTATTAGCTTGAATAACGATGCTGACATTCTGCTCCTTCCTCTCTTGTAGTAAGATACCAGAATTCACTTGGTATCAAAAAGTGAACTCAGTCCAGTTGTGAGATCTGGGTGTTAGTCATGGGTGTGTCATGTTAGAGAATATGGAGAATTCTCATCTGATGTGCTAATAATGCAACACACAAATTTCCCCTTGGACAGTTGTCTTTTGCGGCAAGGTTTGCACTGCTCAGAAATCCAAGAATGTTTGTATATGTTTTGTCTCATTTTAGAGTGCAGCTAAATGATTTGCTTCCGTAGTTTAAACTAGTGGTTAGCGATCATGGGGGGAGGGGTTGTGTGTCTGTGAAAACAACAAAGTAAAAATCCCCCATCCCTTCGCTCCCCTGTATTATTGGCTTATGTGAACTGTCCTGATCTGTCCAGTTTACCTCTCACATCAAACCCTGCATGTTGTGTCTAACTTCAATGGCTCCAGCTGCGTAACCATTCTTGATCCAGTTGATACTCTCTTGACTTATAGGTATGTACTTACAAGTGGTGACAGTAATTGTGAACTTTTGTTCTTCTTCTAGTGGGCAATCATGGATATGACAACATCCTGCCAGACATGCACCCTATCTTCTTAGCCCACGGACCTGCCTTTAGAAAGAACGTTAGTAAGCAGACTATGGAGTCCACAGACTTGTATCCTTTGTTGTGCTATCTGTTGGGGATTGAGCCATTGCCCAACAATGGTTCTCTTGAACATGTAAAGGATCTGCTTGTGAGTGCTGCTCCAAAAGAGCCTCTGGATAGACATCAAGAAGAATCATACGCCTATTACAGTGGTATTGTTCTTGGTAGCATCCTTGTTCTTGGTTTTCTTGTAATGTTTGTAAAACATTTAACCCGTAGCCAAGTCTCAGCCATGTGGATACAAAACACAGAAATAGCACAGCCATTACTACAAAGTTAGCCTCATTTCAGAACAAAGGCACTCTGTTTCTTTTGGGTTGCCTATTATTCTTACGTAAAAGAGATTTTCCAGACATAGTGTAAGTGGACACCGAAGGAATCTGTAGGTTATTTGACCAGGTGGTAACTGCATGGATTGGTTGCTCTTTAACAGAGATTCTTTTGAAGTGTTTAAACCTTTTAAAGAGAACTGGCAGTCTCTAATTAGTGATCTTATACTAATGTGCCATTCTGAACTACTGGAACTTTTCAGAATGAAATCATCTTCTTGAATGCACTTTATGGAATTCGTCTAAGCATTGGCCTTCATCTTAACAAATCATTGTCTTTGTCAAAATCACTGCTAATGTTGTTTACAGATTAAAGAAATGAAACAAGCCGGGGTGGTTGTGTTGATACACACATAAACCTCATGAAACTGCTTTAACTGATCCTATGCTAGTGGTGGTAGCAGTTGCACAAGATGTGGATACAGCCTTTGATTTTAATAGGATTTCAGTGAAAAATTAAAGCAACCTTAAACATTAACTGCAGAAGGTATGTGAAAGCCCAGTTTAGTATAAGGTCAATGTTGATATGTTTTCAAAATTATTGCAACGCATCTCTAGTTGAGGGACTGGCAGTTGACTTGGCACATAAAATTACTACCAAATAACAGAGCTACATTCTATGCAGAGCTACACCTTTCTAAGCCCTTGGATTTCAATTAATTTAGAAGGTGCAACTCTGCTTAGGATAACACTGTAACATCTGGCCTTTGTTTGAAATAATAGAAGTACTGGTGGGCTTAGACTTGACTCACATATGCCTTATTTTCTGAATGTGCGAATCTGATCCTCGCTGTTCTTAAGAACTGCATCTGTTAATATATTACTTTCCAAATCAGGTACAAATTGACAGCAAACCTGCAAAAGTTAACTTTCTTTCTCCTCCTTCCAAATCATGGCACATTTCACATTAACACAACAGCACAATTAAATTCATGTCTTCTGCTACTTATGCTGAATAAGAAGCAAGCTATTGAATGTTGCGGGAACATGTAGGCTAGCTGCCAAGCAGGAAGAGGGATGAGATTCACATTAGCTTGCATGAACTTGACTCTTTTCTGTATATGGCTTTACATGCACAGTTAAACATTTTCCTGACTTTTGTTTATTTAGTTTGCAGTTTCTTTGATCTATTTTGTTTTATGCTTAGAGATGTTGACTAATTTAGATGGCCTTTAAAAAAACAACAACACTTGCAAGCCAAGTTACTGCGCCATCTTGCAACAGGGCGTGAATTAGCCTGTTGTCTTCAAGCCAGATCTGTAATTTTCAGGAAAATGCAGCACTTAATGCTGAACTCCATAAGGCCAAGTGTAAGAGATCATGTCACCGTGGCTGTTGAACTAAGGCATGGCTTGCCAGGTAAATGGAGCCTACCTAGGAGGGAAGAGCACAACAGGTGGCATCATGTCTTGCTTTTCTTGTAGTGATTCTTTTGAAATGTTAATTTATACATAACTGAGACAGGTGAAGCAATTAGGCAAGATCACATAATACAACTTTTACAGATGAGTGGCATTCAAATTACATTTCTCCACAGTAACCATTACTAATTATGGCACTTAATCATATGGCAGAGATCCCTATTTTACAACCCCTGAGGGGATGCTAGATGATGTTTATGGCCAATTCCCTTTTCCTCTCATGTTTTCTTTGTTGAAACAGGGGCTGGCTCATCTTACAGCTAATTTGCCAAGCTTGAAGACTATACAAGTTACTCATCTGCTTGGAGTTCAATTTTATGTTTGTATTAAACATATCTATTGGCATTTTCCTTGCCCCAAAATAAAAGCAGCTAATCCTGCCACCCTGTGGTGGATATTAAATCAGTGAACAAAATTATCCTAAATTAACTTTTAACATGCATTTCAGTATAATGTAGTACAAAGCAACATTTTGATGAAGGGGAAGCAGAGTCATAATGTGATAATACACAAATAATACACGAATGTGATAATACACAAGAACTCAGTGATGTACTTTTAGTCAGTATTTCTGGAGTCCCTGACCTGGATAACTCGAGGGTAGCCCCATCTCATCAGATCTCAGAAGCTAAGCAGGGTCAACCCTGGTTTGTGATTGGACGGAAGACCACCAAGGTCACTATGCAGAGGAAGACAATGGCAAACCACATCTTTTAGCCTCTTGCCTTGAAAACTATGAGGTCACCAGAAGTCAGCTGTGACCTGAGGACACACACACAGGCCATTTATGCACTTCACAGTGAGCATGCATTCCCTTCTTGGATACACACATGCTTTCCCCTCTCTTGAACTCACTGTGCCTTAGATTAGAGAATCTCCATGGTTTCCCTAACTTCTGAAAATGCAACTTTTTCTCTAACTTCACAAGGAAAGTGAAGAGAGACAACATGCATTTGGCTTGCATTGAGTTTTCTCACTCTTTCCTGCCTGCCCAAAAGCAGTTCCTTCCACTCTTCAGAGCAGCAGTTCAGAGCTATTGTAAGAGCTTTCTTTTTAAAAATTATTTTAATGCTGCCAGTCCATTGTTGGAGCAGTAGAATGTGCCTGAAATTTACACAGTCTAGCAAAATAATGCTTGACACAAGATGGCACACACACACACAAAACAAGCAGTAGAGAGCAACCTCCCCAGCTGGAGATTGCGCAGAGGGAACGGGTGGGTAAAATGGCAGCTCAGCTGGGGATACTTTGCAGCAGGAGAATCCTGTTTAAACAAATATGGGAAAAACCCACTGCAAAGCTGGTGGCCACAGGGAGAGCACTGCATGCATAAAGGGCCACACGTTTCTGAATGCATGCTTTGATGGCTAATATCAAGGAATGTGTAATATCAAGGAAGTCCTCAAGGATCATCTTCATTTCCTCGTGGTTACTGGGCCAATATTTTTTAGGTTTTCCTGTTAGTAGTACTTATCCTGTAAGATGCAACAGATAATTCATTTCTCAACACTGTATGAGACCTACAAAGGTATTAGCATCGGGAAAGAACACCAGGTGTTCAACTGAATGCCACTAAAGGTTGCATCCCTCTTTGGATATAAAAAGTTCAAGGACATGCTTGTGGAAAAGTGGAACTGGAAGCTTAAAAGCTGTGAATGGATAAAATACCTATTCTGTGGTGAAGGTGGGACTGAATCCAAAAAGGCTATTTGTGGACTATTTAGTTGCAAGCACAAGACCTTTGCTGTTATTTAACTTGCTGATATCCTGTTAAGTGGGACATAGAAACCCTACAGCGCTGATTTAAAGAACTCTAATGAACCCTATCAAGCCCTTTCACAACTAGACTCTAGTTAAATCTTACAATTTCCAGAACTGTGGCTCACCTCAAATACTAAGAACCCAAACAAATAACCAAAGCAAGGCTACTTCACCTACTTGAGCCTGGAAGAAACACAACCTCCCAAAATCTCCTCTCAACTAAAGTGGGGAGACCCACAGACCTGCCCAGACCACAGCAAGACCTACCAGGAAAACAAACAAACCAGCAACAGAAACCACTTCTAAAGAAAAGATAAACCTAAATCTCCGAATAGTTTGGAATGAAAAGCTACGACTAGTCAAACTGAAAAGGGCAAGCAACTTAACAGCAAACACAGGGAGAAATTCAAATGACCCAAACCTTAACCAAAAAAACAGAAGTCGCGTTCTAATCCAAACAAAAGCCAAGGAGGAACAGAAACAGCAGCACAAGGGGGAGGGGGTGGTGAACCTGGGAGACATACAGAAATTTAACAAAAGCAAACTAACAGTAAAACAAGGGAAAATCACAAGCTACCGTCTTTTCTTAAGTAAGGCAGGCCTGTGTGGGCTTGGCCTAAGGCCTCACCCCCACACACACCCCAAACCTGAACTGAAAAAAGAAAATGCTGCTAGCAGCAACTTAACAACAGTAAAACAATTGAACAAATAACAAATGAAACCCTAAACACCCTCGGCCTTTCAGCTTATGCCATCAGCCTCCCTCTACCACCACCCCACCCCATCCCCAAACAGGAAAGAAGAAGAAGAGTTTGGATTTATATCCCCCCTTTCTCTCCTGTAGGAGACTCAAAGGGACTTACAATCTCCTTGCCCTTCCCCCCTCACAACAAACACCCTGTGAGGTAGGTGGGGCTGAGAGAGCTCAGAAGAACTGTGACTAGCTCAAGGTCACCCAGCTGGCGTGTGTGGGAGTGTACAGGCTAATCTGAATTCCCCAGATAGTAATACACTTTTAACTGTAAGCAAAATCAAATGGTTTTTAAAAGTAAAGCTTGGTTAGTTAAATTAAAATGAAACCCTTCAGCGTCTTCTCCTCTCCAGGCAGGTCTCCTCTGCAGGGCTGGTGTGTCCCACAAAGGCAGCCTCTGATCAGTTACTAGAGAGAGGAGGACAAGTTCAAGGCTCTTGAACTATCGCTCTACCTCTCTGGAGTCTCTGGCACGGAATGGGCTGGGTAGGAACCAACACTGCAATTTATACTTTTGGGCCTGCAACCAAAATTCAATCAGGACTCAGAGTGTGAATATCCCAGGGAATAAAAACTGTCCCTGATTGGTCAAGGAGCAATGTTGAGCAGTTATGCTCACACTTTATTGGCCAGATTAAACTTTTCCTCCCCTCCTGTGTCCTGTCCCTCAAGATGCATCTCTGCAAAAACTTGGCTAGCTAGCTGGGTCTCTGCAGAAATGCACTGGCAATCAATCACTGGCTGAGTCATACCCAGCTGTCTTCAATTTGTTGTCCTGGTAAAAAATTGACAGAACAGCAGAGGGAGAGGCTGCAGCTTGAGGCAGCCAACTCAAACAGTTCCGCTGCTGCTGCTGGGCTTCAGGCTAGCTCCCCCCCCACCCCCACCAGAGAGCCCCCAAACACAGCAATGTAAGGTATGGGGGGGGTTGGGGGGAGGGATTACTTAGTTTGAAATAGATGCTAGGGAAACTTTGTTTAAAGGGATCCAAGGTGGCTAGCTGTTTTTGAGGCTCCCTTTAAACTTTAAATCCCCTGAATGCCGAATTTCTATTTGGCATCCTGCATTCAGAGGTATTCAGATTGGCTTGTATTTGGACAGCTTGTATTTGGCCGGAATACAAGGTGAAAAAGATGAATCTTGCCATAGGTCGGCTTTTTTTTGCTATTCAGCTATATTGAATCGCCAAGCCTAGTGGGAATCACGGAAACATGATGTCCTCCTGTCCCATCAGGAGAAAGTAAAGCTTTAAGTAGAATTCTTACTATACCCACCAAACAAGAGCAGCCTTAAGTATTGATGTCCGGGAGCTGGCCCATCGTGAACTGGCTAGCATCCTTTTTTGGAGTTCCATTCCTATCACAATTTTCTCTTGCCCTCCTTCCAGGGGTCCAAGATAGTACATGGGTTTCTCCCATTCTCCATTATATCTTTAGAACACCCAGAAATGTGTATAAATACATAATATTTATATAATGCTTCTCTGTAAGCTTCACAGTGGTTTCCAAAGATTACAGCCAAGATAAAACCATGATTCATCCAACCACCCTCCTGAATAGCTCGGCCTTGTATTTCTTTCTAGATTGTAGAACAGTATTTTCACCAGGACTGTAGCTACTCAGGTACTCCACAAGGAACAGAAAGCAGCCCCTAGTGAGAGCATTGTGAGGAACACCTAAAGAGAGGCTCGCCTTCACTTATGCAAATCCTAAGCCATAAATTATTTTGAAGCTTGAAAATAATACCCTGAATTGGAGAAAAGTGGCGCAATTGTTGAGCAGCTGCTGGCAGGCAGAAGGTCCCAGGTTCAATCCCTGGCGTCTCCAGTTAAAAAGATCAGGTATTAGGTGAGCTGAAATCTACTTGAAGCCTTGGAGAGCCATTGCTGGTCTGAATAGACTATAATGATCTCAATGGACCAATTCACTATAAAGCACCTTTCTTTGGTGCTGTTGTTTTCAAGGACAAGATGTTATAACTGGATCAGGCACATCAAACGCTACTGTCAAGTCCAAAAATCCATGGACAGACAAGAGGCACTTCCTGTATCCATCTGCAACCCGAGATCGAGCACCAGAACTGTTCTGTCCTCACAGTCCAGTCTGCAGCCAAACTGCAGAGGACCAAAACACAATATTTTAGGCTACAATAGAATGGCTGACCCAAGGTCACACTGTCTCTTCATGTTTGAAATAGAACTTAAACTAGGATCCAATAAACTGCCCTCAGGATAACTGGCATATATTTTAGAAACACAGCAATGTCCTTTCATACTGGCATTACACTGTGCCCACACCAGATTCCGAATATTTTCCATGCACACAGCCATACTTCAGACGTCATGCTATGGCATAGGTGCTGGATCTATAGTGTATGGCTCTTTTGCACCACCAAGCTTACTGCATACACTGTCTGTTATGATGGGGCCCCAACCTCTATTCTGTGCCACTTTCTGCTGCTAAGATTTCCCAAACCAAACTGGAACCCAAGGGCCAGGCATTCCTTTACTGTATGTGTGGCACAACGGTCTTTTCCGCGTAACATGCAAACCCTGCCACAAACCTCAGAGCTGTCTCACAGTGGTACCTAGCTCACTGACACTCTGCTTAACATAGACCTTGGTCGATTCCTCACTCACCATTAGATGCGCGCTCCTCACGGCAAATATCCCGGGGTCCTGCAGCACTCCCCACTACACCACCAGCGACAACGCAGTCACTCTGATTCTGCCACTCCTCCCACCCCGCAGCGCGTCATTTCGGATCCTGGTTGGAAGTGCACCTTTTTGGAAACCGCACACCGAGCGCAGAGCAGTGTGGAAGTCCGAAGGGTGACTCTGGGTTTGGGATTTTCGCCACTGATAGTGAAGTGATCCTTCTGTTTAATCAGACCACAGCGGAGTGTGCGCGATGCGCGCGCAGCCTTTTTTTTTCATTTTCGCACAAAAACAGAGGTCTACATGTCGATCTGAGGCAATGGGGAGGGGGGAGTGTGTGTCTACCTTGCATTCACTGAAAAACGTTCCCACGCATGCTCGCGGAGATGTGGATCTGTCAGTTTGAAAGTTTAAAAAAATTCCCGCCCCAGCACAACACAGCAGCCAATCAGGACAGCCTGAGCGGATCGTGCGCGTTTGATCCGCTGACAGTGGGGAGTCCTGCATGGCTGCTGCGTTTATGGGACCAAGGGGGCAGAAGCTGCAGTGGGAACCATGAAACCGCGCTCAAAAGGTCCCAAAGCAAACCAAACCGGTGCGTATCAACCTCCATTTTTGAAGTGGGGAATCGACCCTTGACCAGTATTCTTTAGTCCTAAGGAGCAAGCTCAAAAACTCAGGAGCCATATTCATTTCTTAGCCTTTGGAGTTTTCCATTTTAAGGACCATATTTTCTGATTCCTTCTACTACAAAAAACTATTCTTAATCTGTTTCTTGTCATTTTGCTAAAGCTGTGTCATATGTGTTAACAGTACATAAATCTTGGTTATCATCACAACCAAAAACGAACCTGCAAAGTCTTCAATAATACATTAACCTGTAGTGGTTAGGGCCGAAGGAACTCCATGTGCCAGGGTTCCAGAGACAAAGTGCAGCAGAAAGTTTCATTGGGCACCCCCACTCAACCCTCACATCTGCCATAGTTACTTCACAGTGCAATGATGTACAGTTACTTCTGTCTAAGCCCGTTGAAGTAAATGGAACACTTTAGGGTTGCACTGTCAATCTTCTACATAAACACCCTGTGCAGATAAGGTCTAAGTTGTACCACAACCTTTGTTCTGACATTCTATGGAGGGACCTCAAATTTGCAAGGTGGTTTGGCATGGCCTTAAGTAGCACACCAGAATTTATTACCTTCCTGAATTAATTGGCCTTCGCAAGAGAAGACTGCATTGTTCTGTTTAGCTGTGGTATTAGTGGAACTTGTTCTGTAACTCTCCAGTTCAGAAAGTGATACGTTCAACAAGGCAAGAGGAAATGCAAATTGCCACCTTCTTTTCATGCCAAAGTGGCATGACTCCACCCACTTGTGTGCGGCACTTGTTTCCCTCCACCACCTTTCATAGACGAGAAAGAGGCTCACATACACATGAAAATAGAAAGAAACATAACAAGTTGATTGAAATAGCAGAACAAGGAATGTGACATATCAGAATATGTAATTGGCTAAATGTAGTAAAGCAAAACCTTTGACACTGAAAACAATAACCAACTCTACATCAGGATTTTAAAAGATTTTTTATATACACAAAACTTCTCCATGGAAATCCATGTCATATATGCATATAAATTTATCTATCCACTTAAGGCACTGCCCCTTTAAAACAAACACTTCAAAGTATAATACATACAACTCTCCCCTACCCCCCCATCTCCTGAGATGTAGGCACCCCAATAAAAGAGGGAATTGTTCAGCCATCCCCACCTATGTACCACTGGCCCACTGCAGTGGAAAGAACAGTAATAAACATTCTATGTATTTTATTTGTTGAACTGTTTGCTTCTGACTCAACCCGTGTTAACTGGTATAATCATTACATTAAAAAAATGTGTGATGGGTAAAATTAAGTAATATGGCCACAATTCAGAAGTTATAAGAGCTAAAATCATAACAGGATATACTTTTAGAATGACTACCTAGTTTCTGTAGGTAGTCTTAAAAGAAGAAGTCAAAGTCTTGGCCCATTTTTGCTACAAATCCACAGCCTTGATGAATGACATCTGGATGATTAATGTTCAAACATTTATAGGAAAGATTTAAGGGGTGCTCTTTTCAGCCCAAATCTAGTGTATCCTAATTTTCTGTTCTATTATTCATTCCCATGTACGTACACGAAGATATTCGACCAAACAATTTTTTAAAAAGTTTCTCTGTGAGAGAAAAGTCAAATGGATTTTAGGCGAAATTCTTGCAGAAATTATTTTACTTGAACATCAGAATGCTTTGACGAAATGCTTTGACAAAATCTGATCATCGATATTTTCCACAACAAATGCAAAGTGGAACACCAATTACGTCGGGGCAGGGTCACTACTCAGCTCAACATAAGCACATTCACATTGGCTGTGATCCAACTGCAACCCCACACCACCCCCTGGGAAGGCACTTCTGCTGATGCACAAATAAAATCGATTACCTTCTGGCAGTAGCACTTTACACCGAGTATGGTATCAGTGCATGCTTTTGGGTGGCAGAGGAACATATTTAAGGAAAAGGAAACATGCGAAATGCCTGTGTGTGTGTAGAAGGTGGCCTGCGGTATTTTGGATCCCACACTGATAAGTGGCTCTTCAAAAAAAGTCACTGTTACTATTAGATTGTTTGAAAACAGTTCTAAAAAGCCTGCAAAAATATAAAGCGACAGGATGTGGTACGTGAGGTAGGATAAGAACTCAGCTGACCCGACTGCTCTAAAAACAGTCCTGATATTAGCAGAATAGTTCTAAGCAATTTTAGGGCCTTGTTTAAAAAGAACTAAGGATTTAAACCCATGACCACTTCTAAACAGAAATACTCATTTCTCCAAGGCACTAACCTTCAGATTTAAACTTGTGACAACAGAAAGTCTACATATACCTGTAAGGTGGGTAGTTTTTGCAATTCATGTCAAAACTGGGCTTCTGTTCACATTTAGATCTCCAACTCTCCTTGCGGGTCTTCTTTCTTCTGACAAAAGTGCCAGTTTTGTAAGTGCAAAAAAGCTAAATACAGCTCCATTAACACACTAATTTGTTAACAGTCTGAGTAATTAGTACACACATCTATAAATAGCAACTTCAAAAGCATACTTGAAAAGTCACAGTTGATTTCAACAGTTACCATTAAACAGCTGTTCCTTATGCATGTGATCTACACAGCAGGGGGTAACATTTCAGTGTTTTTACTAAGCCAGTCAAGACAAGCAGGAATGGCCATCTCATAGGAATGCTCCATTCATTTGGGTGAGTGTATAAATGGAGTTTAAATGCAACAGTCCCACCACAAGGGTCATCTGCAAGGAGTGAGATGTGGCAGGAGCAACCACAGGTGACCCATAGTATTCATAGAGTTTCCAGATTGTAACTTTGTAAATAAGAAAACACTCCAACAGTAGCTCTAAGAATATGGCTTTGGACAAGGTTGTGGAAGTGGCTTGGCATAATATTTCTTTTGGCTCTGTTCTGGCTGTCATTCCTAACTGCTGGGGTTTCTATATCAAAAATCCCAATAAGGCAAACTAATCTGTATTTCCATTTTGTGGAGGGCGATGTTACAGAGCAACTGAAAGGGCTAGAACTGCAGAATTCTTATGCGGACAGCTTCTAATTAGAAAATGATCCTCACAGTAGCTGTTCCTAACAATATCTTACAACATTGTGGAAATGAGTCCTCTTAGTCAGCCCAGATAATGTATTTATTGTAAGAAAAACGTTTACCTGAATTCAAGGTTTAAGATCATTAATGTCCTTTCCATGGCAAGAGACCCTAAAGAACCAGGAAAAAAAGAACAAGATGCACATCAAGGGCGAGGGCTGCAGGAGGCAGGAATAACTGTAAAAACCTCTTCTGTGAATTCACGGTTGCATTGCATCTAAGCTAGTGGCATTTTCCCAGACGCTCGCTATTCTTCTGCAGTATTCAGGGTGGATCTTTATTAAAGTGCATCACAAGATGTTCTCCAGTGTAAGTTGACCTATGATGTCCAGTTTTCAAGACACAGTCAGTGGAGTGCTGCCAAAACTACTAAGCAGGCTATCCAATTAAGGGATCATCATCGTCTTCCTGAAGCTGAAGGCGTGAAAATGGACGCAGAGAAGGTGTTCTATTCTTCATGATGATGATAAGGCAAGTCAGAGTGGTTAACACCATCAAGACCCCAATCACAATCCCAATGGCTTCAGGGATATTTATGCACCACTGGTCAGCAAGCAAACACTTAGAATTGCTCAAGGTCCCATTGTTGGGCTGGGGTGTCAAGCCAAGGATGTGACACATCATGGGATAAATGTCAACAGTATTCATGGTTTTCCTCCAATAGCCTTTGCGGAAAGCAGGCCCGTGAGCTGCCAAGAATGGATGCATGCTTGGAAATGCATTATCATAGCCATGGTCTCCTACTGAAAAAGAAATCCAGAGTTAACTTGCATATTAATCCAAATGATTTCAATAACAGGGGCCTCTTTGTCCTGCTAGTTAGTTGGTGCCCATCAACCTTGACATGCTGTGCAAGGATTTTCTAATTTATGATGGACTTGTCTGTAGGATGTTTCTGTTTGATCACTCAGTGCTTAACAGAGTTCTTAATTCATCTTCATGCTTATTAACATGGAAACAAGAAGTAGCACAAATCCAGATTTTCACAAGCCTGCCTCTCAAACTACCGTCCACATCATAAATATGAACTGACTTAGTTGAGAATTATTTCCCTACTAAAGGGATCAGTTCCCTCTCTCCCCTGCCCCATGCCAAAAAAATTACATTGGGGCTTCAGTAGTTCCTGAAACAAGGAATGTGTGTTCAGCTTCATGTCAGGGTCCTTGGTTGGATCCATTCAGCTTTTCTGTGGGTAAAATAAAGAAAGCGGGTCCCCTTTAATCACCAAAAAAGGGGATCATGGGCATGCACAAGTGTCATGTGAAACAGGAGACATGAATGAGACCAGGTGAAAAAGCTGGCTTGATCCAACTCTCTGAAACTGTTTCAACTTGGACGTTCAGAAACAA
This sequence comes from Sphaerodactylus townsendi, assembly GCF_021028975.2. Taxonomy (NCBI): domain Eukaryota; kingdom Metazoa; phylum Chordata; class Lepidosauria; order Squamata; family Sphaerodactylidae; genus Sphaerodactylus; species Sphaerodactylus townsendi. The sequence goes on from NC_059425.1 coordinate 193,105,539, forward strand.
GATGAAAAGGGAAGCATGTTTGCTCTATTTAATATCTTTGGACAAACTATTTGTCCTTAAATATAAGAACTGAAGCACCTCGAAACGCTCTAAGACAGGTATGAAAATATTAATTTTGAATAAGCTGGGTCCATCTGAATTAGCAGCAATGATTTCTACCATGTTGAGTGTTTATTTTTCAAACAATGGGTGCACAATAAAGTAAATCAAAGTCCCTTCTTGGTGCTGGAGTCTCCCAGTGAAACACATCACACCAACCGCTGCTAGTGCCCAGGGGTTTGAGGGTGGAGAAGAGGAGAAACTATGTCAAGCCTTCTCCCAAGTGGATTTCTCCTTGCAGACAAAAGGGCAATACGTTTCTGACACATTCTGCCCCACCCTATAGTTTCTGGGTTAAGGAGAAGGAAGACCAGCAAGGAAAGAAGTCAGAGTTGGAAAAGATTTCAACTCTAAATCTGTCCTTAGTGAGTTGCTAAAAGTCACATTAGGCAGCATTTTTATGATTAACATACAAACCACGTAATTAATCGGCGCAGCCGGTTTCTATGTGGTATTTCTTATTTGTATAACAGGAACAATGCTTCATATCATTGTTACCGGTTGAGACTACCGGAATAGAATATCACATTATTTTCTTTTTTTCATTCATACCTGAACCAAACCTTTTCTTTTTCACTGGTCTTTCAGCAGTGCATAGTTCGAAGTAAATTCAGTTCTACTGATAACAAAGTTCAGTCATAATATTGCAGTCTTCGACTATAGCCAGGACCTGACGCGACGAAGCTCGCTGGTACCATCAGCATTCCCGTTATTTTTCATTGTAATACGAGGTGCTCTATAGTGGTTCGTCAATGGACATCATATCATTATACAATTAACAACTATTATCCATCACTATTAAACGACATAGCACTAGCGCTTTCAATTATAACATATACTGCGAATATTAAGTCACTCATCGTTATTGTTTCTCCGGTTTCGCAACCGTCAACAGTTGCTACGCACTGGTACGACTTCTTCGGTTGAAGTTACGCGCATAGCCGGTGCAACACTCCGGGTGTTCAGCGTTCTTTAAAGTCATAGTATTAAAGATTATCAAAGAAAACCAATGACCAGCATCCAATGGAATTGTTCTTAAACTTACAGATATCTGCGCCGCTTCGAGGATAATTCCCGTTCAAATTACGTGAGAATCTCCGAAATAGGTAAACGATGTCAGTAAAACCGAGGAAGCGCGTCAAAAAAATGTTCAGCAGTTCATTTTCATCTTCGATACGTCTCTCTAAAGTTTCCGGACACCTGGTTTTGGTAAGCTTATCTCAATACGTATTTTAGATCACGGGCATTATGGAACGATGTCAATATTTATTCGAGTTCACAAAGTTGGTAACTGACGAATGTCATACGCCAATTCAGTATTAGAACCTTCAGAGAATCCAAGAACAGACATAGAAAATATCGTGGTTGCACATTCTTTTCAATACGCGGAAAATGTCCAGATGTTGGTGTAATGTCGTTTTCACTAATAAATAGTTATCTATCAATATTCGTCCACGCTAATGTACGCCTACGCTCATCATAGAGGTGCTGACACCGTAAAAGTTCCAGTTTTATTGGTCAGTTTGTAACACCGCGCTATCAATGTTGTTGGTGTGATCTAAAACAGTGAGTTGCTTAAAGACAGTTGTTGTGCCAGCTGTTCAGTTTTGCGAATCCATTCGCTTTTGAAGTCCTTTACGTTTCATAAATTCTGATAGCCCTCGTTAGTAATTGGCTCAATACCAGATGAAACCAGACTATCGTAAAATACGGTCGTTAATTCGTTATTATATGCAGTAACATGAACGTACCGCGGGTGATAATATGATTTAAATGAGCGCTACGGTTCCTGGCATTAGTGAAACAACGTAAAAGTTATTACGACCGCCATGCTGGAATGGCAAAACTAAATAGTGTACCTTGCGCTGGTTTCGATCATTCAGTTCAGGCTCAGATTGAAGTTCATTGATCCATTACTAAAGAATGCATTAATTGAATGGCGATGGAAAATGAAATAATGTTCGCCAATGTAACGCTATAGAATGTAGCTTAATGGTTGCTGCCGCATTCGTATCATATTTATTAAATCGCCTTATTGTGCGGCAGCTGCGCCCCGAGGGTGCAGTTGTTTCATACTGTCTTCTGTTGTAAGAATATCCAAAAAATTTAAAAGTTGTTCCAGATGATTCTGTCAAAACTAATCGTGTCGTAGCCAGGTGGATGATATTTTTTTGTGCCGTTATCATAGTGTGTCATTTACTTCATCGGGGATCACAGGTGACATCTAGTGTCAATAATTGTCGGCAAGCCTTCTTCGACTAATTAAACCTTCCAATAAGGTAATAAGATGCAGACTCGGTCATGGTTTTCACCAATGGCCAAGAAGAGTCCGTTGATAGCTGGTGGTTTCTGTAATAGAGACTTCAGTTGCAGATTACACGGGTTTTAAAGTTAGAGGAAAACCCTTTAAGTGATCTTAAAACATATAAAATAAGCGTACAAATAATGGGAACTTGTTAATGAGAAATTTGCCACCGCAGTGTTAATCCACCCCTGCTAGTTCTTTTCCTGAACCGCAGGTAATCTTGATAAGTCTTGCTATATGATCCGCTAATACCCAGTAGTTTTGTAAAAAATCCACATCCATCAGTTGTCGCCTGGCTTCTGCTATGTAGTCTACTCGATTCTGTATCACGATGGCCCCTTATCCGCCTCTTCTTGATGACAATCTCCGGATCCTTCTAAGTCTATTTAATGTAGCCCAATCATCTTTCAAAAAATTATGATAATCTTCAAGCTTCCTGCTGTTATGATACATGGATTACCCTTCCATGTATTATATCTTAAGGACCAATTTTCAAATGTACTTATAGATGGTTCCTGTATTGGAGGATAAATTTTGACTTCATAATAACCTGACCCGAGAAATAGGTAATTACGGTTGCATCCGCGAAAGAAACCTTTAGTTTAATCGCTCGGACAAGTTTGAATAAATCTACTCTAGTTTGATAAGGATCGATCGGTATGCTATAACGAACCCAACCCCCCCAATTTAATCACCTTCCGCTTCATGTGAGTTAGTTTGGAAGAAAAGATTCACTATTAGGTCTTCCTCGCCGCACTTCCAGGCCTAACGAAAAAAGAGGTGGTCTATGCTTCTCCCCACTGCGCTCTGCCTGTTGCTATCTCCTCGCCGCTCATACATATCATTCGCCTTGTTCGCCCAATGACCTACTCCCTGCTTTTGCCTATCTTCTTCCCCTGAGGATGAAAAAGTCTCGTCCCGATCCGTCATGTCATATTCAGAAGAGCTGTATCCATCGAACCACCGTACTCTTACGGCTGCCCTTCCGGGTTGTGATTCGTGGGATGAATCTGCCACTTTATACACTCTATTTGTATCATAGTCTCTTTGGATCAATGATAAATTTTTTGCCTTAAAAATCAATCAATTTTTGTTTAAATTGGGATAAATCTCTTTCTAGTATGGACAGTTTATCCTCAAATAAGCCCTGTCTCATAGTCTGCTGTAACCAGCTTCCTTAAGTTTTATATCATTATTAGTTTTTCTTCCAATTCAGCTGCAGTTTCTATAATGAGCAATCTCATGAGGGTCCAGAGAACATTTATTCAGGATGTTAGCCCAGCCGGATCTTAAAATTATCTATGTCCCAAGAAACAAAAGTAGGGCCTTTCTGGACACGTAGAAACCCCTAGGTATCCTATTGGATTTCACATACTCAATAAGAGAGGCAGCATGTTGGTGGATTCTAAGCTTCCGTTTACGTGTATTAACATATGTGAGCCAAGTATTATCTGCAGTAGAATCCATAGTTCTTTCCTCAATCTGTACACTAGTAATAATTCGCTGCACGTCTTCTGCATTATATGAGAAACTACGTTGCCATTCTGCCATAATAATGTGCTGCAACAAAGATGTAGGTGTAACGCTCTTAAATAAGCATTAACATACAAACCACGTAACCCACTGGCAGCCAATTTAAGTGTGGCATTTCTTATTTGTATACATAAGGAACAATGCTCATAACATACACAATATAATTCCACTGTTGCATCCTCACATGAACTATTTTTCTCTTTTTTTCATTCCAATAATCTAAACTAAACCTCTCTTTTCTTCATTCAATAGTCCTTTTCAAAGGTGTATCCACATTCATATAAATCCAAATTCATATAACCCAAGTTCTTGCATTTGATAACAAAGTTCAGTCATAATTATTACAGTCTTCAATTCATTGCTGGTAGGAACGCATCGCAGACGCAAATTGGCGCTCTCTTCGGTGCCTTCATCAGCTGCCAATTTGCCATTTGCATTTGTACATGAGGTGTTCTATAGGTAATCTGTCAATGGATATTACATCATATCAATTCATAGCTCATTTCAATGTCTTATTGAATCCATCACTTATTAAAACACATATATATACAATTATAACATACATATATACCGAAATGAGCAATTATTAAGCTCACCAATGTTATTAGTTCCACTTTACAAACGCCTGCCAAGAAGCTGTTAGGATCCTACCACACCTTCCTCTGGTAGCTGACTCTCTGGTTGGAAGGCTAATGTGGCACAGCTGATAAGTAACACCTGCTCCAGTGCCTTAAAAGACACAGCATTAAAGATGACAAGAAAAAAAAATCCAAATGACCTGTTTAATCCAATGGGAATCTGTTCTAAACTTATATATATGAGACGTTTCTTTCAGCTTGGAGGATAATTCTTGTCTAAATTCATGTGGGGAGAATCTCCTGAAATTGCTGTAACGCTATCAAACGGAGGTCAGTAACCGGTGATGGTTATGCTGGCAATAAAAATGTTCCAAGCACCAGTGGTGTTTCCATTTTCTTAAAGCCCTGATACAACTTCTGTGTTCTGACACTCTAATTTTATAATGCTTAACGCTTTTCCCACATACATTTTAGGACATGGGCACATAATCGCATACACACATTTATCTGAGTCACAGTTAGTAAATTGACGTAATGTCCATACAATCTCAGTATTAGGAACCTTCAGAGAACGAACAGACATAGAAAAATTACATTGTATACATTTTTCACATGGAAAATGTCCATATGATGTTGGTGTAGAAGGCTGTTTCACTAATAAATTAGCATAACTATATTACTATAACCGGGGCTATCCCAAAGAGGTCCTATATGAAGCATGGGACAAAAAGTAGATCGTTCCTCCTTGTTAAAACTGAAACAACAACAACAACAATCTCGCTTAATATGGTCTTTAGATCACACCAATTTAACAGCAATTATTAAACGCAGTGTTTACAAACATTGGCATGTCATTTCAGACTTACCTGGGTAAGTCAGACACCTCCTCTATGATAGTCCTTTTAGACGACAACCAAACGGAGACAAAGTTATTGGTAATGCGCTAATTTATTAGTGAAACAGCCTCTTCGGGAAGAGGCTGCCTTAGAAATCTAAAATATAAATAAATAAATAAATAAATAATGCAGAAGACGTGCAGCGAATTATTACTAGTGTACAGATTGAGGAAAGAACTATGGATTCTACTGCAGATAATACGTGGCTCACATATGTTAATACACGTAAACGGAAGCTTAGAATCCACCAACATGCTGCCTCTCTTATTGAGTATGTGAAATCCAATAGGATACCTAGGGGTTTACGTGTCCAGAAAGGCCCTACTTTGTTTGCGGACATAGAGATAATTTTAAGATCCGCTGGGCTAACATCCTGAATAAATGTTCTCTGGACCTCATGGTGCCTATCATTATAGAAACTGCAGCTGAATTGGAAGCAAAATCCAACTAATGATATAAAACTTAAGGAAACTGGAATTACAGCAGACTATGAGACAGGGCTTACGGTTTGAGGATAAAACTGTCCATAATAGAAAGAGATTTATCCCAATTTAAAACAAAAAATTGATTGATTTTTTAAGGCAAAAAATTTTATGCGGATCAAAGAGACTAAGTGATACAAATAGAGTGTATAAGTGGTAATCTCATCCTCGAATCACAACTCTCGAAGGCCTGAGCACGTGGTAGGTTCGATGGATACAGCTCTTCTGAATATGACATGACGGATCGGATCAGACTTTTTCATCCTCAGGGGAAGAAGATAGGGCAAAGCTATGAATGAGTCATTGGAAATCTAAGACAAGGGCCGGAATGATATGTATGAACGCATCGAGATATAACAGGGCAGACGAGTGGGAGAGAACGCAAAGACCACCCTCTTTTTTTCCGGTTTCTCGGGCCTGGAGAGGTACCTAAGGAAGACCTAATAGTGAATCTTTCTTCCAAACAACTCACACCGCTAAGAACGGAAGGTATTAAATTGGGTTGGTTACGCGAGTAACGCCGACAATTTTATCCTTATCAAACTAGAGAGTAGATTTATTCAAACTCTTGTCCGGTACGCATTAAACTAAAGGTTTTCTTTGCGGATGCAACTTCGCGAACTACCTATTTCTTACCCGGTCAGGTTATTATTATGAAGTCAAAATTCTATCCCTTCCAATACAGGAACCATCTATAAGTACATTTGAAAAATTGGTCCTTAAAGATATAATACATGGAGAGGGCAATCCATATCATAACAGCAGGAAACGAGATTATCATAATTTTTCGAAAGATGATTGGGCTACATTAAATAGACTTAGAAAGGATCCGGAGATTGTCATCAAGGAAGCGGATAAGGGCGGGGCCATCGTGATACAGAATCGAGTAGACTACATAGCAGAAGCCAGACGACAACTGATGGATGATTTTTACAAAAAACTTTACGGGTGACCCAACGGATCATATAGCAAGACTCTATCAAGATTACGGTTCAGGAAGCAGAATCCAGCAGGGTGGATTAACACACTGGTAATAAATCTCTCATTAACAAGTTCTACTGCACGGGCCCTTATATTTTATATAAGTTGCCCAAGATCCATAAAGAGGGTTTTCCTCCTCCTGGCCGGCCCATTGTGTCTGCAACTGAGTCTATTACAGAGCCACTAGCCCAATATGTGGACTCTTTCTTACAGCCATTGGTGAAAGGCATGTCTTCATATATTCGGATTCTGGTACATCTTATTACCTTATTGGAAGGTTTGGATAGTCCGGAAGGCTAAGACGGTGTTGGTGACACTAGATGTCACCTCCTTGTATACCAGATCCCACACCATGAAATTAGAGCTATTTTTATATGATGCTTTGGCACAAAAAATACGATCATCCACCTGTATTATTTTTTTTGATTAGTTTGATAGAACTCATCCTAGACAACAGCTATTTTAAATTTTTGATGATTTCTTCTACAAACTAGAGGATTGAGTATGGGGAGTAGCTTCAAGACCCTCAGAAGCTAACCTTTATATGGAATCCATTTGAAAATAACATATATTTGAATGCAACAGCTAACCCTTTTTTCAACGCTACAGTTTCTATTGGCAAACGCTACATTGACGACATTTATTCTTCATTTTCCATGCTCCATTTCAATTCTAATGCATTTCTTAGTATGGATCAATGGACTTCAATCTAATTTACAATTTATGGTCAGGCCAGCAAAGAAGAGGTACACTATTTGGACACTTCGTATTATCACAGCGATCGTGAAAATAGCTTTTCGACTGTTTCCATAAGCCCACGGACCGGTAACAAGTTAAGCGCTTCCATTTTAAATCATATCCACCCTAACGACGCTTACGCATTACTCCTACCATAATGCTTTGTAGTGCGCAGCCAAACGTAATTTTACAATGGAATCTGGATTTCTCATACGGAAGCTAATCGCATTGACAGAACAATTACTATAACCGGGCTATCCCAAAAGAGGTCCTATATGAAGCACATGGGACAGAATCTCAAAAGTAGATCGCTCCTCCTTGTTAAACCGAAACAACAACAACAACAATCTCGCTTTAATATGGTCTTTAGATCACACCCAATTTAACAGCAATTATTAAATTTAGAGTTTACAAACACATTGGCATGTCATTTCAGACTTGGCCTGGGTGTCAGACACACCTCCTATGATAGGTCTTAGACGCACAACCAACGCGAGACAAGTTATTGGTATCATAAGCTAATTTATTAGTGAAAACAGCCTTCTACAATCAACATCATATGGACATTTTCCATGTGAAAAATGTATACAATGTAATTTTTCTTATGTCTGTTCGTTTCTCTGAAGGTTCCTAATACTGAGATTGTATGGACATTACGCCAATTTACTAACTGTGACTCAGATAAATGTATGTATGCGACATGTGCCCATGTCCTAAAAAATGTATGGGAAAAACGCGTCATTCTTAAAAAATTAAGAGTGTCAGAACACAGAAGTTGTATCAGGGCTAAGAAAAGAAGCACCACTGGTGGAACATTTTGACGAGATAACCCATAATGACACTGACCTCCTCGCTTTGTATGCTACAGCAATTCTTCAGGGAGATTCTCCCATTACGAATTTAGACAGAATTCGTCTCCAAGCAGAAAACCGGCCTCATATATATAAGTTTAGAAACAGATTCCATTGGATTAAATTTATAACATTGATTTTTCTTGTCATCTTTAATACTGTGTCTTTAAGAACACTGAACAGGTGTTACTTATCAGCCGTGCACGCTAGGCTTTCCAACCAGAGAGAGTCAGCTACCAGAGGAAAGGTGTGGTAGGATCTAACAGCTTCTGGAAAGCGCTTTGTAAGTGGAACTAATAACATTAGTGAGCTTAATAATTGCTCATTTCATATATGTATGTTATAATTGTATATATATGTGTTTAATAAGTGATGGATTCAATAAGACATTGAAATGAGCTATGAATTGATATGATGTAACATCCATTGACAGATTACCTATAGAACACCTCTGCTGTACAAGTAATGGCAAATTGGCACTGATGAAGCGCACCTAAGATGCTAAATTGCATGCGATGCTCCTGCCAGCAATGAATTGAAGACTGCAACAATTTATGACTGAACTTTGTTATCAATTGCAAGAACTTGGATTTATATGAATTTGGATTTATATGAATGTGGATACACCTTTGAAAGGACTATTGGAATGAAAAAAAGAGAAAAGGGTTTAGTTTAGATTATTGAATGAAAAGAGAAAAATAATTCATGTGGATGATACAACAGTGAATTATATTATTGTATGTTATGAGCATTGTTCCTTATTATACCAAATAAGAAAATACCACACTTTAAATTGGCTGCCAGTGGTAATAATGCGGGTTTGTATGTTAATGCTTATTTAGACGTTACCTACATCTTTGTTACCTTTAGCATTTTTATGATGCCAAAACATGAGAAAAGGGAAAAGGAAATTTCTTCAAATGTCACACAAACACATCTCTTCACAAGCAGAGAAGGTCAACAAAAATAAAACTGCATTACATGAGGGTTTCATTTTAAAAAATGCAGTGAGATACAAGACCATATTTTGCAGATTCTTTTCTGATTTCTCATCCCTTTATGATTTACAGTCTCTCTCCAACAATATCAGTCTTAAATTACAAGATGCCATCTTGCCACTGTCACATGCTAGAGAGTTTCAGGTTTTGAGACATGATATAGCACATGAGCCATCTGAATCAAGCCTCTGTTTCCTTAGAGCCTCACTATCTGCAGAGCATGCTTATTCACAGCATGCAGATTTAAAGCCATCTATTTGTCTGGCTGCACGGAAAACAACTTTGCAGGAAAATTTTAATGAGCTGAATCAATGGTGATATCATCTAGCCACCAGAATCCCATGCATGACCAACAGAAGTATGTGTGGAGAGCTGTGGTACAGCACCTATTTCAGAGACCATCTTTGCTTAGATCATCCAGAGTCTCAGCAGGTGGAAGCATTTCCATTCATGAAGCACAATTTGCTTGCCTTCTTTCTCTCACAGAACTTTGAAATGCCGCCTGTAATCCTGGGGGCATTTCAGGTGGCTGCAAGAGTGGGGGAGATGAGAATGCTGTGAACTCTTTCAATCCATGGGAAAACTCTTGAGGGAATATAAGCCCTTTTCTTGTACTTTCACTATTACAAATGCTCACTGCTGGCTCACCATTTCCACAATCTTTTTGGCAGGTTAGATAAGATTGTGACAAGTTTGAGGCATTCAACTGCACATCTAAAATACATCTGAACCTTCTCCTACTTTAATGTACATTAATTTGCACATTAATCCAAATGATTTCAAGCACAGGATATAATAAGAAACGAAAGTCAAAATGCAACACAGGTTGCAAAATGCAACATAGGTCGCTGTTATCTGGAATAGCTGCCATCACTAATGACATTCTTATCTGATTTGATGAAATGAATTTCAGGAGAACAGCAACTTCAATACTTATCTCTATTATCTCACACTAGAACAGGGGTAGGCAACCTTTAACACCCAAAGAGCCATTTGGACCCGTTTTCCACGGAAAACACTTAGAGTCGCAAATACTTTTTGACATTTAAAATGAAGATAACACTGTATATATATTTTTTACCTTTACGCTTTGTATAAACAATTATAGTGTGTTGCTTATGAAATCCATGAAGTGCTACAGAGAAAATGATATTTTATTTATGTAAAGAACACATTTTGAACTCTTAAAAAATAATAACAGACCTCAATGCCTGCCATGGAGGGTGGACTCGGGACAGCCATATTCCTCACTGAGCATGGCTCCCCTGCCCTGGTCCCAAAAGCCACAGCTTCTGAGAATCTACTCCCCAAATGCCTGCTGATTATGCGCCGCTGGGAGTTGGCAACCCGTGACAATCATGGCTGAGGATGATCCCGACCTTCCTTCCTTCCACGATCTACAAGCTTACCCTCCACTGGCTTACTCTGACCTAAACCTTCCAAGATCCACATGCAAGTCTTTCCTCATGCACTCCTGCCCTCCTTGGCAATGCAGAAGCAAACATTTCCCACCCACCCCTGCCTCCCCATCAAACAGCGCCCTGACAAGTGCAACTTTGCAGGGCTGCAGGTAATAACTCCTTTAAAACCTGACATCATATTTTTTTTCACTCTGACTCAGCTAGGCTGCTATCCACCAGGAAAGCCCCTGGGAGCTCAGCTGGGTTAAGCTGGGAAGTCTGCAACCCAAGGTGGTGCTGCTGGGGTCTGCCATGTGGTCCCTTCCCTCAAGAAGGGCCTGGGGGAGGGGGAAATGAGACCACCCAAAGCAGGGTTTACCCCTGACCCCCCCATACAAGGGGGGCAGACTGGGTTAAGATTGCGCTGAAAATCTGGCGCGCCTCCTGCAACGCCTCCTGTTTCCCATCCCTTTGTCAGCCACCTGTTCAACAGGATCCACCAGCTGTGCTCGCCTCGGCCTACCGGGCCATTACTTCACTCGGCATCAGCCAACCAGGCAGCTGGGACAGGGAAACTGAAAGTGGCTTGGGATAGCCGTCTCAGGCTGTGTCTCTCTAGGAATGGGGACTCTTTCCCATTAACCCTTAGGGCGACTCTCCAAAGGAGGCTGAGAGGACTCAAGTCACGCAGAACCACAGTACAAGGACAAAAGACCCGCAGGTTGCAGACCCCTGCACTAGAATAATCTGCTGGATTATGCATTAAATTATACAGGGAATTTGACCAAAACCGTGAGATGGCACTGAATCACAGGTATCACGGTAATCGGTACACTGTCAAGAAGAAACACTTGCAGGATTTCCCAAAGGCTTTACTGTTCTCCTGTCACTCTCCTGTGCTCCACGTGACCAGATGCTCCTTTCACCTGAAATAATTTTCTCCAGCCAGTCCAACAGTTACCTGTTGGGAGGCAAGTACTTACATCTAGGCAAGCTCTGGTTTTGCACAATTGTCCAGCCTTCTTTTGCTACCACAATTATGGGTTGAATGCGCTCATTATGATAGTAATGATACCGGTCTGGAATTTCTCCTTTACGATAAACTGTCATATTAGAATTGCATTTTTTCAAGCTCTCGTAAACATAGGTTTCATCTGAAAAGAAATTAAATAGTGAGTTTGAACCAATGACAATCTTTTATCACAATTTATTCTGTTAGCAAGAACTTGCCTTCTCCCAAAGAGCAGTTCTAAAGATAGACAAGGTTGCCTCATTAAAAGATGCATGTTTAGCATGGATATCATCTTTTCATTTATTTCAATATCTTTAGCACACTAGTTTTTAGGCTTTATAGGAAAAAGAAAAAAACACACCTTTTTCCCCACTTAAAATGCAGTTCAATGATTTACAGGTTTAAATATAAATAAATAAAAAAGTTAATTCCAAAGTTTCCAGTACAAATCCAATCATTAGAAAATACTTGCTTTATCTTAACAAGGGTCAAGAACGGTACAATTTGGAGTCACAGAAGAAAGATGGATGAAGAGGCTAGAAAGGATGAACCTGCTGCTGTTTACTTAAGAAATGAAGAAGAAACAACTTCTGGGGGGGAGGGGAAAAGGGGGGAAATGTATAGGTTGGATAAAATATAAAGTTTTGTATATGTATGTAAGGAACCGGTCCGAATACACCAATTAAAAAAAAAAAAGAACGGTACAATTTTAATTATCTTTAACACTTTGTTTTTAAAAATCAACTTAAATTCAATCTGATCAAACATATACTTACTAAAAGGCAGAATGGCTGCAACTGGGCTCTTGTCAATCAGCATGTACATCTGTGGGTCAACGCAATCATCCAGGTTGATCAACCTGCCCGGAGAACACTGTGCCATGCCATGATCGCTGGTAATTATAACATTTATTTCCTCCCACAGTTTAGAGGCCTTCAACCTCTTAACAAGCAGGCCAATATGTTTATCCACTTCCTCTAAGACGCGACTCATGTTTTCTTTATCTTCCGGGCCATACTTGTGTCCACTCGCATCTGGCTCTTCCCAATAAAGAGTCGCAAAAGTGACAAGGGGGTTGGAACTGTTCAACCATCTGATGATGTTTTCTACTCTTTCGCTGAAGCTTACTGAAGAGTTGTACTTCATGAAGAAATGAGGGGTGGTATTGTGAATGCGGACATCTGTGCCAGGCCACATTGCAGCGGCGCTTGTTTTGTTCTCTTGCCACTGGTTGGTGACCCAAATGGGAATTGCTTCATCCCACCAAAAAGCATCCGCATCATTGAATGACGAAAAGTTTTTCTTCGTAGCAGCATCGTACATAGTGTTTGCTACAATGCCGTGAGTTTCCTCGTACAAACCTGTGACTATGCTGTAATGGTTCGGAAATGTTTTTGTGATGAAAGCATTGGTCACATGTTCCACAAGCACACCATCTTTAATGAAATCTTGGAGATATGGAAGATTATATGTCTCCATATAATCAGCCCTGAAACCATCAAAAGACACCAGGAGTAACCGAGGTGTTGATTTGTGTATAGAATCACCTCTACAGAAGGTAATGATACCGTTAAGGAGGAATACCAGTATAAAATTCATTGTTGATAGAATTTCACTTATTAGGACTCAGATGCAGTAAAACCTAGACAGAAAAAAATCAGAAAGCCTCATTAACAATGTCAGATCAAACTAACAGCCACATCACAAATATAATTCTAACTAAATCTAAGGTATTATTTGGATTCTAGTCAGAAGTTTCTGCTGGCAACCTTTATCCAACATAAACCAACTATCACCAGTACAGTTAAGGTTAAGCGGTACTAAGTTATCTATGTTTATATCCTGACCTCTAATTTTATACAGAGTAATTTCCATGATCCCACTATGTCTGATTTACAGATTGTTCTAATTGATGAACAGATTTTCCTCCTGTTTTGTCCTGTATCTAGGTACTTCAGCAACTAGTTATAAATTAAATAAGTAGGTAGATGTCCAAGCAGACTCCATGCAAATTTTATGGCCATTATTTTCCATTTATATTCAGCTTGGTCCAATAAATCTGTCCAATAACAGTGTGTTTGCAAAAAACATTAATCTTGATTTCCCCTGTGAAAATGCCCCGACCATATCTTCTTCAAAGCTTTATTCCTCATTTAGTGAATTGTTTTCACTCAAAATAGTTTCATTTTCCCTGGATGACACATTTTCATTGCAAGATTGGAATTTAGTTCAGCTAACCTAATGTTACGTGAGTTACACAGTACTGAGAGAGTAGGTTCTGAAGACATATTTTAAAAGGCTCTAACTGGCATCCTTATTCAGAGAGCACATGCTGATTTGGGGTGAAGGGGAGTGACGGTAGACTTTTTCAGGAATAAGGCCACTGGTCACTCAAGTCTGCAGTAAAACTTCCTAGCAACAATTCTATATGTGTAAGTTTTTAAAGCCGATAATATATAGCGCTACTACAAACACTAGCAAAGCAATATAAAACTATCGAAGCAGTCCTTATGCTTCATTGTACACCAAGCTTGTTTCCTCCTTTGTGGTTTTTTTCCTAGCTTACAACACAACCACTAGACCGACAGTTTGTACTTCCTGGTTTCCTCTTGGTACACGTTAACAACTTTAGGCCTGAATTCACAACACAACAAAAATATTCTTACAATATTTAATATTAATTTGTATATAGTCAAATAATTTCTCAGAAAAACTTTCCTCATTTAAGTTTTCTTTAACTTTAGATCTGAATTGAGATCTGAACTCACAAAACCTCAAAGATATTCTTACAATACTTAAGATTAATTTGCATTTAGTCAAATAATTTCACAGCAAATCTTGCTTCATTTAAGTCTCCTTGCTCTAATAACTCAGTCACTGACAGAGACTAGCCAGTTCGCATCTGGAGAAACTTTTTCAAAGTCTACACTAGAGCTAGTCATAAAATTAAAACAAAAGTGTTGATGTTTAGTTATGGATACATAGATTTGAGTTCACTGTTCACATTTATGTACAATAAGAGAAATGAAGAACAGGGCAAGTCTATTGCCTCCAGAGCCATACAGACATTCCTGGTCTACAATACTGTATAATTCCTTCTTCTTCGAGGCCAACAGAACCACCCCTGAAAATCTGACATAAACATGTGTGTGTGTGTGTGTGTATAGATAGAAATACAAACACAAACACACACACATATGGATAGATATAGATATATCTCACATTTGATATATAAGGGTTTTCTCCAGCCACGAATGGGGTAGATTAGCAAGCCAAGTTTGATTCTGATCAGGCCTCTTTTGAGACGAGACACCCGGCAGGGGATGATGGGAACTGTAGTCCATAACATCTGGAGGGCCGCGAGTTTGACACCGATAACCCTTCCCTCCGCGCCACACGTGACAATCGGACACAGAACTCGCGGCATTCGTAGGAACCACGGACACGGCTTACCCCCACCCCCCCCCACCGCCTTTTAATTTTGCAAGCGGCAATCACAGCTCACACACAACACAAGCGGACCCCGCGTCACAAGGCTCCGATTTGTCTCCTCAGGTGGGGTGGCGGCGAAACCTCCTCAGCCAGGAAGAAAGACCCTCAGGCTCTGAACCAGGAGGCCAAAGAGCTTCACCTCACGGAAAACAGGTGGGGGGGGGTGGGGGGAGAGCGCCCCCTCGTCCTTCCCAAGCGCCCGCCTCGAGCGGCGGCCGAAACAGCCCGGGTCGCCGTCCTCGCCTCCTCCTTCGCCGCCGGCACCACAGTCCCGGGCGGCGCAGCGCGCCTGCGCACTGGCTGCCCCCAACCGCCACTAACGGTTCTCCAATGACCCTCCGGCTCAGCTCCCGGGAGGAGGAGGAGCCGGGACTCCGCGGAGGCACGCGCTCTGATTGGTTGAGGGCTCGCTGCCTCGCGTTCCGATTGGGCTGCGAGGTGGCGGGTTTTGACAGCAAAGGGGGGGGGGTGTGCGGGGAGAAGAAACAGGTGCGCGTGGGAAGGGCAGCGGCTGAGGGGGAAGTGGGTGTCAGACCGACGTCAGACTGTATGGCGTCAGACCAGAGTGGGGTCCGCAACCTGCGGTTCTCCAGATGTTCATGGACTACAAATCCCATCAGCCCCTGCCAGCATGGGCAGGGGCTGATGGGATTTGTAGTCCATGAACATCTGGAGAACCGCAGGTTGCGGACCCCACTCTGGTCTGACGCCATACAGCCCAAATCAGCCATATACTGCCGAGGAAGCGACCCCTTTTGTACTTATGGGAGATCTCCCCCCCCCTCCCCCCCAGGAGGTTGGCAACCCTGCATGGAGGTGGGGAAAACAGGAGAACTGATCTTTTTGTCATTCTGGGAGATTTCCTGACCTCACCTGGAGGTTGGCAACCCTACATGATGGGAGAACCAGGGGAACAGCCCTGTTGTCTTTTTGGGAGGTCTTCAGGCCCTACCTGGAGGTTGGCAACCGTGCATAATGGGAGAGCCAGGCAAAAAACAGCCCTGGGAGGTCTCCAGACCCCCCCCCCCCCGAGGTTGGCCACCTTAAATGGTGAGATATCATGGGCATCCCATGTAATCATAGCAAATTTTCAGACTAGGGAGATCAGTCCCCCTGGAAAAAACAGCTGCTGGGTATCACTGAGATCCCTCTTCTGCTGACACCCCATCCCCGAATCTCAGGGGTTTCCCAACCTGGATCTTCCAACCCTACCCTGCCCCCTCAATCACTCACCGGTGGCAAGGCAGAACCAGACACGCCCTCCATGCTAGTTATTTTTGATGCACACTAGCCCAGTTTCAACAGGATGCTGAGTGCGAAGCAGTCCAGGGAGCCTTAAATGCCATCAATAACACATAAAGGCACTGGAAATCTGCCTTTGATTTAAATTGGCCTACCTTGAACTTCTGAGGCTTCTTACCAAACGGTTTAAGCAAAAAATTAGTGTAACGGACCATAACTTTGAAGTGTAGTTGTCCAGTACCTCTAAAGGACATGCATATATCCCTGTGGTGTTAAAGGTCTATAAAGCAAAGGTGGTCCAACAATTACTATATGGAGTCCCACTCTGGATTAATGCCTGGAACAACTCTGTCGAGAGAGTACAATCAATTTTCCAAATCCAAATCCAAAACCTTTATTAGGCATAAAAACCGGTGTGTGTCAAGAATTCCAAATACAATAAGATCATTATTGCACAACTTGCAATACACAGAGTAAAAATATAGCAACAGCTTCAGAGATTTCAACATTAGAGTTATTTAGAAGCTTAGCCATTTTTATCTTATCAGAAAGGAGCATAAATCCTGTTGGTAATACAGTTATCAAATCTGTTCTGATGTTGTTGTATTTTGAGCAGTGAAGCAGAATATGAGAAAGTGACTCAGTTGTATCAGGACAAAATTGACAGCAACACTCATTTTGTGGAATACTAGAGAAGCGACCTTGAAGATGTACTGACGGAAAAGAGTTACACCTTGCTCTAGTCATGACCCATCTGCAATTGTAATTAACAAGTTGTTCCAGGTATATAGCAGGGCTAGATTTCTGAGGGATAATCCCAAAGAATATTGGAGAGCAAGATCTTTGCGCTTTGCTCAGGAGAAATTGATAACAATCAATTTTTTACAGGGTTTTGGGGGTTCCACATTGCGTCCCCTACACAGTTTTGTGTTTAGAATCTGGTTTGCATTGTCTTGAAACTAGAGCGTGGTTAATCACCTTTAAATTCTGGATAAGACTCTGTTTCAATTCTGTGCCTAATAGTCTAGCCAACATCATGCTATCTGAACTCCCAGCAATGAAGTGGTGGGGATCGATAATTACAAAGTTTGCTCGGCTCGGTCTCTCTTTGGAGACTCTTTTGATGTTTACCCCAAAGAGATTATGAAGGAAATTAAAGTGTGCCTTCTTGATCAGGAACAACAATATCTGTTAAGCTGTGCCATGACATCATGTTCCCCACTTTATTTTGGCATTACCCCAAAACCGGGGCAGACTGCTAAATATTTGTACCATCTAACTGAGCCCAGACAAAGGTGGGTCATTACGAGGGCCAGATGCAATGCTTTGCCATCAGCTCTGTAACAGGGACGCTTCTGTAATATACCTCTCTCAGATAGAGTTTGTACAAACTGCCTGATCTCTGTAGAAACTCTTGAGCATATTCTGTTTACTTGTCCAAAATATTCTTTGCTTACAGGTGGCTGCTGTCTCTTATGCAAGACAAATGGCCCTTTAAGCCAAACTATCGTGCAACTCTTGAATCGTGACGATCCTCTTATTCTGGAGAAGATTGCTCAGTTTTTGTTATGGGTCCTGGCTTTATGAGTTATATTTTATGTATGATCAATTTATGCCCAATAAAGGTTTTGTTTGTTTGTAGTATCATCTGTGCTACAGCCATAAATAAAAAAGAGCATGGGGTTTAAACATGGTGAAGATATGTTCAGATACTTTGCACTGTGCAAGGGTTAAGAGGGAGTCAATCATCAGTGAAAATTAATCTGTTGATTTAAAATGCTCTGTAAATGATTGTTAGAAACTTGTCATGTGGAACAGGGCATTCAAAAAGCACGCCACAGCCTCGCTTCCTCTTAAAGTGTGTTTATCAGTCACCATCAGCAACTTAATTCTAATTTGCAGAGGCCAGGTAAACAGCCGACTCAACCACCTGTCTGGCATGGCAAGTGAGCAGTTCAGCAATATATATGAAAACATGGAGAATGCTAGATTTTACGAAGTCCCAAATGTTGAAGACACAAAAGGGGGAAAAGCTTATGATCACTTTGAGGAAGATTTGCTGTCTCCTTCTCCGGTTGCTATGTTAGGCGGTGTGTACGTAAGCTCTCAAAAGAGTCCAGAAAACAGCCTCGGTAGTTCTCTGTCCTCTCAGCAGGAGTCTAATGGGAAAGAAGAGTTCAACTTTTCTCAACAAGATGCTTCAGAAGAACTGCAACTCCCAGGTGAGATTGAGCTGTTGAGCCCAAGAGCGGGTGACCAAAGCATACCAATTATGGCCTTTGAAAATGCCCTGACAGCTTGGGCTGATTCCAGTCAAAAAAAGGTTCAGGGCACATCCAAAACATTCTCCACTACCATCAGGTTTCCCCGTAACAGTTCAGAAGAAAACAACAACTTTCCGGAAGAGGATCATGACATTTTCCTCATTGTTAAGGTAAGAGTGGATGGATATAGTTGGGAAAAACAAGACTGCAGGCATTTGGATTGTTTGCGCCTTAGATCAGGCTTGATGAAAGATTCTGTCTAACTAAACAGCTACAGCAGGTTGGTTCAATTGGATGGCAAAATATCTGTTCTTTTAGAGACTTACTCGCTTACTGTGAATGATTTTGCTAATTCTGTGGTCTGCATCATCCTAGTGGAAGTAAGACTGACCCTTATGAATACTCATACTGTAATTTATGTTAAGTTTTAAAGGACAGTGAAACTAATTATTTTTCTCTGCCAAAGGCTGAAACCTTTTGGAGTTTATTGCCTCGTTGCCTGCAGAGTAGACCTAGCAAATTCCCAACCAGGAAGACCTGCTTAGCTTCGGCTGTAAAAATGGCACTGCCGGTTTCCATGTTAGCACATTTTTTTTCACCACGGAACATCGATTGAGAAACCATTGTTTGTATCAGGTATACCCATGGTGAAAATGAAGCTTGATTCTATTCAGGTAAAATAAAACGTTGCTTCCACTGAGTTGCAAAGTTTCACTGAGTTGCTCTTGCTTTTCCTAACACAGAGCTCTATCTCTCCTGATAGAGATTAATCATAATAACGTATGAATATATCCATGGCATCTCCCCTTCCTCTAACAGTTTGAGACTGCAACTAGGACCTTCTCTGCACAAGATTTACATTGCATCTTGCCAGCTGGATCAGACCAGAGTCCATCTAGTCCAGCACTCTGCTACTCGCAGTGGCCCACCAGGTGCCTTTGGGAGCTCACATGCAGGAGGTGAAAGCAATGGCCTTCTGCGGCTGTTGCTCCCGATCACCTGGTCTGCTAAGGCATTTGCAATCTCAGATCAAGGAGGATCAAGATTGGTAGCCATAAATCGACTTCTCCTCCATCAATCTGTCCAAGTGAATCAGTATTGTTTACAAGAGGGGCAAGAAAGGCACCCGCTGTAAAGTACCTTACACATAAAATGGGGGAGAACTGTGTACACTACACTGAGCTCCTTAAAGGAAAGGTGGGATAAAAATGTGCTAGACAGATGACATTTTTAGATAAGGGAGCACTGTTTATTCTTTAATTTGGCCATCATTACAGAGAAACATAAAATAAAAGGATGCATTGTTTTAGTTCATGACTCACTGAGCTGAATAGCGCTGCGTGTTATTATGTTAGGGAAAACAAACATTTCTGTCATTTGCAGGCAGAAGAAGAAGAGTAGAAGAGTTTGGATTTATACCCCACTTTTCTCTCCTGTAAGGAGGCTCAAGGTGGCTGACAAAGGTGGCTCCTTTCCCTTCCTCTCCCCACAACAGGCCCCCTGTGGAGAGTGGGGGGGGGGGGGCTGAGAGAGTTCCAAAGAACTGTGACTATCCCAAGGTCGCCCAGCAGGAATGTAGGAGTGGGGAAACACATCTGGTTCATCAGATCAGCCTCCGCCAATCAGGTGGAGGAGTGGGGAATCAAACCCAGTTCTCCGGATTAGAATCCACCTGCTCTTAACCACGACTACACCATGCTGGCTCTCAGCGGGGAACCATGCTTGCCTTTGGTGTGTATGTTGCAACTTTAATATGACAATCAAATGAAATGTTTTCAGCGCAAGCTGGATTTGAGTTTCTCTCACTGAAGTATGCCTTGTAAATTATGTGTTGACCAGTCTGATCTTCTTTGCCTAGCTGAAGTGCAATAGCCGGCTTTCCCTCATAAATCTCTCATCCAGCTGCTTTTCTTAAGAGTCAGTGAAATACAGTGAAGCGTTGTTCTGTTAACTGAAGCTGTGTAGAGTTTCTGATCGTTCTTTGGCTACGGTAGCACATTGGAATGCCATTGGCCAATGGGGATAGTAAAAATAATGGCAAATGGAATCCTTAAATTGTCTTGCAGTTTTGAGGTAAGGGTAGAGAAGGGAAGAGATGCAAAGCACATTATATGATTAAAAATGCAACAGAAATTAATATTCAGCTACAACTAAGCTGCTGTCAGCATTGCTTGAAAAGTTCTTCAAAGGCACTTGAGAGAATATGACCCGTTGGCTCATGAAATTGTCCAGCATGGTGATGCTTATGAAAAGTTAAAGCCACTGTACAAAATCTGCTAGCAAAACTGTTTGTCCAGTTACTGATTTCTTTGAAAACTGCCCTGCTAAGAGGTAAACACAGTCATTTAGCTGAGGTCCGTTGGAATCCTTTGAAAATAAACTCTCCCCACAGTACCCTCTCAAGAAGACAGCATCATCTCAGGAACAGAGCCGAAACAAAGACTGCATGTGTAACCTCTAACTGTGGGTTCTGTGGGGCAGAACTTGGAAGGAGTTGCAACAACTAAATTTAAAACAAAATGGTTTACTTTTCTTAACAAATAACACTTATTAAACATTAACGTTTAACATGAACACTTCACAGTCCTGTTGAGTTGCATTTCAAGTCCTTCTATTTGCAGTCTTGTAATGCCAAGTCCAATTCTTCCTGCTGGTGGTTGGCTTATGAAGACTTCAGAGGCTTGGGGAACTGGATTCAAGATGATGAAGGTCCCCAAAAGAACTCCCATCAACTATATACACAAAAGGCCCTGAAACAATAAATTCTGACATTTACAAGACAGCAAAAATAAACAACTCCCTTCCCACTAGTTCCCAACAACTTTGCAGTTACCTTAAACCAGGTGTTAAGAGCTCATAAAGAAATAAATCAAGGTCCCAGCCTGGTAGCCTTGCTTCCTCCAACTTCATGAGCCCCTGCAGCCTCCTGCTGCTTTGAGTCTCCACCCCTTCCTGAATCAACCCATTCTAAACATAGGGGTCACACATGGTGTCCAGTGACCCTAGGACATCACCCTAGGTCACCTCTAGATTGGATTATTATAACTCTGCCCTTGAATATAATCCGGACATTAAAACTTCTGGCGACAGCTACGTGGGAACTTCAGAACTGAAGGCTGCGAGAGCAGACTCCACTGCTTCCTTAAGGAGAACAGCTGCAGTCGGTACTAAAACACCTTTCAGGAAGACGGTCTTTTCTTCTGTGGGGCTCTAGAGGGGCTTTTCCTGCTGAATACACAGGTCTCCACACTTAAAAAAGAAAAGAAAACAGAAAAGAAAACTTGTTTAGCATGCAGCTGCTAGGCTACTAGTTGGAGCCTCTAGCAGGGACCATATAATACATGTCCTATACCATCTTTATCGGATGCCTATCAAGTACCAGGTTATCTTCAAGGTATTGGTTTTGGCCTTTAAGGCTGTGAGTGGTCTTGGACTTACATACCTTAGGGACCGCCTTTCCCCATATTGCCCAAGTAGGTCCCTCTGCTCCTCGGAGGAGAATCATCTGGCAATCCCTGGCCCAAAAACTATCCGGCTGGCTTTCACAGGGGCCAGGGCCTTTTCGGTCCTGGCCCCTACCTGGTGGAATATGCTCCCGATTGAGATCAGGGCCATGTGGGACTTCAGTTGTTTCTGCAGGGCCTGTAAGATGGAGCTATTCCACCGGGCTTTCACTGGAGGTCAGCCTGGCTGACATCTATTTTTCTAGCCTCTCAAGGGATAAATTGGGTTTTTTAAGACACCAACTTGGTTGTTTTTTAGCTGTTTACATTATATAAATTGTTTTAGCATTAAAGGATATTGTTGTTTTAAATGTAGTAACTTTTTTATGATGTATTGCCACCCTGAGCCCCTCAGGGATGGGCGGGGTAAAAATCTAAAAATAAATGAATACATCTCTGTAGCGAGAGCTGCTTTCCTTCCTTCCTTCCTTCCTTCCTTCCTTCCTTCCTTCCTTCCTCCCTCCCTCCCTCCCTCCCTCCCTCCCTCCCTCCCTCCCTTGTTTGTTTGTTTGTTTGTATTCTGCCTCTCTCCCCAGTGGGGACCCAAAGCAGCTTATGTTGTTCTCCTATCCTCCATTTTATCATCACAGCAACCCTGTGTGGTTGGTTAGGCTGTGCATGTTGATGCTGTTCATCACAGAGAAAAAACATTAAAACTAGAGGGTGAGCGCTCTGGGCGGGGCAGGGTGTGAAAGCTCCAGGTGGGGCAGTTCTGGCCATCAGCCTAGTTTCAGTTTCTTGGAGTGTGAAGAACAATCTGGAGACTCAAACAGTCCACCAGGAGTTTGGAGCATCTACAAATCACATCAGGTTTTTTCAAGTGTGTATGCATGTGCCCTGACACACACCCCTGGCTTCAGCTCTGGCTTTTGGGTTAAAATAACATCTGAACCCAGCAGCATCTGAGTCATATTTTAGGGGGGAAAGTTGGCAGTCATGCAAGAGAGAAATCCTTCCCACCTCCAGTATTTTAGATCTCTGGACAGAGGCACTGTCAAACTCAATAACCTGTAGGGTTTTGTTCCTGTACATTTTTGGACCATACGCAAAGGATGCTGCGTGTCAGCATTGTTGATGCGAGAAGTTTCAGAGGGGATTTCATAGTGCATTTTGGAATTAGGAGAAGAGTTGGTTTTTATACCCTGCTTTTCTCTACCAAAAGGAGTGTCAAAGCAGCTTGCCATCCCCTTCGCTGCCATCCTCCCCTACAACTGGCATCTTGTGCGGTAGGTGAGCCTCGAGTTCTGAGAAAACTGACTGACTCAAGGTCACCCAGCAGTCTTCATGTGGAGGAGCAGGGGATCAAACTTGGTCCTCCAGATTAGAGTCCACCACTCTTAACCACCTCCATGATTTCCCAACCCTTTCTGAGGGAGGCAGAAACTAAAGCTTGCTACTTCCTGTGGAAGGCTTGGGCATCCATCTTAATCCCCAGTAGCCAATGTCAAAGCAGTAACAGTCCTCTTTCTCTGAGTAACAAGAACAATGATTACAATGTTAACCAGAATGATAACGAGAGGTGAAGCAACAGAATAGCCGTTAATGGTGTCCTTTGTGTGGTGTGGGAGACTGAGTAGCCATCAGGGAGGGGCAAGATGCCCTCATCGCCCAGCAGGAGAAGCCCCCTTCACGGTAAGTGACTAATGGACCATTCTCCTGGAGGCGACTGTGGGCATCTTGGATGGGACCTCCCTGAGCAGTGTCCCTGAGTATTGGGTGGGATATAAGTCTCCGAAAATGTGTTAAGAACATAAGAACATAAGAACAAGCCAGCTGGATCAGACCAGAGTCCATCTAGTCCAGCACTCTGCTACTCGCAGTGACCCACCAGGTGCCTTTGGGAGCTCACACGCAGGATGTGAAAGCAAGGGCCTTCTGCGGCTGCTGCTCCCGAGCACCTGGTCTGTTAAGGCATTTGCAATCTCAGGTCAAAGAGGATCAAGATTGGTAGCCATAAATCGACTTCTCCTCCATAAATCTGTCCAAGCCCCTTTTAAAACTATCCAGGTTAGTGGCCATCACCACCTCCTGTGGCAGCATATTCCAAATACCAATCACACATTGCGTGAAGAAGTGTTTCCTATTATTAGTCCTAATTCTTCCCCCCCAGCATTTTCAATGAGTGCCCCCTGGTTCTAGTATTGTGAGAAAGAGAGAAAAATTTCTCTCTGTCAACATTTTCTATCCCATGCATAATTTTATAGACTTCAATCATATCCCCCCTCAGCCGTCTCCTCTCCAAACTAAAGAGTCCCAAACGCTGCAGCCTCTCCTCAGAAGGAAGGTGCTCCAGTCTCTCGATGATCCTCGTTGCCCTTCTCTGCACTTCTTTTTTTCTATCTCTTCGATATCCTTTTTGAGATGTGGCGACCAGAACTGAACACAGTACTCCCAAGTGCGGTCGCACCACTGC
The DNA here is from genome assembly GCF_021028975.2 of Sphaerodactylus townsendi. NCBI lineage: Eukaryota > Metazoa > Chordata > Lepidosauria > Squamata > Sphaerodactylidae > Sphaerodactylus > Sphaerodactylus townsendi. The sequence goes on from NC_059425.1 coordinate 193,130,326, forward strand.
TTTATATAAGGGCACGACAATCTTTGCAGTTTTATTATCAATTCCTTTCCTAATGATCCCCAGCATAGAGTTTGCCTTTTTCACAGCTGCCATGCATTGAGTTGACATTCCCATGGGACTATCAACTAAGACGCCCAAATCCCTTTCCTGGTCTGTGACTGATAGCACTGACCCTTGTAGTGTGTATGTGAAGTTTGGATTTTTTGTTCTAAGACCCTTGTTCCAAAGGCCGTTTCTGAGGCTGAGATCAAGTGTATTTTGTAATGTCTCATGAATGTTGCGCATTAGCCTTTACACATGGTCAATTTAATATCTGTAAATACACAAGTGATCGTAAAAGCAACATTGTCTGCATCTCTTTTTCCTCCAAAGGTAGTGATCCTCCAAAGGGTCAACTGGAATAGGATGTTACATCGCTCTCATATGAGTAATGTGAGAAAGAGCTTTCTTTGTGAGCAGTCCAAACAGTCATGAGTAGATTGTTTCTGTCTTTCTTGCCCCATTAATATACAGATTTTCTTCACCAAATTAAAAATGGTATCAACTTGACTTGGACCAGTACATTCCTTGAGCTGGTTTTAGGGTACGTAGGAAAAGCCAGCACAAGGCTGATTTCTATGACTCTGCAGAGTTAAATCTAAAGACTCCCTCTGACCCACGTTGTGTTTCTTCTGCAGGCCTCTCTAACTGGAGGAAAGCTTCAGTGTGGCTGTGTAGAGCCATCAAATATAAGCCAATGCAAGATAGGAGCTGTGAATGAAGAGCCACTAACCCTAACCTTGTGTACCAGCGCTCCCCAGGGAGACATTTGTTTGTCCAGCAAGTCTGCTCCTGCTACAAACCTGCAGAACCTTCATATTAGTTCTGTGGTTTCATCAAACGGCCTGTGCTGCAGTGTTGTGTAGAATGGGGTGCGGGAGTTTCTCGAGCTGTTTCGGTTTCTGATGCATATCTTTCCTGACGCGAGCCTGCATTTGTGGCTGGCATCTTCAGAGGAGGATCTTCTGAAGATGCCAGCCACAGATGCAGGCGAAACGTCAGGAGAGAATGCTGCTAGAATACGGCCAGACAGCCCGGAAACCACACAGCACCCCAGTGATTCCGGCCGTGAAAGCCTTCCACAAAAGTGCCAATGTTGGGGAAAGTTGAGGATCCCCTGAAACTGCAGCTCCACTTTAGACGACGGAGATCCGTTCCCCTGGAGAAAATGGCTGTTTGGGAGGCAGGGCTCTGTGGCATAGTCCCCCTGTTCTGCCAGGCGCCATCCCCAAATCTCCAGGAGTTTACCAACCTGGAGCGGGAAACCTTCCTGCGGGCACCTGGCAATCCTGCAACTCAAGTTGCCCATACGCTGAGTTTTTGTTTCAGCAAGACAGCTTCTATGTCATTGACTCATTTAGTATCTTATATCTCCTGTGAAGCACCTCTCTTGCTTTGAAAAACCTTGAGTAGGGAGTATTTGGTACAAGCAGGACTACACTATCAGCCCCTGCCAGGATGGCCTATTGGCCATGCTGGCAGGGGCTGATGGGAATTGTAGTCCATAACATCTGGAGTGCCAAAGGTTCGCCACCACTGTCCTAGAGTCACCTTAACTTGGCTTGAACTGAGGACTCTTCCCACCATGATATTTCCTGCCCTGGTTCCGTATTAGCCACTGACGCATTCCAGAGCATTGCCTGTGTGTCCTTAAAGTCCTTTAAGGCATAGAGCATTTGAGCATGTCATTCCCGGAACAGGGTGCAGGATAACGCAACGGTGATTTGCTGTGCAATAAATTTCAATAAACGTCCAATGGGTTCAACAAAACAATCCAACAGTAAGACCCACCTGATACATGATGTCTGAATGGCCTTTGTGTTTGTCATGATCAGTACATGTCTGGTTTGACCCAGCCGTGCCTCCTGCCCAGGATGTGGGATCCTTTCTCTCTTCCTTCCCTCTTCCTTCTTAATGACTGTAGTTGGTTGTACTTTCTGGCTGTTTGTTCTTTTGCTTCCCGAGCACGGCCTTATCAGCTCACTGGATATTTGCTGTTGCAGTTCTGGCACTAGTGTGGAATGTAGTGTGGAATTTCACATCCTGCCTGTGAGCTCCCAAAAGCACCTGGTGGGCCACTGCGAGTAGCAGAGAACTGGACTAGATGGACTCTGGTCTGATCCAGCTGGCTTGTTCTTATGTTCTTATGTAGGTTTTTTGACCCTGGGGAAGGCTGCATTGTTTCTGGACCAAGAGACTGGTAAGGCAGTGGCATGTTGACAGAAAATGGAGCCCAGGGCAAGAACTGAGCTTTCCACTGCCCTCCCCAGAACTGAGCTTTCCACACACCCCACTTTCTCACATTCCCCCCTTTACCCCGAAACTCAACAAGCCTCGTCCACTTCGACTCGGGGCAAAGAGCCACCCAGCTCTCTCCCTTCCCTCCCAGCTGCTGGGACCTGGACCGCCCAAGTGGCCTCTGGGGCTGGATGGCCGAGCCAGGCTGGGCCAGGAGGGGGGGCAGCTATGGGCACACCAAAGCCTCCTCTGTTGAAGCCGGAAAGGTTGCGGTGGGCCGGGATTGCCCGGAGGGGGCTGCTACGGCCGGCAGCATAGGGGGCAGCACCGGCGGGGGCGCCTCTCCACTGGAGGGATGTGGGGGCAATTTTCTGCCCCACGTGATTAAATGGGCGCTGCCCGGGGACATTTGTCTTCATATGTCCCTCTGGGCTATACGCCCCTGTGGTAAGGTGCCATTCCCCCTTGGGAACTGGTGGCCAGGGGTGGTGTTGTGTGATGTGGGGGTATAATGGAGGGCGCTTTGCTGTTTATGCTTTAATTCTGGGAATAGAAGTGCTGTTTCATAATAAAGAAATCGTCTGAACACAGAGTCTCATTATTGAACAGTCCAGGGGCACGGCAGTATTTTACTCTATATTAAGGTGACCAGATGGTCACCTTGTAAACCCGGGATGGGGGTAGGTGGCTGCGCACACACACATGCGCGTGCAGCCGCAGGAGCACTCTGCCGTTTCCCGCCGAAACGGCAGCGCCCCAGAAGGCCGTGCTCCTGCGGCCGCACGGGCAGGAGGCTGCCGCACTGCCTTGCGCCCCAGAAGGCAGTGCGGCAGCCTCCCAAAAATCGGGACAATGCAAGGAACCCGCGGGACGCGGGACAAATTATGCAAAGGCGGGATTGTCCTGGCAAAAGTGTGACGGCTGGTCAGCCTACTCTATATTGATATTTTAGTGAAAGAAAATATTGGTATGTATTGAAAAAGGCTTTCATGACCAGAATCAACAGGTTTTTGTTGGTTTTTCAGGCTGTGTGATTACGCTCCTAATGTAGGCGCAGAAGGCATAAGAGGGATATACTCAAAAGCAACTGCTTTCTTCTCCCCCCCCCCCCATTACTTTCTTTCTGTAATGGGGAGTTGGCAACCATGATGCAGCTGAACAAAGAAAAGATGCAGGCCTGAAAATCTATCCTTTTTCTGTTACTAGGCAAGCTTGATAGCCCAGCAGAATGCCCCTTGTTCAGAGTTATACAGAATGTGCAGATTCAACTGTTTTTAAGGTCTTGCTGTTCTCAAACAGATACCTTGGATTTGCCCTTCTTCTAGAGACAGAAGAGAGAAACATGAAAATGTTTAGGCTCTTTGTCTAAGAAGAAGGGCAACAAAAGACAATAGAGATAAGAAAGAAACAGGGCCCTAGTTCAGTGGTGGCGAACCTCTGGCACTCCAGATGTTGTGGACTACAATTCCCATCAGCCCCTGCCAGCATGGCCAATTGGCCATGCTGGAAGGGGCTGATGGGAATTGGAGTCCACAACATCTGGAGTGCCAAAGGTTCACCACCACGGCCCTAGTTCATCTTACGTCAAAGAACCAGGTGCTGACATCTTCCAATAAGGGTCTTGGACAACCCCAAATGTTTTGGGGAAAGGGAAAATCTCCACCTTTCTGTATGATTGATTGATGATGTGGGCATTTTGGGGTGTATTCTTTTCTGCCATTTTGATGTAACCTGCTTTAATGCTATAAAAGTAAGAACACTCTGTCATTTTGTGTGGCTCCTCTGATACTCTATTGCCCTGGTTGGCTGAATAAAAATCAAATCGATTTTATTCTGTATCGGCTTGAGCTTTCTTGAGCTTCTTTAAGTTTATTGGTTAACCCGCGTTAACACTAATGTTTCACCTGCAACCGTGGCTGGCATCTTCAGAGGCATGTCCTGTCTCCTGGTGGCACGCCTTTGAGGATGACAGCCATAGATGCAGTCACGTAGCTATAATGGGGACATTCGGGGACAAATGGTCGCCCCCTGGTGAGTCACCAGGGGGGATTGCCCTCCCCCCCACACTTCTGATCCACCCACCACAACCACCCCGGCAGGCCTCAAATAAAAGGGTTCTGTGGATTTGCAACAGTGTGCACAAACAGGATCAGAGTTAACAGGAATTAGGGGTTTTTCATTTACGGCTCCTAACTTATCCTGGCTTATAGTAGAAGAAGAAGAAGAAGAAGGAGAAGGAGAAGGAGAAGGAGAAGGAGAAGGAGAAGAAGAAGAAGAAGAAGAAGAAGAAGAAGAAGAAGAAGAAGAAGAAGAAGAAGAAGAAGAGGAGGAGGAGGAGGAGGAGGAGTTTGGATTTATATCCCCCCTTTCTCTCCTGCAGAGACTCAAAGGGGCTGACAATCTCCTTGCCCTTCCCCCCTCACAACAAACACCCTGTGAGGTGGGTGGGGCTGAGAGAGCTCCGAAAAGCTGTGACTAGCCCAAGGTCACCCAGCTGGCATGTGTGGGAGTGCACAGGCTAATCTGAATTCCCCAGATAAGCCTCCACAGCTCAAGCGGCAGAGCAGGGAATCAAACCCGGTTCCTCCAGATTAGAATGCACCTGCTCTTAACCACTGCGCCACTGCTGCTCCTTATACCTGCCAAATCAAAGCCTTCCTCCGGTGGAAGTGGCTTGAAGAAGAAAGGCACCTGGGGTAAGACTTGCCCAAGCAGTGGCCTTTGGTTTCTGGGTTGGTTTGTTTGCAGAAAGAAGACATCTTTTACATATGGAAAAATGAAATCCCAATATCCCCCCCCCCCCAGATTAGAGCAATGAGTTCAGTCACGTTAATATTGTTTCTGTTGCTGTGTGCTTCCAGAGGGTTCTCAGCCTCCAGGTGGTGGCCAGAGATCTCGTGGGATTACAGTGGATCTCTAGGTGACAGAGATCCGTTCAGCTGGAAAAAAAGGGCTTCTGCGCTGCTCTGCAGGCTTCAAGGGTCAGGTTACAGCATCCTGCTTGGCTCTTTGAAGCAGTGGAGGAGAGGAGTGTTCCAGGAGGCCGAGTCTTTCAAGGCAGATATCAGTTTCCAGAGAGTAATCAAACAATGTGCTCTGGTCCAAGGTCGGCTTACGGAGTTTCAATCAGAGGACCTGCGGCAGTTCAGCCTTTGCTGTACTTATTACAAACTGACCACGCCCTACAGCAGTGATGGCGAACCTTTTCGAGGCCGAGTGCCCAAACTGCAACCCCAAACCCACTTATTTATCACAAAGTGCCAACACGACAATTTAACCTGAATATTGAGATTTTAGTTTAGAAAAAATGGTTGGCTCCGAGGCACACGTTACTTGGGAGTAAGCTTGGTGGTTATAGGTTAAGAAAATAGAGCTAGTAGCATTATTCAATACATTAAATGTAAGTAGTTTAGTCCAGCCTTGCCTGTGGTAGTTTAATATTAAGTCCTAGTTAGATTAGTGGAAGTTATCTGTCATCTGATGCACTAGCACTTTATTAGCTTAGCTTAGTTAGCTTAGCTAGTATAGCACTTTGCTGGAATTTATTAGTATTACTGTACTCTATCTGTGAGCGGTGGCTGCCGGGACTAGATAGCAGAAGTGCTGGATGACCCTAGGCAGCCAATCAATCAATAGTTAAATAATTAAATAATTTATTACCTATCTATCTGTATAGGTGTAGGTTAGGTTAGAGTAGGTTTTACTATAAGGAAATTGTTAGTCTACTAGGCCTGTTTTATGGGAGGAGACGGCAGCGAGGGGGCAGTGCGGGGGGGGAGATCCCGGTGGGGGGGGGAGGGGGTAGATACGCGGGTAGGAGGGGGCCATATGAGAGAAAGGGGAGGAGATACAATTATGCTCGTCCCCTTTCTGGCCTCCGACCTATCCCGAGAGATGCGGGCAGAGAGACTCAGGTATACCCTGCTTCGAGCCTGGTGTTGATAAATGCCAGGTCCATTAATAATAAGACCGCGACACTTCGAGACTTTCGAGGCGCAGCTAATGGACCTGGCCTGCATCACGAGACCTGGGTGCGAGAAGGCGAGACAGTCAGCCTTGAATGCGATCACGCTCCCAGGTTTCGCTTCTGCGTCCACCAGCCTCGAACACAGGGCCGGGGGGGAGGGGTGGCGATGTTCATCCGAGATTCTATTGCCTTCAGGGCAGTCCCTGCCCCTCAAATTCCCGGATTCGAGTGTGCCGGATTGGAGTGGCTGTCTGGGGAGAGGTTGGCCGTTCTCCTGGTGTACCGGTCGCCTAGCGCACCAGGCGACGGCCTGCCACGGCTGCTGGAGGTGGCCGAGTGGGCGTTGCGATTCCCCCGACTTATTGTTCTGGGGACTTCAACGTTCCATGTGGACGCCGCCTCTTGTTCAGCGGCTGTGGACCTGGTGTCATCCATGGCGACGCTTAGGACTCTCCTTCTAAACACCGACGCCACTCACGAAGCTGGTCACACTTTGGATCTGGTCTTTGGGGCAGGAGGAATATGGTCGTATCCTCTGTTAGCAGAGTGCCATGGTCCGACCATTTTGCCCTGAAGGTTCGGGTGGACCTCGGCCGTCCCAACCCTGTCGGCGACGGACTTATTTTTGTCCGCCCGCGGTGACTTATGGAACCGACAGGTTCCTGAATGCTCTGCGGGACCCTGAGCCTCCTGGCACCCTCGATGAGCAGGTGTCAGACTGGAATTCCAGGCTCGCCGACGCCATCGAGAAATTGCTCCCAGGCGCCTTCTGCGCCCCCGTTCACGACGAGCTCCTTGGTATACCGAGGAGCTGCGCCAAATGAAACGGGAACTCAGGACGCTAGAGCGTAGTGTGGAGGAAGTCTCACGACGGCGGCGCGAACAACTTATAGGACGCTTATGAAAGCCTATGAGTTGGCGATGTCACGGAGGGCGAAGAATGCCCATTTCTCGTCCTCCCTCGTGATCTGCTAGCTCCCGCCCGGCACAATTATTTCGATTGTTCGATCCCTCACCTCTTTGGTGGAGGGTCTACAAATTCTCAATTGGCAATTGGCTGTGAGGCATTCCAGAGCTTTGCAGATAAAGTCGCGTCTCTCCGCCGACCTTCTGACCACAATTGATACAGTAAAGGAACTTGAGGCTCCTTCGCCGCCTTTGGGTCCAAACTGGACCGGTTTTCCCTACTCTGCGAGCCCGATGTTGACAGGGTCCTAGCTGCTGTTAGGCCTACTACCTGTCCTCTGGATCCGTTCCCCTCCTGGCTGATAAAAGCTTGCCGGGAGGAGTTACGACCCCACCTGTTGAATATAGTCAACTGCTCCCTTGAGCAAGGAGTGTTTCCGGGTGAGTTGAAGGAGGCAGTGGTCCACCCACTCTTGAAAAGACCATCTTTAGATCCTGGCGATCTGGCCAATTACCGCCCCGTTTCGAACTTGTCGCTTCTGGGGAAGGTAATTGAGGGAGTGGTGTTGGAGCGGCTTCAGGGCTTCCTGGAGGACGCATCGGTGCTCAATCCCTTCCAGTCAGGCTTCCGTGCTGGGCATGGGATGGAGACCGCCCTCGTTGCCATCACAGATATGCCTCGCGATGCAGCTAGACCAAGGCGGATCGGCGCTGCTTGTGTTACTTGACCTCACAGCAGCGTTTGATGTGGTCGACCATGACCTTTTGATCCACCGCCTGGCAGCCTCTGGAGTGCGGGGCACCGCCCTTCAATGGATTGCCTCGCTTCTCCAGGGTCGGGGTCAGCAGGTGTGGTGCGGGACGAGGCTTCCCAAAGGGCTCCACTTAGCTGTGGGGTTCCCCAGGGAGCCTTACTTTCCCCGCTCTTATTTAATATCTACATGCGCACTCTTGCTCAGCTGGTGCGGAGCTTTGGGCTGGTCGTGTCACCAATATGCGGATGACACTCCAGCTCATTCTGTTGATGGAGAGGGGGGATCGAACTCCGCCCCTCGCGGCTCTACAGCATTGTTTGGAGTCCGGTTGCTACGGATTTGGTTGCAGAGGCAGAGTAGGTTAAAACTTAATCCAACGTAAAGACGGAGGTCCACTCTGGCTGGGCCGGGGGGAGAGACCGAGGGATTTCCAGTGCCGCCTATTCTAGAAGGGGGGTCACTCTGGCCCTCGACATCCCTGGCTGCCCGGCAGCCTGGGGGGTCCGCCCTGGACTCTGCCTTGACAATGGAGTAGCCAGGTGGCCCATGTAACCCAGGAATTTGGCGCTTTTTTCATCTTCGCTGAAAACAGGGCCGCGGCGGTTGGCCCCCCCCTATCTCTCCCGGCCCGACCTGGCCACCGCGTGGATCCCATCGCGACGGTCACCTCGAGGGCTAGATTACTGTAACTTCGCTTTTGCAGACGCTGGCCTTCCCTTGGCGATTGATCCCGAAGCTGAAGCTGGTCCAGAGATGCAGCGGCACGGGCTTCTGGCAGGTGGTGATTATTCAGATCATATCACCCCTGTGCTATGCCCGTCAGCTCGCACTGGCTCCCCAGTGGAGTTCCGGATGCGCTCTTCAAGGTGCTTGTGGTAATAACCTTTAAGGCCTTACGCGGCATGGGGCCCTCATACCTACGGGACCGGGAGATCACCCCTTAGCATGTCCCAGCATCGAGGCCACTACGCTCAGCCCCGGTGGCTTCTGAACTGCTGGTGACCCCCCGGCCCCTTGACGAATGGCGCGTGCTGAGCCTCGACCCAGGCCAGGGCCTTTACGCATGCTCTGGCCCCTGCCTGGTGGAATGCTCTACCTCCATCAGTCCGGGCCCTCGCGGGACCTTGGTGAGTTCCTCGCAGGGCCTGCAAAACAGAGCTTATTCCACCGGGCTTTTGGAGTAGGCTGGTCAGCGAGTTTATACTGCCCCCACTCGAAACACATCGGAATTGAAACTGAGGCTGCCATTCCTCCATCCCTTTGTTATTTCCGGGTCGGAGGCCCACTGTTGATTCTATCTGGGGCCAAGCCGCTCCCCCCTTTTTTTTTCCTCTCTTTCTATTATTTAATTCTCCCTTTTAGCCTTGGGATTGGGCGCCCGTTTTTACCGTTTTATTGGTTTATTGTTTAAATTGTATATGATTGTTGCTGGATTTTAAATGTGTTAATTTATGCTGGATTTTAAATGTGTTAATTTATGCTGTTGGAGCTGCTGTCAGAGAACAGCCATGTTGGAAGCCGCCTCGAGCCCCTTGGGGAAGAGGCGGCCTATAAATTTGAAATATAAATAAATAAATAAATAAATAAACTGTGCAACGCTCCGAATGGGTGAATCACGACCCTAGGAGGGTTTACTCAGAAGCAAGGCCCATTGCCAGCAACTGAGCTTACTCCCAGGTAAAGGATCATGCCCAGGCTAGCCTAGATGTGTGTGATTTTCCGCCCCCCACATGATGAACTCTGTGCACATGTGCCCACAGAAAGGGCTTTGAGTGCCACCTATGGCACCCGTGCCATAGGTTCGCCATCACTGCCCTACAGCATCTTTTGGGATCCTTTTATAGTCCTGCGCCAGCTTCAACCACGGTCCTGCGAGGACTCTTCTTCGCAGGAAGCAGGCAGCTGATGCCGAGCCAGGGTGGGACTGCGTGGGGGCGAGGCTGCCCACCAGTGGCGCCCCTTGCCCACAGGCTCTGTACAGGCTAAGCCCCACTCCCCGGCCTCCGTGCAGGCCGGCAGGGCCTGGGGAGGCCAAAAGCCAGCCTGCATGGAGGCCGGAGAGGTGGGGTTCGGTGGCGTGCAGCTGGGGCACAGGTCTTTTGGTCATGTGGGGGCTACCCAGTGCCCAGTGCCCCCCATGTGACTGAAAGGTGTGCGCCTGGGGACGTGGGTGACCCCATGTCCCTATAGGCTATACGCCTCTGGCCCGACCTCATCTCTTGCACATGCACTCAACCGAGATAGACCAGAGAGCACCTCTTTCAGTATTATGCTGGGAACACTCCAACAACAGAAACCTCCCTCTCCAGTTGTGGCAGAGGCTGGTGAAACCAAACACGATAAAGTTTTCATTATGAATCGCATTTCCTTGGTGGTTTAGCTCAGGCGCTGAGCCAAGGCAGCAGCAGAAGGGAAGTGAACTGAGCGCCAGGGAGGACCTGGATCGTGAACTTATCATCCTTCTCCCTTCTCTTCTGCTTTCGCAGCTTTTCAGATAAATGTTCTTTGCATGTGTCACATGTCCGATGAACTGAACTGTAACTCATGAGAACTTACACTAGAATAAATTTTGCTGTTTTGAAGCTGTCACTTATTTTAACTGCCACAATTATCCCTTGGCTGGGAACGCTCAAGCAGAGCCACCCCGTCTGCCGGCCGACGAGGGTGCAAGCTAGCATGGGATTGGCAGAGTCGTATTTGCAAGCTGCAGTGAACTTTTCTTATCAGTTCACCACAGATGGAAATTGTGTTTATCTTGAATGTCACCCCAGTTCTCTTTCTCCACAGAAGGACCTGATTTGTGAGTGGCTTGAGTTAACAGGTGCTTTCACACTAATTTCTGTGGCTTCCTCCTCCCTTGTTCTTTGATAGTCTGTGGGAACTGTTTTGCATTTAGTGAGAAGGTTAGCAAAACTGCTAATTCAGATAAAGTCCCGCAGGCAATTACTAGGCTGTTTGTTGTGAGCAGGAAGTGTGCCTTAGAAGCAAAACACAGACTCTCCCTTAATCAGTTGGGTACAAAGGGTAATAAGACTCTTGACGTCTGAATTCTCTGTCTCCATTTCTTTCCGTTCCTGCTGTCAGCAGCTGGGGCATTTCTAATTCCAGAAAGTTTGGTCAGTCACTATGAAATCAATTGCGTACCACCCTTCTATTGCTGACTGTTTATTTTTCAGTCCTCCACCACTTCCTTGCATCATTTAATAAACTGATGACATGTTTATGATGTTCTGTGGAAGAGATGAGTTTCAGAACTTCTAAAGTGGCTGAATGGTTTAAATCCCACCATTAAATCTTCTTACATATCTGACTTCAGTCAGACTGCCTTTTTGAACACACATATTTTTGTTCACGAAGGATGAGAGAGCTGAAGCATTTACAAAATGGAGAAATAAGAATTCATGACTACATCGCACCAGCTGTCATCCTCCATGGATAATTAGGAATCTTCCTTATAGTTCCTTTTTACATGTTAAATGGAATACCACATCCAGTTCGGAGTATTATTGTACAGAAGTTGAGAACGTGGCTCAGAAATTTCAACAATGTGGATATCCTGCCAGAGTTCGTAGATCAGCCAGAAATTATGCCAGTTGTAAACGAAGGAAAGATTTATTTATATAACATTCCACTTCTGGCCAGGATAGCTCTATGTTTTTAGTATTACAATTCCCTCCCCCCCCCCCACCCCCTCCTGCACCATTTCCAGTTTCTCTCTTTCAACTAAAACAGATTTAATTTCATTATGAATTCTGATAGCAGACATAGTTTGGAACTGGTCAGCTGTTAAGCCCATGTTGTTAAGTTTCTTATCTATGTCAGCCAACCATTTCACAGATGCAGATTCTGATAAGAGTTGATGTATAAAACTATTGGGTCTGGGCTCAAAATGAATTTGGGTCCAGTACTTAAATGCTCTTGTCCATGCCATCAATTCCATTCTATTTTGTCCAGTTTCTCTACGTAGGGTGTCATATGGGACACACCTTGGTGACCCTAAAATTCTTCGCAAAAAGTATGCCTGTACTGACTCGAAAGGTGATTTAATTTGGGTAATCCATATTGGAGCTCCCTATAATAGCTGAGGGATTATCTTTGCATAGAAGATTTTCAGTGCAGCGGGGACAAATTGGTGTCCTTTAGAATAGAAAAATCAGAGAATCGCTGCAGCATTCACCTTAGCTTTGTTCTCTACTTGTTTGTTGTGGCTGGGACCCTAAGAATAGAGTTGTGGTAGCTGAATAGGAGCCCTAGATATCTAAACTGGCTTACTTGCTCTAGGACATGGTTGTTCACTTTCCAGCTATATTTACGCCTAGATTTTGCAAAGACCATAGCTTTTGACTTGTCATAATTGAGCGTCAGCTTATTTACATGACAGTAAACTGCACTGCAGGTTAGTAGGTGTTTTAAGCCTACTTGGGAAGATGACAAAAGAACAGCATCATCTGCATAGAGCAGGGTAGATATATGTAGGGAACCTAAACATGGTGGATGGCCATCAATTTTAGTTAAGGTTGCAGGGAAGTCATGAAGAAATAGACAAAATAGACTGGGTGCCAGTGGGCAACCTTGTTTAACCCCTTTGTTAACCTTAATTGATTCTATTAACGTGCCATCTCTTGGAGTTCTTATGTGGCAAGTTGTATTCGTATGGAACGCTTTAATTAGAACTAAAAGTGTCTTATATAAATTTTTGCTCCCAAAGATGCGCTATGTCTTATTTTCAGGGGATGTCTTATTTTTCTGTGTTCTGTTCGTCAGGCATGCTTCCAAACAAAAACTTTGCTACGTCTTACTTTCGGGGGATGCCTTATATTTCGCACTTCAGCGGAACCTCTACTATGTCTTATTTTTCGGGGATGTCTTATATTAGGGGAAACAGGGTATCAGTGTGGGGTGATCTTCCGTCTCTTCTCATTATCCAGCAATTCAAAGAGTCCATGAAACATGATAAGGCGACCCTCAACGTGGAATGTCCCTTTGAGTACCTATTCCTAAAGAAAGTAGACCCTGGTGTTAGTTTGGACCAAGTAGATTTTATTTAAAATTGTGAAACTGGAGCTGGAAAGGGAAGTTCAACTAATCCACTTGTCCAGGCACAAAAATGGAATCCATCTGAATCAAACATAATGGTTTTCATTGTTTTAGGTTGTCTTGAATTGGTCTTTGGGGAACCTAAATTATTATTATTTTTTTCTATTATTTATTATTTATTATTTTGTATTTATTATTTATTATTTATTGTTATTTGTAGTTTGTTATTGATTGGGCGCCGGGAATAAAATTGCCGCCATATAAGGAAATATACAGCTATTCCAATAATAAAAGACAAAGATAAAAGATAAAAATCCAGTTGAAAGAGAATAGCCCTGAAATTACCAACTTATACTAAGCTAAGGGCCTGACCACGCGTTGCTGAAACAAGTGTCCTTCCCATCACAGTCCGCAACCCACACATATGTCCATGCAGGTCCAATGATCCGCAGCATAGCCTTTTGGGGTGGTCAAATGGAATCCCTCTTTCCCTTTTCAGTTCACATTTATTTACTGCGGTTTTTTTAGTATAAGGTAGCACTTTCCATTCCACAATGGAGACTGTCCAGAGTCACCGAATCCCGCTGTCCATGGGGCTAGTTGACACTGACAGTCCTGAAGCTGGTGAAAGGCAGAACTAGAGACAGAACCGGCCCTATCCCGGTCGGGCGGCAGAGGCAGGGGGGTGATTGCTTTAGATCGAGACCAGCTCACAGGTTCTTAAAGTTGTTAGAGAAGGCCCGGAACCAGTAGTGTGGATTTAAAAGCCCCATCCAGCAGGATTTTGCCAAGAGAAAGGAGCGACTGCAGCTCACTTTTAGTAAAAGAGAGCTGTGGCAAATATGGGTGAGGAAGTGGGTAAGTGGTGGTTGGATGTGAGGGAGGGCAGAGTGAGGTGTGTGAGGATGAGCTGGATGTGTTTGAGAGTATGTGTGTTGTGTGGTAGCAGTGGGTGAGGCACAGAGAATGAAAGTTACCTGCGTTTGAGGGGGGGGGAACCCCACCTGACTTCTCACACTGCACATATCAGACATTTCATTTGGCATCAGTGAAAAAAAAAGACTAAAATATTTATGTCTAATTTTTTCTGTCTTAGAGCAACAAAACAGTTGGTGAAGAAAGGTTTCAATTTGTCGATCTTTGCAGGGAACAAGGGGCCTTTATCATTTCTATATTATTGGATCTGCCGCTGAAAAACATTGAATCGGAACTAGAGTACCAAAGAGCTCATCTCAGGTTAGGATTGATTAATCAGGCTGGAATAATAGGGCAACCCTGTTTTGTTGGAAAGGAATTGTAAAAAATGAAGGTGAACGTGTCTTTTTAGCAGAATTGATCAAATCAGTCCATTCTATCTCCAAAGGTTTTTATCTTAAGAACCTAAAATGAGCTAATTAGACTTGCAAACGTTGTGGAAACTTTAGCACTGGAGTATCAAGGCGTGGCATTAAAAATGAATAAGGGCTGGCCTCTAAGGAAAGCCAGAGAGCGCTACAACTCCCAGTAGCAGAGTTCAGGGTCAGCAGATAGGATGTTGTTCATTGTAGGAGGCCCGTGCCCTGGCCAGCCCAGTGACAGCTGGATCATAACTCAAGAAAAGATTAGACGTCATTAATAAACAAGTAAAAAAGATTAACACATTTATCTCAGGGTTTTATAAAAGTATTCAGTTCCTGGGTTAACGTATTCTAGGACACACAACCCAGCTTGAAGAGGAAATGCCCCATGGCTTCTAGAAGAAGAAGACAGTGTTTGGATTTATATTTCACCTTTCTCTCCTGTAAGGAGACTCAAAATGGCTTACAAGCTTCTTTCCTGTCCTCTCCCCACAACAGACACCTTGTGAGGCAGGTGGGACTGAGAGAGCTCAGAGAGAACTGTGACTAGTCCAAGGCCACCCAGCAGGAATGTAGGAGTGCGGAAACGCATCTGGTTCACCAGAGAAAGAATGACTACCATACCATAAACCTGGAGGATCTGTTCCCGGGATCATGATGAAGGGTGAAATCTGTGATACTGAGAGGCAGGATTCTGCTGCCTCCCAGTGGCATCAAAACCAAATTTCCTAAAAAATATAATGAATACAAGCATGGCCTGGTGGGAATAAAAAAGGGCCAGAAACCATATGCCATGGGACCAAACAATGGTCCATGAACAAATCACGAACTTGCAAATAGTGATGGTCACTACTGTGCATGTGAAAAACAGCAGAAGAGGCATAGTTCATCAGAGCTTGACTCCAGACTTGTAAAACACTAGTAATGATAATACCTCTGCACATGTGCAGAGTTCCTTTCACCATATCTAACAGCACATGTCTAGGGTCATAGGGAATCACCCCTTAATCTCACAGCCAAGATATTAACCCCTCACTTGGTCATTTTTAGAAATCAAAACCTGGTCTTGTGACAAAGTTTTCCACAACACACAGCCAAGTAAAAGCGTGTTTTCTCATTCCAACCGTTAAACACGCACGCACGCACGCACGCACGCACGCACACAAGCTTCATCAAAAGAACCTAAGTGGTATCATAGTTGAGAGCAATAGACTCTAATCTGGAGAACCAGGTTTTATTCCCTGCTCCTCCACATGAAGTCTACTTTGGGCCAGTCACAATTTTCTCAAAACTCTCTCAGTCCCACCTGCTTCACAAGGGTGGATTCCGCACAACATTTGGATAATAGGTTGCAGTAATTACAAATGAACCCATTTTCTTGGGTGCTGTGTGGTTTCCGGGCTGTATGGCCGTGTTCTAGCAACATTCTCTCCTGACGTTTCACCTGCATCTGTGGCTGGCATCTTTAGAGGATCTGATGTTGGGAAAGCAAGTGGAGTATATATACCTGTTGGAGTGTCCAGGGTGGGTAGAAGAAACGGTATTATCTGTGAGTAGCCAACAAAGAAGACAACCAGGTCCAATAGTTGAGGGCATCCTGAATAGAAATTATATGGAGTAACAATGGAGAGTCTATAGCATGGGAGTAACAATGGAGATAGCTTAAGGTCACTGGTAGAGAGCATCTGAATAGAAGTATCCTGGCCTTTGTTTCCTTTGTCTATAGTCATCCTATATGTTTGCAGTAATGGAGCTGGTTAGACACTGTCTTGACTCTAGTATTTTTCAACACTGGCAGCCAAGTTCTGTTCATTTTCAGTTTCTTCCTTTCTGTTAAAATTGTCCATGTGCTTATGGATTTCAATGGCTTCTCTGTGTAATCTGACATAGTGGCTTTCAGAGTGGTCCAGAATTTCTGTTTTTTCAAACCAATATTCTATGTCCAGGTTGGTTTATCATGTGTTCTGCTATTGCTTTGTGATTTTTCTGGCTGAAATAGTCACAGTGCCTTTTAAATTGTTCTTTTAATCGTGTCTGGAGTACTGCGCGTTTGGTGGATTCCTAATATGGGCATGTCCACAGCTGCATGGTATGCGGTAGACTCCTGCAGTAGATAGAGGATCCCTCTTATCCTTTGCTGAACGTAGCATCTGTTGAATTTTCTAAGTGGGTCTGTAGATTGTTTGTAGGTTATGCTTCTTCATCAGTTTTCCTATGCGGTCAGTGGTTCCCTGCCCTGTCAGGATGATGCTCTGTCAGGATGATGTTGGTGTGTGTTCTGTCCTTGAATCTTTCCCGCCTGTCAGCCCTGGCTCTCTGCCTGGTCTGGGGATTTCTGCTTTCGCGTTATCTCAGCTTGACTGTGTGAAACTATGCAATGTTGAATTTCATGTGGCGGGAAGGAGGTTTGCTACTGTGTTCAAACTATTATCAAAGTTCTGAGGCTCTCAGAACTCGCATTTCCTGTATCCGACTATGACTGCCAGTACAATAAAGAACTGATAAACTGTTACTTTTGCCTGGACTTTACTCATTCATTGCATGCCCCTTCCTTCCTTCCTTCCTTCCTTCCTTCCTTCCTTCCTTCCTTCCTTCCTTCCTTCCTTCCTTCCTTCCTTCCTTCCTTCCTTCCTTCCTTCCTTCCTTCCTTCCTTCCTTCCTTCCTTGCCTCAATCAGTTCTCTTATAGGCCCTTTCCACACGGGCCAATAAACTAAAGGTGAGAATCGGGTTGCATGAAACCATCCCATGGACAGCCAGCCAAGCAAATGGCTTGAATGTGACTGGTATATGTCGCCAAATGCTTTGTGTGTGAGCAAGAAAGGATTCCAGCGTGCACTTTGGTGCTTTCTGCTTGACCTCACACTCACCTTCTCAGAATGAATCTCTGCCATGAAATGCTGCTTTGATCTGTCCTATGAAACCCGAGTCCACCTTCAAGATAGTTCAGTAAAGCGTTTGTGCACAGAAAGTCTTGACTCCATTTCTGGAGCCGCCTTCCTGTTTTATTCATGGGTTGATGCCATCTGATTAATATTATGGAGTCCTCGCCAAGCTGAGCCTCATTTATAGTCATTTATATTCTATAATTGGAACATAGTATAATTCTAGGCCTTTGTTGTTGAGGACTGGTAAGAAAACAAACCGGCCGAGCTTCGCGGCCCTATTTGTTGCAATAAGATGAGAACATCCTTGGCTGTTTTTCTTCTAGATTATTCCGATCATTCAAAAGGAAGAATTTGGTTCCTATATGTGGGACAGATGTTTCACTTAGCATTTCAGCAATTTGTTGGTAGGGCTGCCAACTCCAGCCTGGGAAATTCCTGGAGCTTTGGGGAGAGATTTCACCTAGAATATTGCCCCAAATACGAGGGATCTAGGACCAGACTCTTTGCTCTTTGTCCTGTAATCTTTAATGAATACTCTACTGTGGGGAAGATTACGTTCCTATTAAACAATTCTGCCTCCGAGATTTTAACTTCTGTAGCTAGGTTCCTTATGGAAACTTTGAAATGATTACCTGCGATGGTCCTCATGTATGGGATACTTGTTTGGACAATGTTGGCTGTTATATGGATTCTATGCCTAATAAAGGTTTATATATATATAACCTAGAATATTGCCCTCTTCAGGGGAGAAACATACATTACATCTGTACTGCTCTCTGATCTACACAAACAATAGCATGGGGAGGCATTTAGTTTGGGAAACGTAGGAGGAAAGGGTTAAACACAACTTCCTCTACAACAGATGACTTCCCTGCATTTACCTGTTTTTGCCAAATCTCTGTTTCGACTGAAAACTCCCGTGGCTCTGGGGCACGGGTACATTTATACATTATGGGCTCCAGGGGCCTTCGTTTCCTAGGTGATGCTCCAGGGCAAATAGCCTATTTAAATAATGCTGCCTTTTAAGCCCTCACCATTTGTTAAAGAAATTTTGCTGCTCCCTTTCTGGAAATATTTTGTTTTTGCAGTTTTGTCTGAGAACAGGTGTTCAACAAATGAATATTTCACCTTGTGAGTAAAGTACCATCAGGTTGCAGCTGACTTCTGGCGATTCCAACTGGTAGGGTTGCCAGATCCAGGTCTGGAAATTCCTGGAGATTTGGGGATGGAGGCTGGGGAAGACCGGCACCTCAGGAGGGCACAATGCTGATAGCGGAGTCAGAAGTGATTTTATTCCATTTCTGATCTTGTTTTTAAACAAAGATGGAACTATGTTTTATTTCTTTATTAGATAGGTAGGAACAAACTGCATTAGGTAGAAAGTAGGAATTATAGTTATCTTTTGTATTTGCGTCTGCATGGAACCTCCTTGGCTCAAGGCAGGAATCCACCCCTGCTCCACCTGGGCATGTCCCTTTCATCTGTAAAACCTCGAATGGACATTGACAAAAGGGACCCCGGAAGAAGCGCCTCAATCTGCCTAATCCCACCAGCAGGCAGATAAGGATGCCATCATCGTTAAGTTTCGTTTCCTGACCCCAAGCACCCAAAGGACTCTTTTGTGTTCTTCCTGCCAGTGCCTACGTCATCGCCTCGCCCTGCCTTTGCCACAAAATTCCAGAAGGGACTGCCCGCTGGACTCTAATTGGTTCCCATGTAGTTGTAGATGTATGATTGGTTGTCATGTATTTTGTGAATGAATGGTTGTAGGCTGTCCTGTATTCTCCCGGACTCCCGGCAGGAGAAAGTGTATTTAAGGTGTGGTAAAGCTGCTAGGCAGCGCAGTGGCCGTGGTGTGGAGGTGCTGACACGTAGGTCGGCATCTCAATAAAATCTTTATTATTTCACTACACTCGCTGTGCTGGGTCCCGTTTCTGTTCCTCTGCGCTGCCGAGAGCTGGTTGGTCTGGAGCTATTAAAAGTTACCAGGCAGCGCGGTAACAATGCCATACAACCCTCCCTGCAATGGATCTATTTTTACCAGGAGAACTGATCTGCGTTGTCTGGCGATGAGCTGTAATTCTAGGGGATCCTCAAGTCCCTACCACAAAGGGTATTTCAAGGCAAGTGAGAAACAGATGTGGTTTGCTCTTGCCTTCCTCTGCAGAGTCTTTCTCGGTGGTCTCCTGTCCCGGCGTAGCTTCCGCGATCTGGTGAGATTGGGGTATACCACGTCACCGTCCCTCCCATGAAAGTGTTTAGGACAAATCTAACTTGGGTGCAAAATTTCGGGCGGGCCTGGAAATCTCCCGGAATTACAATTTTCAGACTGCCTTCAAAGCTCCAGGAATTGCCCAACCCACAGTTGGCAACCTACGTGACACCTGTTCAGCCCTAACTTATGGATATTTACTCAGGAGGAAGTCCCGCTGTGGGACCAAACAGCAGGCTGCATCCAGCACGGGGAGTATTGCAATAAAAGCAGCATCGGGTGCAAAGCTTCAAAATAAAAACCTGCAATAAAAATGTGAAACACATTCACAGCCAGGGTTGCAGGCAGTGGTGTAGTGGGCTCAAATGGCACCCGGGGGCAAAACTGCCTCCCCCACTCCGCCCAGCTCCCCATGCTCCACTTAGAGGAGCCAGCAGGGAGGCCGGGAGAGGGAGGGGCTCAGCACCCGACTGGGCCATCTGCCGTTGACTCTGCCCCCACCCTCTCTGCAGACTGGCTCCTGTCCTTGGAAGGGCCTGGAGAGGGCAGGGGGCGGGGCTGGGTGGCGTGCCATGTCCCCATTAGCGGCGTGGCGCTGGTTGCAGGTCTGGGTTGGGGAATTCCTGGATATCTGGGGGATTTCTGCAGCCAGACCCAATGACTAAACGAGGTCACTACCAACCAGAGTTGCCAACCTCCAGGTTGAGCCGGGAGATTTCTCTGAATTACAGCTGATCTCGAGACAACTGATCCTGGAGGAATTGGCTACTACGGAGGGTGGCCCCAAAGGCATTATACTCCGCTGAGGCTCCTCCTGTTCATCAATCCTGCCCTAACCAGGCCCCAAATCCCTAAATCCCCAAGATTTTTCCAACTCAGAGACGGCAGCCTTAGAGATAACTCTGCTTGTGACCGTCCTCCGAAGCACACTCAGTGGGACTGCGTTTGGATTTTATTTATTTTATTTTATTTATTTATGGGTTTTATATACCGCCCAACCCCCGAAGGGCTCTGGGCGGTGCGGATGTCACATTAAACCACAGATGATGGACTGCGCAGCAACTGAAGGCAGCCAACTTGTCTTTATCAACCTGTAAAGCATTGCGAAGGAGTTTGCCACACTTCTGCATCTTTGCCACAAAAAGGACAGGGTGACCAAGTAAGCGCAGCCTTTTTCCTTGTGTGACCAGCTGGATCCCCCCACTTCTGGGGGAAGATGTCTGCATGGCACATGAGGCTCCTGTATCCCCCCTCCCTGTTTGAAAACTGTGGAGATGGGGGGGGAGCTGCCAGCAGGAGTTCGTGTGAACGCTGCTCTTGAAGCCAGTCTGGGGTGGGCTAAGCTCTGCCCCCAAAATGGTGCACTGGGCGCCAATGCCATACCGGGCCCAAATGGCACTCGGGGGCATGACCACCTCCTTGCCTTCCCTGCCCAGTTCTCCGCCCCTCGTGCCCCACTAACAGGAGCCAGCAGGGAGGCCGGGAGAGGGCAAGGCTCAGGGGAGCAACTTGGACAGGTGTCACAGTGCCCTCCTGGGCCGCCCGACACCAAGCCCCGCCCCTCGGTCTCCCTGCAGGCCAGCTCCTGTCCTCGGGAGGGCCTGGAGAGGGCAGGAGCCGGCCTGCAGGGGGGCACAGCTTGGCTACCCCATGTCCCCATTAGCAGTACGCCACTGCTGGGCCCCTTTCAAACCCCTAAATGGGATATTTTCCTCTCAGCTGTTCTCTAACCCACTTTTCATGGCAGCTACTAAATTACTAATCACTATTACAAAACTGTTGTCATGTTCCAGGTGAGGACGGAGGACTTTTGCCTTTCAGAGTTGGCAAAATTGTTCCATATTTGAACAAGTCCAAAGCCTTTCTCAGGTCCCCTGATGTGCTCCAGGCATCCTTAGGTGCACTCCTGAGTGTGCACTGAAGCTCTCGCTGGGAAAAGTGCGATGCTGTTTGGCAAGAGCCCTTGAAAGGGAGGGCGAGAAAGTGGGCCAGGCAGGGCCAGGCAGAGTGCCCCGGGAGGCGGAAAAGAAACCAGAGGCTGTTCTCCTGACCTGGGTACCAATACGCTCTCTCCTCCCCTGTGAGTTAACGCCACCCTCTTCTCTGCCGCCACTGGGCTATTTTGGGCTGGCTGCGTGAGCCAGAACTCTGACAGGCGAGTGCTCTGAAACACAACACACCGCCGGCTGCACTTGTTGCTCCGGCAAACGGGTTGGAACAGTCTCTCCTGCTTTGCTCCGTTCTCCTGTTTGTCCCTGTCTTTTTGTCCCCTTCCCCTCCATTGATTTTTCTAAAGTAACAAATTTACTTAAAATTCCCCAACAGTGGAGAATTTCAAACACAGCCCAGGAATGGTTTGAAGGAGAAGGGATAAAAAGCTTTTTGGGCGCCCTTTTATGAAAGGAGGCATCGCTCTTGTTGAACCGGGATCTTGATTGTTCCTTTGTGGTACAAGGAGAGCATCTCCTAGCCTGTGTGCGTGGGGGTCGAGGATGACAGACGCGCCTCCTGCTAATGGAGAAGAAAAAGATCCGGACATCGAGCTCTTTGTCAAGGTAGGTGACAGACGGAAGCACCTTCGCTCTCTCGTCCGCTTGCCGTGGGTTGAATGTGGCAAACACGGCCGCTGCCCGGCTCTGTTTGACAGCTCTGCATTCTTTGTGCAAACCTGCCCACAGCCACAGGTGCTCTTGGAAACAGGAGCTGAGTGTGATGTGAGAACGTTGCCAATTAGGGAAATGTATTGTTGAAGGCTTTCACGAGGGCCGGAATCATTGGGGTGCTGTGGGGTTTCCGGGCTGTATGGCCTTGATCTAGCAGCATTTTCTCCTGACATTTTGCCAGCATCTGTGGCTGGCATCTTCAGAGGATCTGATGGTAGTAAAGCAAGTGGAGTATATACACCTGAGGAATGGGTGGATTCCACTCAACACATGCAAATTACACTTACAAATTGCACCCTTAATACTTTTAACCAATACAAATGGTTCTTTCTCCCACCCTGGACATTCCGCAGGGATATATACTCCACTTGCTTTACTACCATCAGATCCTCTGAAGATGCCAGCCACAGATGCAGGCAAAACATCAGGAGAGGATGCTCCTAGAACACGGCCATACAGCCTGGAAACCCCACAGCACCCCAATTAGGGAAATGTTCTCTTTTGTGTGCTTGTGTCACCTTACAAAGCCTTGGGCCTCTTTCCTTTCTGAGTCCTGTAGCGAATAGAGCCGTGGTGGCGAACCTTTGGCACTCCAGATGTTATGGACTACGATTCCCATCAGCCCCTGCCAGCATGGCCAATTGGCCATGCTGGCAGGGGCTGATGGGAATTGTAGTCCATAACATCTGGAGGGCCAAAGGTTCGCCACCACTGGAATAGAGAAAGCCAGTCCCCGAGAAGGTTGAAAAAGGCAATATGTGGGTGTATCGGTCGCATCCCTCAGCACGTATGTCACTAAATGACTGGCACCAGAATGGATAAATTGGTTTGTTTGAAAAGCGTTGGGCTGGATCCATTTGCCCATCATGTTAAACCTTTTCCTGACATCAGAGAATGGGGAAGTGAAGCGCCACTGGAAGTGGGGTGTGTCTATGGCAGGGGTCTGCAACCTGTGGCTACAATTCCCATCAGCCCCTGCCAATTGGCCCTGCTGGCAGGGGCTGATGGGAATTGCAGTCCATGAACATCTGGAGAGCCACAGGTTGCAGACCCCTGGTCTATGGGATCCAACCTGTCGTGACTGAAGTGTTGTGAGACGTAAGGGAACCTTTTGTGGTGTAGCCATAGGGGCTGTTGGTGCTGGTGCCGGCACTGAGAGATGGAACATCCTTTGGGGCTTTGGTTCTGTTGGTGTGGGGGTGGGGAGGTTAGCTGGGGATGTTTGAACTATTCTCGCAAGCTGTCTTGAGCCCTGAGAAAAGGATATCAATGTTTCATGTCATGAATAAATAATAAATAAATCTGTAGATCAACTCTCAAATGGGTAGTAAAGCCAGAGGAACCCGAGGCATCTCTGTGGTGGCATAAGATATCTCTGTTTGATGCTGAGAATAGAAAGTCTGAATACAAAACCTGGTCGACCGTATGGCGAGCATTTATTTCCAGAAGGCCCACCGCTCTTGAAATCAGAAGGGAATCTTGCTGCTCCAAAGCCTCTGGGATTAAACCCAAATAGTACTTTGTCAACAGCAGACAGACTGACCATTCTTCCATGGTAGAATTGCAGGGACCCTTCTAAGAAGGGCTCCCACCCACAGTATGGCTCAGATGCCTCCCCAAGATAATTTTGAGTCTTGCTACATTACCTAATAATTTCAGAGTGCAGCTGGATTCAAGTCTGGTATCACCTTGCAGACTAACAAGGTTTTTGGGGGTATGAGCTTTCAAGAGGCAGAGTTTCATACCAGATAGTTCATAGAGCTTTGACTCTTGAAAGCTCCTACCTCCCCCCTCCCCCAATCTTGTGGGTCTCCCAAATGCCCCTGGATTCAAATCTAGCTCTTCTTCATTCCCTAATGTAAATACAATCCAGACATGAGTTCTATGTTTCTAGGGCATTCCATGAGTGGTTTTGCTGTGCAACAGAGCTACTATCTCCAACTGTGCATCTCTGAGAAAGAGTATCATGCTTTAGAACAGCCAGCAAAGGGGAGAGAAATCTATTTTACCTCCAACAGGTCTTTTGGACTATGCAGAAAGGAAGTCTTTTCACTTTCCATTCCCTCACCTGCCTGCACTTCAATCTCTTCAGCTCATAAAATCATTTCAGTATCTAAGCTCAGCTTAGAAGAAGAAGAGTTTGGATTTATATCCCCCCTTTCTCTCCTGTACGAAACTCAAAGGGGTTTATAATCTCCTTTCCCTTCCCTCCTCACAACAAACACCCTGTGAGGTGGGTGGGGCTGAGAGAGCTCAGAAGAACTGTGACTGGCCCAAGGTCACCCAGCTGGCATGTGTTGGAGTATACAAGCTAATCTGGTTCCCCAGATAAGCCTCCACAGCTCAAGTGGAAGAGCGGCACAGTTCAAGTGGCAAACCCAGTTCTCCAGATTAGAGTGCGCCTGCTCTTAACCACTACATCATGCTGGTTCATAAGATGTACAAATCAAGGAGAGTGCCTCTGATCATGTGGAAAGTGCATTCCCACCACTATGGAGGGCCAAAACACCGATCAACAAAAGACTTCTGCCTTTTCCCAGGACTGAGATGGTCTAAAACACAGGTGTCAAACTCGTGGCCCTCCAGATGTTATGGACTACAGTTCCCACCATCCCCTGCCAGCATGATGCTGGAAGGGGATGATGGGAACTGTAGTTCATAACATCTGGAGGGCCGCGAGTTTGACACCTATGGTCTAAAATATTATAGCAGCTGAGGCTGCAAATCCAGGTGGCGCTATCTAATTATAAATAGGGTAATTCTGATATGGAGAGCCAGCATGGCGTCATGGTTAAGGGCGGTAAACTCTAATCTGGAGAACTGGATTTAATTTCCCACTCCTCCCCATGAAGCCTGCTGGACAACCTTGGGCTAGTCACCATTTGCTCAAACCTCTCTCAGCCCACGAGGAGGCAGGCAGTGGCAAACCACCTCTGAACAAATGTCTGATACCATGAAAAAGCAGCAGGGTCGCCATAAGTCAGTTGTGATTTGACAGAACACACACACACACAAAGAATGAAGCTGTGGCTATTTTCTACCTCTTATTTTCTGCCCCCTCCCACATCTGCTGCCTGAATTGAGCTGAATAAGGCGTTTTCCAGACAGACCGTATATCCTGGGATGGGGAGGTGAAACATCTTGGTTTGAGCATGACTTCTGCATGTCCTCCGGCCCTAAATCAGGCCCACCGCACGAGATTTCCCTCATCCCAGGGTTTTAAAAAACTGCTAAATTGGCGGTTCTTTTGAAAAACCCCATGCCGCTCCTGCTCCCAGGAAAACACTGTGGGAGACGGACTGATTTATTTCCCCCACATTGCCGCCTGCCCTCCCCACCCCACGGCTGCAGCCAATCAGAGCGTTGGAAAAACGGGAATGTCCGCACATGCGTGGAAACAGTGCCATGGAAAATGGAAAAAACCTGGGGGCTCACGCATAATTCCCTGGAGTTCTTCCTCCCGGTCTTAACGTGATAACGGTCGGTCGTGCGAAGGGAGAACCCGAGATAGAACCTGGTATGTATGATCATGGTCCCGTCCCCCCCTCCCCCCGGGATATTATGTCCGTCCGGAAAACGCCCAAGTGTAGCAAATGGCAGGGCCAAACCTGGGCCAAAGACAAACGGAAGGCAGAGATGGGAGCGGGCAACTCTTAACAGAGAGCCAATATACCCATTAGAAGCCTCAAAGAACTGTTGGAAGTTGTTTGAACATACTGGCATACTCAGGAAGACGCACGAAAAACGTTCTATATGCGCGAGACGTTTTTATGTAGAACCTACAGAATTGGAATATGGACTATATGGAACTGAAGCTTTGTTTCTGAACAAAGAATTGAACGGACTAAGTGATTGTTTTTGTTTAGTTATAAGAGCTGGAAGACTGACACTGTATCTTTAAGAACTTTGTCAGAGAAATAAGGAAATGTAAATACAAATAGAAGTGTTAAGTTGTTTAATTATATGTAAGATCAATATATAAGATTGGACACAGCCAGAGTGCAACGTGTGTACTTTTGAGTTTGTTAGGGCCAAACCTTTGCCAGGCATTGAATCAGCCGGCATAATTTCATTGGGCACAATTGTGGGCAAGTGACCGATTCTGCTCGCATGAACTTTATCGAAAAGGTGGAGACCTGGGCAGAGGGGTGTTGTTCAGAGCGAACCCTGTTCTCATTAAGGCCGTAGCCCTGTTTGAGGGCTCTTTCCGCATGCAGGGGGCTGAGTGGAGGTGCAATCTGCCGTGTGAAAGAGACCTCCCCTGCTCATGGAAAAGAAGCATGTTCAGGAGAAAGCTGAT
Source organism: Sphaerodactylus townsendi (assembly GCF_021028975.2). NCBI lineage: Eukaryota > Metazoa > Chordata > Lepidosauria > Squamata > Sphaerodactylidae > Sphaerodactylus > Sphaerodactylus townsendi. The sequence continues at coordinate 193,156,667 of NC_059425.1, forward strand.
CTAATATTCACCTTCCTGACATTTGACTTCCGCTGTGCAGACATTTTTGGAGGCTATTTTTAGTCATGTTAGCCTGAACCTTCGGTCTGAAGTGGCCCAGCCGTGACTCAGTCTTCGTGAGACCTAGACCTGCTATATGTAATGTGTAGGACATGGATGTAGAGCATGATATGCTGGTGCCACCAGAAGTGGTTCTGATTCGCTTGCCAGCCTCCAGGTGTGGCCTGGAGTTCTCCTAGAACCATGGTGGCGAACCTTTGGCACTCCAGATGTTATGGACTACAATTCCCATCAGCCCCTGCCAGCATGGCCATAACATCTGGAGTGCCAAAGGTTCGCCACCACTGTCCTAGAATTGCAAGTGACTTTCAGATCAGTTCCTTTGGAGAAAGTGGCTTCACTGGAGAGCAAACTCTTTGGTGTTATACCCTGCTAAGGTCCCTTCCCCACCCCCCACCCCCAAACCTCACTCTCCCGAAGCTTCACCCCACAAATACCCAGAAACGTTCTAGCTCTGAGCTGGCAACTCTGGATTCTGAGTCAGCCCTACCAGCCTCTACTTGGCATAAAGGGAGAGGGGGAAGAAGAAGAATTTGAATCTATCCCCCGCCTTTCTCTCCTGTAAGGAGACTCAGGGCGGCTGACAAATTCCTTTCCCTTCCTCTCCCTGCAACAGACACTTGTAAGGTAGGTGGGGTTGAGAGAGTTCTGAGAGAACTGTGTCTGCCCCAAGGTCACCCAGCAGACTTCGTGTGTAGGAGCTGGGAAACAAATCCAGTTCACCAGATAAGAGTCCACTTTCTCCTGTGGAGGAGTGGAGAATTTAACCGGTTCTCCAGATTATAGTCCAGTGCTTTTAGCCACTGCCCCACATTTCCAGGTGAAAGGGCATAGCTTAGAGCAGTGTTTCCCAACCTTTTTGAGGTCAGGGTACCCTTGACCTCATTCTTCATATCTCACGGTACCCCTGCCGCCACCCTCTACCTTCCCCTCCCATTGCCCCTGCTTGCCACACCCCCCACCTTCCCCTCCCAGGGTGAAGGGAAGCACTGGGGGTGGGGGTGGCTGCTGACCTTGTGGCAGGCCCTGCCCCATGGGCCAGCTCCATGTCCTTGCTGGCGCTGGTGGGAGACACCACAAAAATGAGGGGGGGGGGCGGTAGTGTACTGAAAAAAGTGAGCACTACATGAGGTACTGGTGGGCACCACGTTGGGGAAACCTGGTTTATGACATGTTTGTATGACAGAAACACCAAGATTTGCGCATTGTTTTGTGGCAGAGGTAGTTCTCCCTTTCAGTTGTCCCACAGCAAGGGCTGCGATGATATGTGAATGAATGAAGAGTTTCAAGTAGAAAAAGTCTGCAGCGGATCCACTACCTCAAACTGAACATTTGCACAAAGAAAAACACATCCTGTGTTTGGAAGCAGCAAAAAGACAGCTGGCTGAGGCTGTAGAAAGAGGTAGAGATCCAGCCGCGGCATGGGGCAGCGCTCTGCAAATTGCAGCTGCTCCAACTGCTGAAATCAGGGGTAGAATGTACCTAAAAGAGCGGTTCCCCACGGCTGCCTTTACAAAAACCAAACTGAAGAACATTTTTGGATATTTATTCTGCTTTGTGTGAGCGAGTCTAGCAATAATGGCCCCTTTATCAGGGAAGCAAAATAATTTTATATTAACGGTCCCCTGATGCGGGATGCATTTAGCCGTTTGTGTGGGCTTTGGCAAGCGGCATTGTAATGCAGGCTGGAAACCAAATCACTGATTGTTTCTTAGAAAGATGCAAAATGGAAGTCTCCAGGTAGCTGGCCTGAAAGCCAAAAAAAAAAAAAAAGCCATCAAGAAGAATGTTTCCAATATTGTACTTTTAATAAAACAGTACTGGGCCACCCATCAAGCTGAATGGCACCCGACAGAGATGTAGAGAACCCCACTTGGAACTCGAGAAGAAGGAAAAAATAGTGTATAGATCTGTCAAGACGCTGGCAGGTTACAATACGCAACAATTGGGCTGTGTTTGGCTTGGAGGGTCACAGATTGTGCGGGCTTTATATCTAAGACTTAGATTAGCTTTAAAAGGGGCTTGGACAGATTTATGGGGGAGAAGTCGATTTATGGCTACCAATCTTGATCCTCTTTGATCTGAGATTGCAAATGCCTTAACAGACCAGGTGCTCGAGAGCAACAGCCGCAGATGGCCCTTGCTTTCACATCCTGCATGTGAGCTCCCAAAGGCACCTGGTGGGCCACTGCGAGTAGCAGAGAGCTGGACTAGATGGACTCTGGTCTGATCCAGCTGGCTTGTTCTTATGTTCTTATGTAAGACGAGGAGAACCAGCCATCCTCTCAAAACGACAGGGCTTTTTATTTGCCCCGCCATTCTTTGGACACAGGCAGGACACAGAGTGAGGGCTGACAAACATCACTGTACAAAACAATGACCTTATTTAAATATATACTTCAATAAAGCGGAGCTCATTGCTGTGATCTTCGCCATCCATTTTGAGATATCTCTTTATTTATTTATTTATTTATTTATTTATTTTTATTTTTATTAAATTTCTATACCGCCCTTCCCCGAAGGGCTCAGGGCGGTGTCCATCATTCAAATAACAGTTAAAATCCATTTCACCCCAATCCCAGTTAAAACCATATACAAATTATAAAATTCAAAGTCCCGATGGCGATTAAAATTATTTCCCCTTCCCCCTTCCTGCCCCCCCCCCACAGGAGGCCAGATTTTTCCACAAAAGTGAGATGTTATCCCGGCTGGCCAAACGCCTGGCGGAACAGGTCCGTTTTACAGGCCCTGCGGAAACTCTGTATGTCCCGGCAGCAGGGCCCTGAAGTCTCACTTGGGAGCCCTGTTCCCACCAGGTGAGGGGCCAGGAGCTGGGTAAAAAGCCCTGGCCCTTGTAGAGAGGCTCCAAGCCGGATCACTTTGGGGCCAGGGGTCACCAGGAGGTCCGCCTCCGAGGAGCGGAGGGGCCTAGCAGGGCGATATAGGGAGAGACGGTCCCGTAGGTATGCTGGTCCAAGGCCGCGAATAGCTTTAAAGGTCAAAACCAGAACTTTAAACATGACCCGGTACTCGATCGGCAGCCAGTGTAGTTGGTACAGGACCGGAGTAATCCGGTCCCTAATAGATGGTCCCGCCAGCAACCTCTATCTGACAGCCTTATCTGAAGATCCCACATCAAACACCACTCTTGCTATTCCAAAAGCCACTTCCCCTGGGATGGGGCAGCAACAGGATAGATTCAGGCTATATAATCTTCCAGAGATAAAGGGTAGATCCTTCAATACCCAAGATCTATACAAGTACAACAAAGACTCAGGGAATGGCAATATTATTTACTTTCATTTCTGCAGAGGCATGCTGGGAGAAAATGGTGCCCGGGGCAACTCCTGCCCACCCATACCCCCGCCCACCCCCCGTACCCCGCCCAGCCCCAGCCCCGCCTGGCTGCCCAAGACTGCCGCCGCCCTACTCCTCTGGCTAAAGGAGCAGTCGGGCTGGGAGCCTGCCCAATGGGCACCCCTTGGCCTAGCCCTGCCAGGTTGCCTGGGACCACCGCCGCCCTCCTCCACTGGCTGAGGTAAGTGGGGGGAATGCTGGGCAGGGGTGCCTCTCTGCAGGAGGGGTTGGGGGCGGTTTTGCGCCAACCATGTTGGTGCCCAGGGCAGTGGTGGGATCCAAAAATTTTAGTAACAGGTTTCCTCGCCAGCCCCCCCCTCAGCAATGGGGGCAGAGGCGTACCTTAGAGCGGGAACCCTGGAGCCCTGGGGCAAAACCTGGAGTTGGATGGCTATTCCCATGGAGGCGCAGCCAACCCCACCCGACGACCCTCCCAATTTTTTTGCACCAGGTCATTTCTAAATCATCATCACATTATAGAAAACGCCCCAACTCACAAATCTGAACACAGCAATGGTGAAACACGCAGGTTCTTTGATAGAGACTGGTGAGATAAAAGGAATTTTGAAAAGGCTGAGAGGGAATCAATGAATTGCAGGACCTGAAAGGGATTAACCCAGTTCAGGGAGAGACATTACTATTAGTCACTTAATTGCTATATAAGGCAGACGCTTCACGTTCAAAGGCAGGATGCCTCTCGGGGAGGCGAGGGCGTGGAGACGGAAAAGCGGACCCCATTAGCAACCCCCTCTCGGCACACACAAATAATTAGTAACCCCCTCTCGGGAACTGGTGAGAACCTGCCGGATCTTGCCTCTGGCCCAGGGTCAATTGACTCCCCATGTCCCTCTGGCAGATACGCCCCAGCATTTCCGTCATGCCTGACTAAGAAATAGAATCATTTTGACCTGCATCCTGGACTTTAACTCTTCCTTCTTCACGGCCCTGGAAGGTCACAAGGAGACTTTGCTTCCTTCACCCTTTTTCCCAGCCTTGTGCTATACTACGTGGTATTATGGGATTTCCAGCCAACAGTGCTGGAGGCCTCTGATCCTGAATGGCAGCAAATAGTAAGCCTTGCTTCAGCCACGGACCACCAAGCCCCCAGTCGGGAGGCCAACCTTCAGGCGGGTCCTGGGAATTCTCCGGAATTTCAGCTCATCTTCAGACTACAGAGATCAGCTCCCCTGGAGGAAATGGATGATTTGGAGGCGGGGGGGGGGGTGTTCTGTGGCCTGGTGCCCCACGGTGTCCTTGTCCGTCCCAGGCTCCACCCTTAAATCTCCAGGAATTTCCCAACCTGGATCTGGCAACCTGCTCCTTCATCCTCCTGCAGCGATCAGAAGGACTGGCAATACTTATCCCTCGTCATGGTGGGACAAACAAATATTACCTTACTGTCAAAGACCCCCCCCCCCACAAGCCTTTGGGGTGGTAGCAGTGCCAAGCTGTGGGCTCTGGACCAGAACTCAGCAACGTAGCACCAATGGGGCAGGGGGGCGCGACACCCCGGGCAGAGCAGCAGTGGAGGTGTGGTGGAGGCGTTCCAGGGCATTCCGGGGCAGGGCAGGAGTGGGCACAGCCGGGGCAGGGGCACAGGGCATGCATGTGGCCCGGGCGCAGTTTCCCCTTGCTCCAGCCCTGCTAGTGTAACCTCTTTCTGTGGGTTCTGTGGGGCAGTACTTGGAAGGAGTTGCAAAGAACTAAGTTTAAACAAAACAGTTTACTTCTCTTAACAAATAACACTTTTAAAACATTTAACATTTACACTTTACAGTCCTGTTAAGTTTGCATTTTCGAGTCCTTATATTTACATACTAGTACTGATATTGCCAAGTCCAATTCTTCTTTGCTGGTGGTTGGTTTTGAAGACTTCAGAGGCTTGGTGAACGGGATTCAAGGTGTTGAAGGTTCCCAGAAAACTCTCAGCATTTACATACACAAAAAATAAACAACTACCTTCCCAGTAGTTCCCAACAACATTGCAGTTACCTGAACAAGGTGTTCAGGGCTTATACCAATCCAAGGTCCGAGTCTGGTAGCCTTGTCTCCTCCAAACTACATGAGGTCTGCAGCCTTCTCCTGCTCCACCCTTTTCTGGGTCAACCCATTCTGAGCATGGGGGTTACACTAGAACTCCAGACAAAACTGTATCTCAATTTATTAAAGGAAAGTTTGTAAAACAAGGTTTAAAATAGAACAGTGAACACAAGGTAGAAAAGCAAGCAACCAATCCTTTATTGGCATAAAGGGCAATAAAATAAATACAGCAATAATACAAACTGATAAAAACACAGATACACAAAACAGGAGATAAAATGTTGAGTAGAAGAAAATCCACTGGCATTTAATAATTTCCAGGAGAAAGTCTGCCAGTTTCATACAGAAGGAGGGATCAGGATTTTCCTGCAAGTGGTGTAATTTCAGTAAATTGGGGAGATGGGGTAAGTGTAAAGGAGTAAGATTCACATACTTGGATCTGATTTTCTTAAATCTGGGACAGTGTAATAATTGGTGGGGCAGAGATTCAACTGAGACAGCATTACATGGGCACAATGTATTAGGCTTTTCTTGCTTGTTAAATCTGCTGTGTGACAAGGCGGAAGGGATAACATTAAACCTGGCGAGCATTATGGCTCTCCTTTGAACGGGGTTTATTAAACAATACAGGTAGTGTACCAAGTGGCCCTGTTTGAATACAGTGAATACAAAATCAAAGGGGCCACTCAGACATACAATAAAACAACAACACTAAAGTCTGCTCCCTAGAAAAGAATACTTGCAAGCAAAATATAAAAAGTCCTCAGTACATGTGCAAAGTTCTCAAAGTATCTTCAGACCAATAGTTGCAAAAGCTTAGTGCAAGGAATTCCATAGAGCAGAAATAAAAGGCTTTTTGGGTTGAAAGACCGTTTATTCAGACATCTTAGAAAGCTCACGTACACGACGTGACAGGAATGAAGTCTCCCGCCAGAACCACAGGTTATAACCTTCTCCGTCCCATCCCCCTCCCGGTTTCCCCAGTCCCATTCTCATGGGAACGGCATTCTCATCTCTCTCTGTGAGATAAGGCCTCTACCAGAGTAATTGCTGCTGATTCTGGCCCATCGCCCGAGTCCTGGAATCCAGTCAAGGCCAAGCGGCTGTGCTGAGAATCAACACCATTGAAACCTTTACACTCTGCCTCCTCTAAGAAAAACTTCTCCCCCCCTGGTTTGTGCGGGAAGGTACAATGGAAAGCAGAAATAAGAGAGGGGGCGTCAATATTTTCTGAATATACCCATTGATTATAACCAGAGGAATACCCCACCCAGGAAACCAAGTATTGCAAGCGATTGCGGTTAAAACGAGAGTCCAGAATGGCATCAATTTCATAATGCTTGTGGCCATCAATTATAGTCGGCGGGGGTATCTCCGGAGGGTCGTGCCAGGCATCGGAAGCGGGAGCCTCCTTGAGCAAACTGGAATGAAAGACAGGATGGATATTACTTAAAGAATTAGGCAGATCTAACCGGGCAGTAACATCATTAATCACTTTTGTAATTCTAAAAGGTCCCACGAACGTTTTGCCCAGTTTTGAGAATTTATGTACGTCTCTGAGATTTTTAGTAGACAAATAGACCCAAGCCCCAACACGCAAAGGAAAGTCAGAATGATGTTTATCCGCCTGGAACTTTTGGGAATCTTTAGCTTGTTGCAAGGCAGTCTGAACCGTTTTCCACCCCTCAGCCAGAGATGAAATCCATTGCTGGAATTCTGGAGGATGCAGCGCCTCCGCGGGTAGTTGGGGCAATGGCGGGAAGGAGCGACCAGACACAATTTCAAGGGGTTTTGCGTGCTGCCAGTGAACGGGCGCTGTTATAGGCATATTCTGCAAACGGAATTAAATCGCACCAGTTGTCTTGGTGATAGTTGGTGTAACAACGTAAATACTGTTCGAGAGTTCTGTTCGTTCTCTCCGACTTCCGCCACTTTGAATGTGGTATGGCAACCTGGTGGTCCCCAACAAGCTCCAGGAAAGCTTTCCAGAATTTTGAAATGAATTGAGGCCCGCTGGTCGGACACCACCTTGAGGGGGGAGGAGTGTAGACGATATACATGTTGAATGAACAGTCGCGCCAATTTAGGAGCTGAGGGAATGGAGGTGCAGGATGAAATGGGCTTGTTTGGAGAATAGGTCCACTACCACCCACAAGACTGTGTTTCCCTGGCTCTCTGGTAAATCCGTAATAAAATCCATTGAGATGACTTCCCAGGACGGGAGGCAACCGGGAGAGGTTTTAACAGTCCATGGGGCTTTCCCGGAATGGATTTGGCCTCCGCACAAACAGAGCACCCCTTGATATAAGCCTCAATGTCTTTGGCGCATGGCTGCCACCAGAACTGGACGGCGGGCTAAATGCAGTGTCTTGAGAAAGCCAAAATGTCCAGCCGAAGGGCATCATGACAGGCTTCGAGAACCTGCTTACGAAGGGGAAGGCACGTACCAACACTCCCCGCTTCCAAACACCATCCACTAAGCGCAGCTTAGAGTCGCCTTCCTCCTCGGGCCGGCAGCTCGCGAAGACCCGCCTCCTCGACTTCCCGCAGGGAAGGGGGAGACAAGGCTGGGAACGGGCGATGGAGGAGGAGTGGATGTCTGAGACCGAGTGACGGCCAGCCCCAGTTGGGAGGGGGAGAGGACAGTGCGCGGGATGTCTCGGTAAAGCAGCTCCACCCCCCTCCCGGAAGGCGCGACAGCGCATCAGCTAGTTTGTTGGTTTTTCCGGGGAAAAAATGGACAGTGAAAGAAAAACGGGAAAAGAAATCGCCCAACGTAGTTGTTTTGCAGACATTCTGAGGGTGGAGAGGGCGGTCAAGTTCTTGTGATCCGACCAAACCTGGAAGGGTGTTTAGCCCCCTCAAGCCAGTGGCTCTAAGTGGGAAAAGCACTACCTTGATGGCAGCAGTCTCTTTATCCCCTACGGTCCAGTTGAGTTCTGAGCCGAGAATTTTTTTGATAAATAAGCACACGGAACAAGCCTACCATCTTTATTTCTCTGCAACAGGGCTGCAACCCAAGCGCTTTGTCCGAAGCATCCACGTGAACCAATGCGGAAAGGAAGGTCTGGGTCGCGCTTTAAGACAGGCTCGGTAGTGAAAGTCGATTTCAAAAGCTGGAAGGCTGTTTGACATTCCTGAGACCAAGGGAGGGGAGCCCCGGGCTTGGCAGCCTGTGGGTCTTTACCCTTAGTGCGTAATAAGTCTGTGAGTGGAAGGGTTAGTTTAGCAAATTGGGGTATAAAGTCACGATAAAAATTATGCAAAACCCTAGGAAAGATTGGAGCTCTTTCCGTTGGTGGGGCAGGCCATTGAGGACTACTTCAATCTTTGCAGGATCCATTTTTAAACCCTCGGTGAGATCCTGTAGCCCAAATAGTCTATGGAGGATTGATGAAAAACAGCACTTAGGACAGTTTTGCGAAGAGGGAGTTGTCGAGTGAGCTGCAATACTTCCGAACCAAAGCCCTCATGCTCCTCCATGGTTTGTGAATAAATTAAAACATCATCTAAGTACACAACCACACCTTTGTATAATAAGTCATGCAAAACTTCATTGATGAGGGCCATGAACGCGCCGGGTGCCCCAGCTAACCCGAATGGCATGATTAAGTATTCATACTGTCCAAATTTAGTGTTAAATGCTGTCAAATGTTCGTAGCCCTCTGCAATCCTGACCCTGTAGTATGCTTCTCTCAAATCCAACTTAGTGAAAATCCGTCCCTTGCCCAATGCATCTAAGAGGTCCTTGATTAAGGGCAAAGGGTATTTATTGGACATGGAAACAGCATTTAATCCTCGGTAATCAGTACTAAGTCTTAAAGACCCGTCCTTTTTCTTTACAAATAGGACAGGGGCGGCGTGCGTATGCTTGGTAGCCCGTCATATGAATCTGCGAGCAAGGTTTTTATCTAAGAAGGCATGGAGTTCCTTCTCTTCGTTGGGGCTCATACGATAGATTCTGCCCTTGGGTAGTTGAGCCCCGGGCTGTAATATGATTTTGCAGTCAGTGTCTCTATGGGGGGGCAATTGATCACATTCCTGTTCTTGAAACACTCTGGCTAAGTCCTGGTAAGCTTGTGGAATGCCAGAGGAATTGAAAGTCATTGGGACGTGTACAGCCGAAGAAACCAGGGAGTTTATGTCATTGGGTGGTGGGTTTTCCCCCCAATTCATATGCTCTCCACAGGGGATCAGTGAATTCTAGAACTGGCTCTTTCCAAATAATTTTTGGTTCATGTAACAATAACCATGGCATGCCCAGGACAATGGAATGTTTGGCCACTGGAGCAAGTATGAAACTAATCTTCTCCCAATGGTCAGCGCAACGAAGAAGAACAGGTTGGCGTTTTGAATCGAGCCGGGCCCTCGGCCCGAGTGGGCTGCCGCCCATTTGTGTGAACGGTATGGGCTTTGTTAGGGGAACTCGGTCTAAACCGAGCTCTTCAGCCACTTGGGGCCGCATTAAGCAAATGGGAGCAGCCAGAATCTACGAGGGCTGAGGCTAGAATACGGTATGCTTAGCAGGGTTGGCCAGAACCGCTTTGAACCGTAATGGGGGCGCTTCGCCTTCACTCACCGCGATCTGGAGTAGGACCCACATCCATGGCTGCTGCTGATAGGCAACCCGCCACTCCCCCCTCCTCGGTACCATCTTCCGTAACAGCTTTAGACGAGCCCGTTGGAGGAGGACCGGACCTCCGTGGTGGCTTTGGCAGAGGGGGTGCGGGGTCGGAGCGTGGACTTCTGTTTTTTCGGGCAGTTGGCAGCCAGATGGTCTGGTCCCCCGCAATAGAGGCACAATCCCAAACGCCGACGGCGCTCGGAGGTGGTTTCGTAGAGATGGCTGGGCTTGGCTTGCGAACGCAGGGGTGGTTGTAGTAGCAGGTTTCGCGGACGCCCCCCGGAGCGCAGCTGTAATCCAAACGAGCCGCTACTTGCGATCCCAATTCGATCCATTCAGCGATAGTGCGCTGGATACGGATGGAGAAGCACCGTTTCACTAAGTTTGATGTCGATGGCATCAAAGAAGTATTCACATTTCATGCGTTCCAGGCCACTCAGGAGGAAGTCGAGCAGCCGCCGCATGAATTCACGAGCAAATTCGGCAAAAGAACGGTTGCCCTGCTGAATAGATTTTATGGTACAGATGGCTTCATTTTCAGCGTCCGGATCTTGGAAGCGGCCCGTAAGGCTTGAAGAAATGCAGCCACTGTGCGAGTATCATCCGCCTGCAGCTCAAAAGAGTCACAAACCAGTCAGCAGCCACCCCATCCAGGACAGAACCGATGTCCCGTATTTTTTTCACGCTCAGATCGATATAAGTCATCAAACTCCTCCATATGTGCATCGAGTTGCAGGATGAAGTAGGGGAGCTTAGAAGCGGTCCCATCGAAACGGGCAGGGATCGGGGCCTGTAGTATCCTCTCTCCACGGCCCTTGGAGCCAGCTGGGGCTGCGGTTGCGCAGGTTGAGGCGGCGGAGCAGGAAGAGCAGGAATCGGTGGAGGCATCGGGGCCTGGCGCCGCTGGCCCTCTTTGGAGAGCAGGACCTTGGGAGGCGGCAGGTGCGCCGGAGTAGCAGGACTCAGGAAGCGTCGCCACCGATAGGAGGGGCAGTGGTGTTGGGCGCCAGGGTAACGGTGTAGGCACCAGCTCGGGGTATCCTATCCCGCTGCTTCTTCAGCTCCTGTTCCAAGGCAGCTAATTCCCTCTCCTTATGAAGTCAAGGCATCTTGATGCGCATGCAAGGCCGCTTTTTCTCAGTCCAGTTTGGCTAGTTCGCCCCGCTTGAATGGCTGCAGTCAGTTCACTTTGCGCTCGAAGGCCTTTGATGCCTTCAAGGCGTTGACGCTCCAGGTCCATTTTAGAGTGTTCCAGGACCTTATCATGGATCGATAAATCCTGCATATATTGCCGCTTGTAACGCAGCCTTTGGCTCGGGTCCAGTTCGAGTTGGATGTCTTTGCGCTGTTGTTCACGGTCTCTTTGCAGGTTTTCACGCTCTTTTTGCCGCTGTTCTCGTTCCTCCTCCCATCGCTGGCGTTCACGGGCGCATGCCCCCTGGGCATCTCGCAGTCGGGCCACTTCATCGTCCCAGCTTTCTTTGGACGGAGGGAAATAAATCCGATGGGGAGTCAGGCTTTCTTCGGATTCCTCCTCATCGGAGAGCAGCACCTCGAGTCCACCGACGGCTCCACGGGCTTCTTGTGCATCAGCTACCTTTAGTCCGATCTGGAGGGCCCGATTGGGGAGCCAGCACGAAACCTTCTCCCAATTCCCGATCCCGATAAAAGTCCCCGTATCAACTGCGGTCTTGGGACGGGCCCCGGTGCTATGCCACTGTGGATTCTTGGGAGCATCATCGAAATACGAGTCAAGGAACCGTTCAATTGACTCCTGGGTTGCCGCATGAAAAGTGGTCAGACCCATCTCCTCCGTGACAGGTTGCATCTGAGGTTTGTAATCCACACGGACACGGGTAGAGATCCGATCCACAGGCCACGATCCATAGACAGCGCCCCAAACGACTCATGCAACTCCACATTGATCATTTCCGCGTCCCTCATCCCAACGAAGTAAGGGAAGACTCGTGTTGAAACGAGGACGGGAGAGAGTCACCAGCGAGACCCGTTCTCCCGCTGGTTCCTCCAAAGCCAGGAGGGAAGGCTCGGAACCCTCTATGGGGGCTACCGTGCCTTCCACAGTTTCAGGAATATTCAACCTCTGCATGCCGGAACACCAGAGGTCCACTGATATTTAGAAGGAAGATGAAGATGGATTCCTGTCACAATGTAAGGAATTCCACAGAGCAGAAATAAAAGGCTTTTTGGGTTGAAAGACCGTTTATTCAGACATCTTAGAAAGCTCACGTACACGACGTGACAGGAATGAAGTCTCCCGCCAGAACCACAGGTTATAACCTTCTCCGTCCCATCCCCCTCCCGGTTTCCCCAGTCCCATTCTCATGGGAACGGCATTCTCATCTCTCTCTGTGAGATAAGGCCTCTACCAGAGTAATTGCTGCCGATTCTGGCCCATCGCCCGAGTCCTGGAATCCAGTCAAGGCCAAGCGGCTGTGCTGAGAATCAACACCATTGAAACCTTTACACTTAGACAAAAGAAGAGGAAAATATGTGTAAAGACAAAGATGGCTACTAACACTGAAAGTGACTAATATATGGTTTAAGCCGACCACACCAACTAACCAACATCTGAGCAATAGGATTACACTTCAGTCAGAACCTTCTCAATAATGACCTCCCCTCTTAGAAGCAACACCTATCATAAGAACATAAGAACATAAGAACAAGCCAGCTGGATCAGACCAGAGTCCATCTAGTCCAGCACTCTGCTACTCGCAGTGGCCCACCAGGTGCCTTTGGGAGCTCACGTGCAGGATGTGAAAGCAAGGGCCTTCTGCTGCTGCTGCTGCTGCTCCTGAGCACCTGGTCTGCTAAGGCATTTGCAATCTCAGATCAAGGAGGATCAAGATTGGTAGCCAGAGATCGACTTCTCCTCCATAAATCTGTCCAAGCCCCTTTTGAAGCTATCCAGGTTAGTGGCCATCACCACCTCCTGTGGCAGCATATTCCAAACACCAATCACACGTTGTGTGAAGAAGTATTTCCTTTTATTAGTCCTAATTCTTCCCCCCAGCATTTTCAATGCATACCCCCTGGTTCTAGTATTGTGAGAAAGAGAGAAAAATTTCTCTCTGTCAACATTTTCTACCCCAAGCCTAATTTTATAGACTTCAATCCTATCCCCCCTCAGCCGCCTCCTCTCCAAACTAAAGAGTCCCAAACGCTGCAGCCTCTCCTCATAAGGAAGGTGCTCCAGTCCCTCAATCATCCTCGTTGCCCTTCTCTGCACTTTTTCTATCTCTTCGATATTTTTTTTGAGATGTGGCACGACCAGAGACTGAACACAGTATTCCAAGTGTGAAGTTCACCACTGCTTTAGTGGTATAAGGGGCAGGCATGACAATCTTTGCAGTTTTATTATCAATTCCTTTCCTAATTATCCCCAGCATAGAGTTTGCCTTTTTCACAGCTGCCATGCATTGAGTTGGCATTCCCATGGAACTATCAACTAAGATGCCCAAATCCCTTTCCTGGTCTGTGACTGATAGCACTGACTCCTATAGCGTGTATGTGAAGTTTGGATTTTTTGCCTCTATGTGCATCACTGCTAGGGGTGGCAGCTGATGGCTGGCAACCAGTAGTAGATGGGGGCAGAAACATGGGGGGGGGGGATGCCAGTCTACAGGGGAAACCATAAGTGATGTCATACAATTTACAGGGGAAACCATAAGTGTTGCCATATTGCTCTAATAATTGCCAGAATATCTGCAGTAAAACCACTGAGTTACCAGTGATGCTTAGAGTCACGTGTCATCACTTATGGGTTTCCCCTGGAATTGACATTGTACCATACATGCTGCTGGTAATTAAATTTCCCACTCCTAATGCTGCTCAGGCAGTCACAGGGGTGCTACCGTGTTTCTCCGAAAATAAGACAGTGTCTTATATTAATTTTTGCTCCCAAAGATGCGCTATGTCCTTTTTTCAGGGGATGTCTTATTTTTCTGCTCCACAGCTGCATGCTCTGGTGTTCTGTTCGTCGGGCGTGCTTCCAAACAAAAACTCTGCTACGTCTTACTTTCGGGGGATGTTTCACATTTAGCACTTCAGCAAAACCTCTACTACGTCTTATTCTCAGGGGATGTCTTATTTTCGGGGAAACAAGGTAGCAGGAGATCTGGCAACCCTACAACTGCTCATCCCAAACTGGGGCACGGTGGGGCGTGACAGTGCCGTCTCCATGATGTCTCTGCCATTGAATAAGTGCCTCCTGCAAGCTTCTAATCTGTAAGACGAGGGGAAGTTCTTGCGTCCCGACTGCCGAGCCCTCGTCACTGTTGTGGAGGTTGCACATGAGCCAGCAGACTGAAGGAGCTGTGCCAAAGCAGTTAAGGTCACAGAGATCATTTCACATCGAATCCCTAAAATATACTGCAAGTTGACTGGAAATATGTCAGTCCCCGAGAGGATGTTAAATGTCATTACCTGCTTGTCTGGAGCTTCTAGGATTGGAACACAATTGATTCCCAGGGGTGGACCCCATGTAGGGTAGAACCGGTGGTGGGATTCAGCCGGTTCGCACCACTTCGGCAGAACCGGTTGTTAAAATGGTGCTTGTAAACAACCAGTGATTCATTTATTTGAATCCCACCGCTGGGTAGAACTTTCATGATGGTTGGGATCACTGGCCAATGATACACTGGTGCTCTGCCCTGCAGTGAAGAAGAAGAAGAGTTTGGATTTATATCCCCCCTTTCTCTCCTGTAGGAGACTCAAAGGAGCTTACAATCTCCTTTCCCTTCCTCCCTCACAACAAACACCCTGTGAGGTAGGTGGGGCTGAGAGAGCTCCGAGAAGCTGTGACTAGCCCAAGGTCACCCAGCTGGCATGTGTGGGAGTGTACAGGCTAATCTGAATTCCCCAGATAAGCCTCCACAGCTCAGGCGGCAGAGCGGGGAATCAAACCTGGTTCCTCCAGATTAGATACACGAGCTCTTAACCTCCTACGCCACTGCTGCTCCACTGAGGGTATGTGTAAGGAATCAGTACAGTCCAGACCAATAGTAACCGTTACAGTTCATTTATTGGTAGGCAATCATGATCTTCTACAGACAATGCGAAATCTGACCAAACTTTCCCCCAGCCGCCGCTTTTACGGGCGAAACCATTTCCACGAAAATCCCAATCCAAAACAACCCAACTTTCCCACCCCACCGTTCCCGTCAAGATAGAGGTTCACACAGAATAGAAGCCAAAGATGGCAAAAGCACGCAGCAATGTTGAGACTGAGATAAAAGACTGACCTGGGCACAACGCCCGGAAGAAGGAATGTAGACTCAAGGTTAGCTTCTGGCTTGTCAAGAAACCGAAGCAACCTTACATATGTTTCCCAGCAGAGTTTTCATTGCAGACCCCCTCAAACTAATTGTGTGGCAGATCCTGGAAGCCCTGCAGTTCCTGAATGCAGACAAACCCCAATGTTTTGCCTGACTTCGGGGCTTCTGCTCCTTCTGGTTTCCCCTCCCACCGGCTTCTGGCAGGCATTTCCAGGCAGATGGACAACTGGCTTTAAAAACAAACAAAAAATTATTATAACGTTCCATCACAATAGTGATATGAAGAGCAATGATATACAAAAACGAAAGGACTTTAAAAAGAAAAACCTTGTGATCAACCAGGAGTGACCCAGAAGTGGGAACAGATAAGCTTCACAACAGGGGGTGGGGCACTTCTTTGGGTGTAAACAGAAAAATGTGAGGACATCCCGCTGCAACCCCTCTGTAGAGCGAAAAGCCTCGAGGAAAGTGCTCCCTGCATAACGGGCTGTTTCTTCTTAATCTAATTGGTATTAACAAAGGCCCCAAAAGCTCACCTGTTTTGATGCTGTATGTGGCTGTGGCCAGATTTAAAGTGGAATGACCTCTTGCCGACATCATCGTGTAGGGGGCAACGACCACTATTGTTTAACCATAAAGTCTGGTCAAATGCTAGAAAATTGGCCAATGCAACATTGTCACTTGGGTGTCACACTGGAAGTGACATCATGACATTGATCTGATGCCAACTGCCTCTGCTACTCTCCTGGAAAACAAATAATTTTTTGTGTGCTTTTCCTTTCACTTCAACTTAACTTTCCTACAGAGTTGTTGATGGGTGGAGTAGAACTGAACTGTGTGGTAATGCTTACCTTGGATCAGTTTGGGCGTAGTTTTCTCTGTTTTCAGAGCTTCCTCAAATCATGCTGATAGAAAATGTTGTGACTTGGGTTCTCCCTGGGCAGTCACTGACGTTTCAGGTGGACCAACATGTATATCTGCAGGTGTGGGAAGATTGGTTTGAATATGGCCATTATATTGAGATATTCTCTTCTCTGCTCTTCTGTTGTAGACTATGATGAATGGGAGGCTGCTGTGAACATGCTGTTAATAAGCGTTCCTCTTGGTGTTTTGTAACGTGGAAAAGAAAACTTGCTGACCTCAGTCTAGCTAGCAATCAATCAATCAATCAATCAATCAATCGACTGACTGACTGACTGACTGACTGACTGAATGAATGAATGAATGAATGAATGAATGAATGAATGAATGAATGAATGAATGAAGTATTAGTGGCAACTGACTCCCTATAGAACCAACCCTGCAAAATATCATTTTTAACTTCAAACACATATGTAGTTATTAGTTTTAACTGGCAATGCTAACTGGGCAGATAATGTTGTTCCCAAGGGCATAAAGGTTTGCCTTTTGAAGATTCTGCTCTAATCAATAGCAAGTATGTTGTGTGTACAAATACTTAATTAGCAAAGTTAATGCAATAATGAGGCAGAGACCAGTTGCTTTACTGAAATAAAGTTTACTTACTACAGGGAAGGGAAACTTGGAAGAAAAACAAGAAACCTCTTTCTAACTAGCTAGCACCAACAGCCAGCTTGCTGCTTAGACTATTACATAGCTACTAAGCTACTGACAGACTGAAACTGACCACGTGCAGAGTGCAACACAAAGAACATATATCTAAAGCCTATGTGCAGACCTGCATGCAGCCCACCCAACCAATAGGTATCAATTACCTGGTCACTGACTTCTGACCTCACTAACTAATTAGCATGCAACAATTAACTCCTTCATTACTGGATTGTGTGACTGGCACTTGCCAAATACCGTCAAAGTAGCTAGTATATTTGGTTTTGTTGAAATGTGACATAGTGAGCTGGGGGAGCTGGAACTGCAGAGCTCCGTTGACGGCTGGTTCTCACGCAAAGCAAGCACAGTAATTGAGTTCTTAGATAGTTACACCCTGTTTTTAAAAAAATCACATGGATTCTGTGTCACCGCCCAATGGGAAGATTCCGAGTTGATACTGTATATTCTTTCTTGGCTCCTTCTCCCATTATTGTTTTCTGGATTCCAGTTTCTATTCTGACTCGCCAAACATTCATGTAAATGGTTAGCTGTAATAATTGTTGTAATTTGCTGTTGTGAATGTGTGCTGTTGTTTTGTTTTGTCTTTGCTGGCCTTTGGCCGTATTAAACTATCTATTAAACTATTCTGACTCTAGCCAGCATGGCGTGGTGGTTAAGTGCAGGTGGACTCTAATCTGGACAACCAGGTTTGATTCCCCAGTCCTCCACATGAGCAGTGGAGTCTTATCTGGTGAACTAGATTGCTTTCCCCACTCTTACATTCTGTTAGGTCTCAGACCCTTAAGCCAACAAACGGACTCTGAAGTATTGACCAGTAGCATTTATTGAGCAGGCATTGAAGTATACCACAAGCAAAGCCAGTTCTGTCGAAGCAGGCGTTCACAGTCCCCTTTATCCCCAAAGCGAGCCCCTCCCTCCCAGTTTCCCAAGAATTTGTGGAAAACAATCTTTGGAGCTGAGGTACCCCAAAGTTGCCAGCAGATAGTGAGAGAAAGTCACCTGGGTTCCCGCCCCATGAGGCAACTAGGCTTCTCATGGGGTGGGAAGGAAGCTAAGTTGTCTACAAGCGTGTGAAGCCATAAAGTAAAGATCAAGGGAAGAATGCACAGATAGCAGCGGTTACATATAGCAGGCTGGTTACATATATCTCAATAGCAGCAACAATGCAGAGCCGTAGCTGGGCCAAAATGCACCCAGTGCGCAGTCTCTATTTCCCACCATGCCCCCCCGTGGCGCCCCTTCCCCACCGCGCCGTGCCCCCCCTCCCACACTTACCTTAGTTCAGGGGTCTGCAACCTGCGGCTCTCCAGATGTTCATGTACTACAAATCCCAATTGGCCATGCTGGCAGGGGCTGATGGGAATTGTAGTCTATGAACATCTGGAGAGCCACAGGTTGCAGACCCCTGCCTTAGTTCCTTTCCTTTTCCTAGAACTTTTTCAGGCTGAAAAAAAGACCTATTCACAATTCAGGCTTAAAAATGGCCTGATGGGAACTATACTTCCCAGGAGACCTTTTGAGCCCCAAGGTCTCCTGGGAACTGTAGTTCCTCAGGCCATTTTTAGCCTGTACTGTGAACAGGCCTTTTTTTCAGCCTGAAATGGTTCTAGGAAAAGGAAAGAAACTAAGGTAAGTGTGGGAAGCGGGGTGGGGAGGCGCCACAAGGGGGTGCCATTGGGGGGTGCCGCAAGGGGGTGCCACAGGGGGTGCTGTGGGGGGGCAAGGGGCAGGGACCTGGGGAGGGGGATTTTGCACCCCCCACGTGACCCAAAACTGTGCACCTGGTGCATGGCGCACCCCTGTCCCCTGCTAGCCCCACCTCTGCACCAATATGTTCTTTTAGGCTGGTACATGGTTCCAGGGAATGCCCCTCATCAGCTAGATAGCACCTCCCTGACACATTCCTTCCGGGTGATCCTGAGCTAGTCACAGTTGCTTGAGAACTCTTTCAGCTCCACCTGGCTCACAAGGGGTCTGTTGTGGGGAGAGGAAGGGAAAGGAGTTATAAGTCCCTTTGAGTCTCCTTACAGGAGAGAAGGGGGTGGCTATAAATTCAAACTCTTCTTCAGGTGAAATGCCAGTTCAGAACAAGTCCAGAGAAGAGAGTAGCATTCCTTTTGTCAAAACCATCAAGTCTCACATTAGTCAAAACCTTCACGGCAGATTCAGGGATTGGCAGTACCCAGACAGCATAACTCGCAACCAGAAAGAATCAATCCCAAAGCATCCCTGAGCTCAAAAACCACTGGCTGTGATCTTACTGAATATTGTGGGGGGAAAACCAAAATCGGAAAGAGAACAACTACTTTGGAAAATCAGGTCCACAGAAAGCAAACATGCCGTCATCCTGCAAGCTCGAGGGCAAGAAGAAGAGCTGAGGGGGATAAAGGTGCTTTCGAGGTACCACATGCAGTTCCGTGGCTCCGGCTCGGTGCTCTCAGTGGTGAGCCTGAGTGTACGAAGGGTCCAGACACTGAAACAGTCACATGGTCAGGACAAGTAAGCTGCATTCAGGCATCACATTTAAGCATTGTTAAGACAATATTGCATAAAATGTGCATCCGTCCGTCCGTCCGTCCGTCCGTTCGTTCATTCGTTCATTCATTCATTCTACCTTTATTGACATATTAAAGGATTATCACAAGAGTATAAATGTATGAAAGTCATTTTAAAAAGGTGTTTTTTTTAAAAAAAAAGTCTGAATACTGAATGTAAAAGTTTAAAATATTTTCTAAATATATGGCTACTGCTAAAGTAATTTGTGAGCTGCAATCACTTAGCAAAAAGCGAGTAGCCTGAAAATGGGATTGAGTGATCCTTGTGGTTAGCAGAGGATGAATCAGGAATAGGTGTAGATTGTTGTGAAGTCCGTTTGTTGCTGACTTCATGCCCACATGCCTGTCCTTCCCCTCCCTTTTTCGGTGGGAATACTGGCTAAAAAATGAATTTTGCTTCCCCAGACTGCATCCTATCCTTTTACTAGATGCTTAACGGGTTGAAAAGAAGTCCCGTGGCGCAGAAAGTTAAACTGCGGCAATGCAGTCCATGTTCAGCTCACGACCTGAGTTCAATCTCGACAGAAGTCAGGTTCAGGTAGCTGCGTCAAGGTTGCCTTCCGCCCTTTTGAGGTTGGTAAAATGAGTACCCAGCTCGCTGGAGGTAAAGTGTAGATCACCAGGGAAAACAAAACTAACTTGCCAATATAGTCTGCCTAGTAAATATCAGGTTGTGAACTCCCCCCTTGTACGACAGTAATGACCCGGTGCTTGCCTTTAATAAAATATATTTACCTTTTATAAAATATATTTTACCTATTTTTCACCATCAGCCTTGGCCTTATTTTTTCTCTCCTAACAAATACGTAAGCCCAACACAGTAAAAGCACAAAAATCTTAGTGAAACTCTTCTCTCCTTAATCAACATGAGACAATAGGAGAAGGCAGCCATGTCGGTCTGTAGTGGAAGAGCTGGATTCAAATTCAGTAGCAGTTTCAAGACCGACAGAAGTTTCAAGGTGCAAGTTTGGAAAGTCAAAGCATTTTTCCAGTGCAGAGGAAAAATATGGCCTGTTATGTGGCAACTGAAGCCAGCCCTCTCCAACAGTAGGAGCAACGTGCAGACTGTCAGGACTGAGCCTGTCAATGCCCAGATGTCTTGCTGTGTAAGAATTGCAAATGTTTCCTGTAAATGCTTTCCTGTCCCCCTCTCCCCTCCCTGGCAACCTCCTGGCGCCAGCCCTCCTGCAGGAAGGTGCGAACGTTCCCAGGTTCCTTGAAGCTCTGTAGTGCAAATGTTATACACTTTGTGAAACACATTCGGCGGGAATCAAATGGGGGGGGGATTGAAGGATATAATCTCTGGATCTAAGCGGGAGAGCTTAGATTCAGCTTTCTCTGTTACTCTGCGCGTTGTAGAAATAAACTGCTTTAGGACTTTCCTACATTCTCTGTTATTTCCACGTTCGAGAGCCTGACACAGACAACTGGGGAAGGCAATGGCAAACCACCCTGTAAACAAAGTCTGCCTAGAAAATGTTGCTATGTGACATCACCCCGTGGGTCACTGCTTTGCCACTGTTATTTTTTGGGAAGAAAAAATCCTGGAAAATACCAATGAGGACTACCATGACCTTTTAAGGGGTGGAAACAGGCAGCCAACACTTTTCCTAGAATGGAAGTAAATAGCATTATTTGTTTGTTTGTTTGTGTCATTTATAGCCCACCTTGACCTCTAAGATCCAATGCAGATTACAAAATATTCTGTATCCAATGACAAACAGGAGTAATGAGTCAGAAGGAGAAGATAATAACAACGGCATATAAATGGATAAAGTTACACACTGATTCAAATGGTCTCTGGCCTTTTCTAGCAAAAGATTCTTATAAACCTACATGGGCTCAAGATATGGAGAGATGTCTTAATAATTGTGGCCTTCCATACAGTGGCAAAGCTACAAGGGGGGGTGCACCGTGCACCGGGTGCACGCCTGGGGGCATTTAGGTGAAATCACCCCCAGGCCCCTCCCCCTCCTGCAGCGCCACCCCCTGCGGTGCTCCCCCTCCCCCCCCTTCCCACACTTACCTTAGTTCCTTTCCTTTTTGAGAACTTTTTCAGGCTGCAAAAGGCCTGTTCTCAGTAAAAACGCCCTGAGGAACTACAGTTCCCAAGAGGAGACCTTGGGGCTCACAAGGTCTCCTGGGAGAGTATGGATTCCCATCCAGGCTGTTTTACTGAGAACAGGCTGCCTTTTCAGCCTAAAGCCCTTCTCAAAAAATAGGCCAAAGGAAACTTAAGAGTAAGTAAAGGCTTGCGGGAGGGGCTCGGGAGGAAAATATCACAAATGCGCACAGGGTGCATTTTGGCCCAGCTACGCCTCTGCTTCCATATAACATCCATATGATCACAAATTGGGATCATTTTAAAAGTGAACTTACCCAAAGAATCAAAGATGTATCACGACAGTCTCTGGCAAGATATTCAGATTTTCCTCTCTACACAGAAATATATCACTGCCCCTGGTCCTTACTTAACTTACCTGGATAACAAAGATCTAAGGAGAGCTTTTACTCTTGCAAGAAGTGCACATTTAGCTTCTGCTGTCTTAGAAGGGAAATATCAAAAGATACCTTACGCTGCAAGGTTATGTCATTGCTCTCTGAATTCTATAGAAACTATAGAACCTATGTTATTAAAGTGTCCCCTTTATGAGGAGGCAAGGGAAAAATGCCTGTCACATATGTTACATAATATGACATATTGTTCTGATAAAGTTTGTTGTGAAAAACTATTACAAGATAAGAAGGAGAATATTACTAAACGGGTCGCAAAATTCTGTTTATTCATTATGAAAAAGAAAAAAATTGATCTAAATATGGCATCCCCCTTAGCTACTTTTGTTTTGTTTAGTATTTTTGTGCTGTTTGGTATGTTTACAGTGTATAATGATATATAGATGGAGAGTGCTGGAGTACTGGAGAGAGATCTGCATTTCTTGTTTTGTTGTAGATGTTTTTGCTAAATTGGAGATTTGTATTATTTTGGCCTACTAGTACTTAAAAACGCTAGAATCAAAACAATGGTTAGTGAACTCCACCCAGACACAGGATTTCTCCAGGCATGAAGCAATCAAACGGATTAATATGCCAGGCAGCTACTGTGCAGATGCCCCTCGCTGATTATGCAACTTCATTGTTACATATGTTAAAATGGGTGGATTCCACTCAACCCATGCACTTGTTAACCAAGGCAAATGGTTCTTTCTCCCACCCTGGACATTCCACAGGTATATATACTCCACTTGCTTTACTACCATCAGATCCTTTGAAGACGCCAGCCGCAGATGCAGGCGAAATGTTAGGAAAAAATACTACTGGAACATGGCCAGAAAACCCAAAAACCTCCACAACACCCAGCTTGGCTACACTTTGAAACTGTCTTCTCTGTAAAGAATTCCTTGGATTATTTTTTCGTGCCACGTGGATGCTCTCCGGGAGGTCATCTGGGTACTGTAAGCAGCACTTATGATGTGGCAGAAGCCCGCCTGTGATAAAGAGCCGCTATTGTGGCCTGTGTTTTTCTAGATGTCTGTTCTCTTTGTGAGCGGGGCTGCTGTTATCCTTTCTAGCTGCTGAATGGGCTGCTGACTTCAAACAGACGTGGATGAATATGGGGAGAGGAGACCAATGTTGTGTGTCTGCTGTAATGAGCCATTGTCCCAGATTGATTGTGCCAGCAGACTCTGTCGGGTGTTTCAGTTGATAGGGGACTGTCACTTGACACCTGAATAGGGAGGCTGAGCGGTAGAAAATTCTCCCAGGTTGCAGGAGCCCTCCAAACGTCCGTCTGTCTTTTCCAGGGCATCACCCCTTGAACCCTGCAGTCCTGTTTTCGACTGTGCTTTGAAAAATTTATTGGAAGAGAAATTGGGGTTGTCAGATCCCCCCCTTGGCCATTGGCAGGGGTTCTGGGGCATAAGAACATAAGAACATAAGAACAAGCCAGCTGGATCAGACCAGAGTCCATCTAGTCCAGCTCTCTGCTACTCGCAGTGGCCCACCAGGTGCCTTTGGGAGCTCACGTGCAGGATGTGAAAGCAATGGCGCAGCAGTGGCGCAGGAGGTTAAGAGCTCGTGTATCTAATCTGGACGAACCGGGTTTGATTCCCAGCTCTGCCGCCTGAGCTGTGGAGGCTTATCTAGGGAATTCAGATTAGCCTGTGCACTCCCACACACGCCAGCTGGGTGACCTTGGGCTAGTCACAGCTCTACGGAGCTCTCTCAGCCCCACCCACCTCACAGGGTGTTTGTTGTGAAGGGGAAAGATCAAGGAGATTGTGAGCCCCTTTGAGTCTCCTACAGGAGAGAAAGGGGGGATATAAATCCAATCTGGCATGGTTGTCAGATTTGGGGATGGAACCTGGGGAGATATCCTGCCAGTGAAGCACAACTCTGCCCTCCAGAGCCCCTGTTTTCTCCAGGGGAACTGATCGCTGTAGTTTGGAGGCGAGCTGTGATCCGGGGGGGGGGTGTCCCCAGGACCCACTTGGAGGCCAGCATCTCTAGGTGAAATGACCGCTCTTGCCTCTCCCCCATTTGTCCTCCCTCCCAGCCAAATCTCAGAGCTCCCTGTCCTCGCCTGGAAACTGCCCCATTTCATTGCAGATGGAGGAGTGGCCCTTCCTGTTCGAAAACCTAATTCCCAAAATAATACACCAGGCAATCTATGTAGTGTGGGTAATAACAACAGGCCATAGCCAAAGAGTTTAGCCGTCTGGATGAAGAGTGGCCGGGAGACACGAGGCAGGGCCTTTTATACTTAGGCCCTTCCGCTCCCGAAAACTCACTTCTGCACAATGATCGCGTTCTGCGCCATCGAGCGAACGCGTCACCATGCAGACATCCGGCCCTCTGGCTATGAACAGAGCTGGATCGAAAGCCCTCTGCACATGCACGGAACAGCCGCGCACACGCAGACAGGCCGGGAAGCCTTCGTCGGGCCCCCTTGTCCCCCCCACAATGGCGGCCGTGTCTCAGGCGTGGCCGCGCTTTCCTGCACTTTCTCCACACTTGCTAAGCCAGCATCGGAACTGCAGTGTCAAACAAAAACGACTGGTTTCCATCTCCTTCCCCTATTGGGGGAAGAGGGAGGAACAAGAAGAGTTTTTCTTTGATATTTATTGACTTCATTTGTACCTTTTGCCCCAATGGGAACCCAAAGAGGCTTACTGTAAGGAACTTGCAAAGTCCAGGCCAAAAGTAACGTTTGAGTTCTTTATTGATCTGGCATTCTAAGTCAATCACAAGCAATGCGGGAACTGGCCTCCCAGCGTTTAAGCAGCCGCTTTTACGGGCTCCCCTCCCAGTTCCCGCCAAAGTTAGATAAACACACCTGTAGTTCCCATCCGAGAACTACATTGAGACAGTTTCACACAGACAGGCAAGGGAAACAGAAGATACAAAAGTATGAAACTACAGATACTAAAAACACTCCCCAGTTCTGAGCTGCGCACCAACCTTGGCAGAGGAAACCCTCCAAGGTTAAGCAGCAACCTTACACTTACATCACCGTCTCATCCATTTTATCCTCACTGCAACCCTGTGAGGTAGGTTAGGTGTGTGATTGGCCCAAGACCACCCGGTGAGCTTTCGTGGCAGAGTAAGGATTTGAACCTAGTCTGATGTGTTAACCGCACTACACTGCCTTGGTCACATTTCCTTCCCCCACCAAGAAGTAGTTCCAAACATTCTCTTAGTCTCCAAGGCCAAGGACTTGAAAAGAAGGTTATGAACTATATCCACACATCACTGGATATTGCACTATTGTGATATGTAAGGGTGTGCAAAAAAAGTCAATAAAATTCGGGAAGGTGTGAATGTTCCCAGGTTTCTTGAAGCTCTGTAGTGCAAATGTTATACACTTTGTGAAACACATTTGGCGGGAATCAAATGGGGGGGGGGATTGAAGGATATAATCTCTGGATCTAAGCGGGAGAGCTTAGATTCAGCTTTCTCTGTTACTCTACGCAGCAGTGCCGTAGGAGGTTAAGAGCTCATGTATCTAATCTGGAGGAACCGGGTTTGATTCCCAGCTCTGCTGCCTGAGCTGTGGAGGCTTATCTGGGGAATTCAGATTAGCCTGTACACTCCCACACACGCCAGCTGGGTGACCTTGGGCTAGTCACAGTTCTTCGGAGCTCTCTCAGCCCCACCTACTTCACAGGGTGTTTGTTGTGAGGGGGGAGGGCAAGGAGATTGTCAGCCCCTTTGAGTCTCCTGCAGGAGAGAAAGGGGGGATATAAATCCAAACTCTTCTTCTTCTTCTTCTTCCGCGTTGTAGAAATAAACTGCTTTAGGACTTTCCTACGGTCTCTGTTATTTCCACGTTCGAGAGCCTGACAAATTTGACCCAAATCCAAATTTTACCCCCTCCCATTTCCCCTTCCCCATCTCCCCACACATACCTGGACCCCTGCATTGGCTTTGGTACAGAGGTGCCTCTCAGTCCCATTTGGAACCCAGAGCCATTGGTGGCAGGTGAATTCTGTGTGGGTAAGTGAGATGGGAGGGGGGTAGGGACATTACCTACCAGTCTTCCTAGCCAAGATGGTGGCAGGCCGAAGCAGCAACCCAAATCGTGCCAGAAATATTTGGCATGACTCTGGGATCTGCTGTCTTGACTCCTTTGCCGCCTTTTTCTTCCAGAAGGAAAAAATCCTGGAAAATACCAATAAGGTATTTGTCATGGTTTTATTGGTCCAGCTTCCCCAAACTGCACATCCCTCATGCATGGTAATCACTGTGAATTGCTGTAGTGCAGCGATGCCACAGATCCCCATGGAAGCTTGCTGGGAGATCTTGTGCCAGTCGCATTCTTTCGGCCTAGCCTACCTCACACGGAGAAGGGGATAACGGTGCGAACCACTTCGGGCCCACACTGGGGACACAAGCAGGGAACAAATGAAGTCAGTAAATAACTAGGTAACTCCAACAATGCAAGGATGCAGTCTTCCTTTCCCATGTCTATTAGCGCCGTTAGCCTCTCCTCACATTGCTTCAAGACCCAGCATGGCGTAGAGGTTGAGAGCAGGGGACTCTAATCTGGGGAACTAGGTTTGATTCCCCCATCCTCCACATGAAGGCTGCCGGGTCACCGTTCTCTTCGAACTCTCTCAGCCCACCCGGAGGTCAAACCACCTCTGAACAGCTCTTGCCTTGAAAATCCTACAGGATCCCCAGGACGCATTACAGCCCCTAGGAGACTGTCCGAGCTATACGCAGGCCTTGGAGCGATAGTAAGCCGCCACACCGCTGGCCCGGACTGAAAGCCGGCGATCCTGAGGCCGGCTGGGCAGGGGGGTTCCTCGGGACCGGCGCAGTAATGCGTCGAAGTTTCGACGCGAGGATGCTTCAAAGAAACGAAGCTCCGTAGCTCCGGCCGCGCCCGGAACGCAGCTGAGCCCGATCGGCTCGGCATGGACGCGCTGCAGCTGGCCAGGGGGAGGGTTTTGAGTCTGGGAAGGGGATTTAAGGGAGAGCAAAAGGAAGCTCAGGAGCTGCCGCTGCAGCAGGGTGACGTGGGAGGGGTGTGGAGTGGTGGAAGGGCCAGACAGCTCGTGAGGAGGTTGCGTTGGGAGGGTGTGCCAGGGTCACCTCCCGTCAGGCAGCAGTCCCTCGTCCAGTGAGGCAACTGGGTGTGGCACATCAGCTGTCTAGCCAACTCCGGCCGTTAGTGAGGCAACTGTGGCGGGGCGGGGCCTGACACGCAGGGGGGGTTTAGGGAAGACACAGCTGGAGAAGCCAGAGGGGGCAGCCTTCAACACCAGGCGCCCTGTGGGCTAAATTGTTTCTTGGCCCCTTGGGCCAATTGGAAAAGAACATCTCTGGGCCTCGAGGACAACCCCCAGGACAGGGAGGGAGGGAAGGTTCCATCGCCCAAGGGCCCTGCACAGGGAGGGGAAGCGCCACAGGGACATGGGGGTATCCCATGTCCCTTGGCATACACCCTTTCATCATGGGGGGGGGGGTTGCTGGGCATTGGCCGGGTCCCCCTCTCCTGCAGCACAGTGACCTAGCTGGTGCCCAGCGGGTCCCCATGTGTTGGGGCACCACTGGCCAGTTGAGCCGCCCGCCATGACCACAGGCCGGCTCTCACCCCCCTCCACAGGGCCTGCTGCAGTGCCCCCCCTGGCCTCCCTGCAGGCCGGCTTCTGCCCACCCCAAGCTCCACCCCAAATTTCCAGGTAACTCCGTATGCATAGGCAGCAGTGGTCTGTGCTCGATTGAACTTCAAGCTGCAGTTCTAAGCATCGTAGTATTGAACCTGCACTGGTTGGAATCAGTCAGTCAACTTGTTTTGGAGGAAAAGTTGAGGACTGGGCTGTCGGATGATGGGCTGTGAGATCCTAAACAAAGAGTACCGGTAGCTTTGGCTGCAGCAGCAAATTCGCCTGGCTTCTAATAGTGCAAACAAAGTCATGGAATTTCAATAAATAATTCAACCTCCCCCCAGCTCTGGTTACATTTTCAGTGTTAATTTTCAGCCCCTGGCTGCCATTAATTTTTGCTAGCCCAATATTGTGCTTAAAGGTATGGACGTTTGGCCTGGCTTCATCGGAATGTGCAAGGATGCACACGCTGCCAGATCCCTGTCCCATGTCTGGAGATTTTAAAACATTCATTGGAATTCCAGATGTGTGAACATTTGCTTTTCTACAAGGCAGCTCCAAGAAGGAAACGCTTCGCACTGTCACAGGGCAGCGTCTCTTTCCCAGCAACTGCTCCCGCCTCTGCACTTCTACCTTTCGGGGGCGGGGGAGGGGGGGAGACCCTGTGATTTTCATTACCGGTACCCCTTCTGTCATCTAGTAATGATATCTATTTTTTCAGTCTCCTATCGTGGCAGTGGTTTTTTTTTAAAGTTATTCTGTTTCTGGGACCACAACATTATTTCATTCAACTTTAATAATTGGTGTTGTAAATTCCTAAGAATGATGTATGAATTACTTAAGAGGTTTGTGAATCTTCCCTTTTTCCCCACAGCAAACATGTAAAATACGATTATGGGGTGGAAAGAGGGGGGGGGAGGAGGAATCTAGAATAAAAGTACGAGACAAAAAAGTTGTCTCAAAACTTTATGCTTTTTAAAGTTGGATCAGCTGTTTCCTTGACTGTGCTACAAAGCTTGAGAACACAACACTCATGCATCCCGTGCTCCACGGTGCCACCGCGGTGCAAAAACCTGCTTAAAAAACATAGCTACTTTTCAGAAGCAATATTGTTTTTAATTTAGAAGCTAGATAATATGTACTAACTGGCAGTGAAAGGAAACAAATTTCCCCCCTCCCCCAGTAATATTAATTAAAAACAAGGTACAGCCATCTCTGTGAACTGCCCAGCAATTTGGGGAATGTGGGAGAAAGTTCCAAAGCCCCTTGAGATTACTCAAGACATTGAAGGCACTGTTCAGGTGTGTTAGAGAATGACCAACCATAGCTGCTTCACATTTTAATTCACTTAAATGCCAAAGGAAACTTCAGGAATTTGTTAGCTCCTGCTGCATGTGATACTTGTGAATTGGCCATCTGCCCTATTAATTGGTCCAGCGATTCTCTTTTAAAACAAGCAACTTTGCTTTATGGATTCTTTATTCTTTGTATTGTCGAAGGCTTTCATGGCTGGATTCAACTGGTTCTGGTGGGTTTTCCAGGGGGCTGTGTGGCCGTGGTCTGGTGGATCTTGTTCCTAACGTTTCGCCTGCATCTGTGGCTGGCATCCTCAGAGGTGGATCACAGAGGGAAGTCTGTTATAACAGCCCGGAAAACCCACCAGAACCAGTCTTTATTCTTTGTTCACTCCTTATTATTTCATGTATATTATGCCTTTTTCAAAGCAGGCTCCAGGCGGGGTGTAAAATTTTAAACCCAAAACAAATACAACAAAATCCATTTATAAAGCATTAAAAATGTCAACAACAGAACTGGAGGTGGAAAGTGATTTCTGGTCGCAGCTGGCTTGTGGCAGATCCAGAGCATGTTCAAGGCAAGAGATGAACAGAGGTGGTTTGCCATTGCCTGCCTCTGTGTAGCAGCCCTGGATTTCCCTGTTGGTTTCCCATCCAACTACTAACCAGAGTTCACCCTGCTTAGCTTCTGAGATCTGGCAAGATTGGGGCAGGCTGAGAAATGCATTTGCAATGTGGCATTAATTTGCAGCCAAGCAGAGGTGGGATCCAACCAGTTCTCACCACTTCTCTAGAAGTGGTTACTAATTTTTTCTGAGTGCCAAGAAGGGGTTATTAAAGCAACCTCCCTGCCCAATAGGGACTGGAGGTGCCTGTGTGCGGCGGCCCCACTGTTTGAATCCCACCACCATCGGAACCTGTTATTAAAATTTTTGGATCCCACCACTGCAGCCATGTTATGTTAACCCTGTATGGTCTTCAAGGCAAGAGTTGAAAGAGGTATTTTGCATTGCTTGCCTCCATGTTGCAATCCTAGACTTCCCACCCAAGGGGTAACCGGGCCCAACCCTGCTTCATTTTTGAGCTCTGATGAAATAGGGGTAGCCTGAGAAATGCCTTTTTGAAAATTTTGTTATGCATATTTGACTGAGCACCACCGTGTGTGGAACAGATCCTAATATTACATTGTCAGTTGCAAGATTTTGTGTATACTTGTGTAAATTTAAGAATTTTGAAGAACAATGAAATATAGTGACTTTTTAAAAAATAGACCTTGAGAAATGCCATTATAGGTTTTTGTTACCTTGGTTCTTGAAATATGGAAGAGTTATATTTTAATTGTGTTTTATATTAGTTAAGAAGGTTTTCAGTCGGTTTGTTTTTTAAATTGTATTTTAAATGTTTTGGTCAATTTTCAATTCAATTTATTACAGTCAAAGACCAGCAAATTACAGTCAGGGACCGACAAATTCT
Source organism: Sphaerodactylus townsendi (assembly GCF_021028975.2). NCBI lineage: Eukaryota > Metazoa > Chordata > Lepidosauria > Squamata > Sphaerodactylidae > Sphaerodactylus > Sphaerodactylus townsendi. Next base: position 193,187,063 of record NC_059425.1, read on the forward strand.
ATACAGCAAATTACAGTCAAGGATCAACAAATTCTATACACACTCTCAACCTTGTAATTCCCAGTGTAATTATAATATATAAAATACCCTAACATCAACACTGAGGCCTAATTTGTTTCACTTATCCCATACATATGGTAACTTAGCATTAAAATACATCCAGTCCATAACTTAGCGTTAAAAAAATCCAATAACTTATCGTTAAAATAAATCCGATCTATAACTTACCATTAAAATGAGTCACTCAAGTTAAAATTATTCATATATGTGTGGGCTTGCCTACTTATTGTCTTTCGGCCTGTCTGCACTCCCATTTGTTCAATCCTAGATTAAAATAATAATAGTAATAATATTAATAATTAATAATGATTGTGAGCCATATATTCATATATTTGTATCTCTAATACAATATCAGTTGCCTGCTCACTCGTTTGCATTTCTTTATAACAAATGTACAAAACTAGACCAGTACAAAACTAGACCAGTCTAGACCAGTTTGGATTTTTGTCTTCCAATGTTTTGGTCTAAGACCGTAAATAAAATGTATCAGCAGCTATTCCACTCGCTAGAAGTTGCAACGGAAAAGTCTGACCACAGGCAGTTGCTGATCTGACCCATTCACACTGCAGCAGTTCCAAAAGATGGGTGAAGCTGTCACAGCAAAGCAGATGTGGGAGGGAGGCCCTGCAGATGTGTGAGTCCCAGACCTGAGTAACTGTACAGGTAATAACTAAGCTTCAGCAATATTGAAAAAAATTGGGAAAATTTGGATTCAGCTGTAACATTATCCGTATGGTCGAATTAGCTGAATCTCCAATTCGATATACCCAAATATATTGCATATATTGCAGTCAGTGGGGGATTTCTGGGGGTGTCTGTAGGGTGCACATTTTTAAAGGTAAAGGCACCAGAATGTCAGAGTATCTTCAGGATAATACCAGCCAGGTTTGGTGAGGGTGCAAAGTTATGGTCCCCCAAAGGAAGTGCCCCATCCCCCATTGTTTCCAATGGGAGCTAATAATAGATGGGGGGCTACACTTTGAGGGTTCATGAACCAAACCTCACTAAAACTGGCTGGTATCATCATGGCAGTCTCTTGAAGATACCCTGAAATTTTGGTGCCTCTACCTTTAAAAATGTGCACCCCAAAGACACCCCCAGAAATTCCCCATTGGCTGCCATGGAGCCATTTCAGAGCAGAGAATCTTCCAGCTCTTCAGCAAGTTCTATGGTGGGGAAAATTAATTGTTTTTTCCCGCCATAAACTTCAGTAGGGCTTGTTGTTATGCCCAGCTGGGTCTGTGCTGGAGATTTTATTGGGGGCTCTGGTGGGGGGTTTGTTCTGGGTAGGGGCACCAAATTTCCCACAGGGCTGCTAATGAGTCTCCTGAAAGTAACCAGCCAACTTTGCTGAAGTTTGGATGGCTGGGCACTCATTCTGTGGGCATTTGCCCCTCCCACATAAGCTTCAGCAAAGTTGGCTGGTTCCTAACTCAGCAGTAGCCCTGCAGGCAATTTGGTGCCACTACCCAGAACAAGACCTCTAGCAGAGCCCTTCCCCCCATCGAAATCTCTATCACAGAGCCAGCTGGGCATAACAGCAAGCCTCACCCTATCCCACACCTCCCACTGCTTTTTTGCACCACTGTGATGCCACGGAGCATGGGATGCATGATAGCTGTGTTCAGACATGTGGCTGAAGGCTCGAGCTGTGATGTGATGGTAATGTGGGGGTGATGGTACAAAAATCATGAGGATCCACAAGGATCCATGTTTGTTAAGCAGGTTTTTGCACCACTGTGGCACCATGGAGCATGGGATGCATGATTGTTGTGTTCAGATATGTAGCCAGGGGCATGATGGTGATTTTGGGTTGGCCAAGTGGACAATCAGGAGGCTCCATGGGGATCTGTACTTTTCAAGCACGTTTCTCCAGCTTCCCAAATGCCCACGAGTGCCCCCTGTCTGCCAGGATTTCAGAGTCCCAGACTTGATCTAAATTAAGCTTTGCCTCAATGCCACTTGCTGTTGGGTTCCGCCTCTAACACCCCACCCGTCCACTGTCCATTTTTATTTCAAGTGGGGGTGGGGTAGCAAGCAGGGGCACCGGGAGAGAAAGGTGGGGGTAGCAATCAGAGGAAACATATTATTATGCTTATGATGCTACTCCTATGTTATGATGTTTTTTGCTATGTTATGAAATGTTAATATTGTTGCTATGCTACGATTGGTGATGTTCTGATATTTGATGATTGGGATGTTGTTTTGATTTGTTTATTGTTTATTAATGTTGTTGTTTTGTTGTTTGATTTTTTGTTGGTTTGATATTCATTAGTAGTTTGTTGTTATTTGTTTGTTGTTAGCTGCCCTGAGCTCTATGGGGGAAGGTGGGGTATAAATAGAATGGATGGATGGATGGATGGATGGATGGATGGATGGATGGATGGATGGATGGATGGATGGATGGATGGATGGATGGATGGATGGATGGATGGATGGATGGATGGATGGATGAGGAGGATGGATGGATGGATGGATGGATGGATGGATGGATGGATGGATGGATGGATGGATGGATGGATGGATGGATGGATGGATGGATGGGAGGGAGGGAGGGAGGGAGGGAGGGAGGGAAGGAAGGAAGGAAGGAAGGAAGGAAGGAAGGAAGGAAGGAAGGAAGGAAGGAAGGAAGGAAAGGGGAAGGAAGGAAGGAAGAAGGAAGGAAGGAAGGAAGGAGGAAGGAAGGAGGAAGGAAGGAAGGAAGGAAGGAAGGAAGGAAGGAGGGAGGGAGGAAGGAGGAAGGAAGGAAGGAAGGAAGGAAGGAAGGAAGGAAGGAAGGAAGGAAGGAAGGAAGGAAGGAAGGAAGGAAGGAAGGAAGGAAGGAAGGGAAAGGGGAGGGAAAGCCGTGTTGAAAGCAGTGTTGTTTTGTTTGCCTAAATTTGGCATGGATTTAAAGGAAGAGCTCACGATTCGGATTCAAGCATTCAAATGGATTTGGATCCAGCTTGGTTTCAAGCCACTTGAATTCGGCCCGGATCTGAGCTGAATTGCCCGCATCAAGCCCGATTCAGGTGTTTTGGCGATTTGGCCATGGTGAATCACCAAGCCCAGTAATAACCAGCATCTTGAACTTGAAATCAGGAATCGTGTCAATTCAACTCTTAAAACTCAAAGCAACTGATCTATTCATAATGGAATCTTGTTCTTAGGGAAATAATGCAGCATCTGAAAGGGAATTCAGCTAATAACAGGGACCAAAGAAGGACCATTACCCACAAAGCTTTATGGAGTTTTCCAAATGATTTGTGAACATCCATTGCTGCATCATTGTGTATTGCAAATGGGCATAGATCTCACTGCTGCCTAGATAAGAGCCTGACAGGAACGCTTTGGAAATTATCTCTAAAGAAAGAGCAAGGTTCAATATCAAAAAATAAATGTCTGGGGACTTCCGTAGATGAATTTTGTAATTTTGGGCTGCACAGTTTCAGGCCCAGGAACAGTAAATACAGTTCTGTGGCTATTTGTGCTGCATGAGAAGCAGTTGGAACAAGACGTGAGGTCATCTGGCAGCAGAAAACATTCCTCTCGGACTCTGAGCTTTTACTTGATCCACACCGTGATACATTTTCTGGGGATACCTTTATTTTCTTGTCTTTCCTCACTCTTGCTAGACTGACGTGGTCCAGACCTTGACACTGGTGAGGCCTTACATTTTGGTTCCTTCTCTTCCTCTCATGGGAGCTCAGTCAGTCCTAAGTAGAGATGACATCTCCCTAGTGGGGGCACAGTATCCCTCACCCCAAGCTTCCACTGCCCACCACTGCTCTAAGTAGCAGCATGTGGGAAACAGAAAAGAATCCAGCATGGCAGGCATGTTGAAGTCATTTTTGTTGAAAACCCAGTAGCGATGGTGGGTTACCATGGAGTTTCTGGCAATTTCTAGAGCTGCCCAGCATCACTGCCAGGTTTCCCTTGGAAGTGGTGTCATCATGCCCATGATGTTGCCCCCTCCCCTCATGTCCCTCCTGCCAGTTGCCAACCTCATTCTGGCAACCTAGTCCCAAGTCTGGAAAAGCTGAAGATCTCTGGTTTAAAGCATACACAGTTTTTGTTCAAGCCTCCTTGTTCATCAATTCTAAAGACTGTATTGTCGAAGGCTTTCACAGCCGGAATCACTGGGGTGCTGTATGGTTTCTGGGCTGTATGGCCGTGTTCTAGCAGCATTCTCTCCTGACGTTTCGCCTGCATCTGCGGCTGGCAGATCTGTGGCTGGCAGATCCTTTGAAGATGCCAGCCACAGATGCAGGTGAAACGTCAGGAGAGAATGCTGCTAGAACACGGCCATACAGCCCAGAAACCACACAGCACTCAATTCTAAAGACTCTTTGGGGCTGATTGATATGACCATTCTGAGTACAGGAGTCACTTGAAGTTGGCACTTGAAGTCTTGGTTCCCAGTCCTGTGTCCGGGTAATCAGGATTAAGCATTTTGCACGGGCCAAACAAATTGGGGGTCGTGGGTTTTCCAGGTCTTATGGCCATGTTCCCTCTGCATCTGTGGCTGGCATCTTCAGAGGACTGCATCTCCCTCAAACAGCACCCCTGTGTAGTGCACCTGGCTTTTCTCGGATGCCAAGGAAGCTGCCCAGTCGCACATGAAGGTGGCCACCTGGATCACAAAATATGACAACTTCTTGGTGGTTCCATCAAATGTTACCTTCACCCCTCTCTGCCCAGCAGTCCTGTGGGCAGGACAAGAGCCGCTCTTGATGCTCCTGGAAGAGGCCCAGGAGCCGACAGTGACAGAATCCTTTGAAGATGCCAGCCACAGATGCAGGCAAAACGTCAGGAGAAAATGCTACTGGAACACAGCCATGACGCCCGTAAAATCCACAGCACCCTAGTGATTCCGGCCATAAAAGCCTCAACTATAAATTGGGGGTCATTTGCTCTGGCAACCAAATAATGGCCCTTTCCCCACTTACCTTAAGCCCCACGCTACTCTCCTCAAGTAGCGCGGGGTCCAGCTGCACTCCCCACTTCAGGGGTGGCGAGAACGGAGCCGCCCCGACGCTGCCTCTCTTGCGCCCCCTCAGCGTGCGTAATTCCTGGCGCCTTTTGAAATGGCGCCTTTTGATGACCCCATGCAGAGCACTTGAATTTAAGGTAGGAACCCGAGGCAGCACCAGGAATTGCGTGCGCTGGGAATTGCGTGCAGCAACCCTCGCACAAAGGTAAGTGGGGAAAGGGCCAGAGTAATTTTATTTCAGTGCTCTTCTATCCTCCAAGGAACTCCAAGCAGTTCTTCCTTCATCATGCTATCTTTACAACAACTCTGTGAGACTAGTTGGACGGAGAGTAACTAACCCAAGCTCCCTCAAATGGTTTCTATGAGATTCTACTTGCATTGCATTTAGCCAGTGCGGAAACCACCTTTCAGAGTTCAGACCAGCAAAAGATAGCTCACTAGCTCTAAGGTTCTAATAGTGCCGTGGTGGCGAACCTTTGGCACTCCAGATGTTATGGACTACAATCCCCATCAGCCCCTGCCAGCATGGCCAATTTACCCCCCCCCCCCCCCACCCCCCCCCCCCCCCACCCCCCCCCCCCCCCACCCCCCCCCCCCCCCACCCCCCCCCCCCCCCACCCCCCCCCCCCCCCACCCCCCCCCCCCCCCACCCCCCCCCCCCCCCACCCCCCCCCCCCCCCACCCCCCCCCCCCCCCACCCCCCCCCCCCCCCACCCCCCCCCCCCCCCACCCCCCCCCCCCCCCACCCCCCCCCCCCCCCACCCCCCCCCCCCCCCACCCCCCCCCCCCCCCACCCCCCCCCCCCCCCACCCCCCCCCCCCCCCACCCCCCCCCCCCCCCACCCCCCCCCCCCCCCACCCCCCCCCCCCCCCACCCCCCCCCCCCCCCACCCCCCCCCCCCCCCACCCCCCCCCCCCCCCACCCCCCCCCCCCCCCACCCCCCCCCCCCCCCACCCCCCCCCCCCCCCACCCCCCCCCCCCCCCACCCCCCCCCCCCCCCACCCCCCCCCCCCCCCACCCCCCCCCCCCCCCACCCCCCCCCCCCCCCACCCCCCCCCCCCCCCACCCCCCCCCCCCCCCACCCCCCCCCCCCCCCACCCCCCCCCCCCCCCACCCCCCCCCCCCCCCACCCCCCCCCCCCCCCACCCCCCCCCCCCCCCACCCCCCCCCCCCCCCACCCCCCCCCCCCCCCACCCCCCCCCCCCCCCACCCCCCCCCCCCCCCACCCCCCCCCCCCCCCACCCCCCCCCCCCCCCACCCCCCCCCCCCCCCACCCCCCCCCCCCCCCACCCCCCCCCCCCCCCACCCCCCCCCCCCCCCACCCCCCCCCCCCCCCACCCCCCCCCCCCCCCACCCCCCCCCCCCCCCACCCCCCCCCCCCCCCACCCCCCCCCCCCCCCACCCCCCCCCCCCCCCACCCCCCCCCCCCCCCACCCCCCCCCCCCCCCACCCCCCCCCCCCCCCACCCCCCCCCCCCCCCACCCCCCCCCCCCCCCACCCCCCCCCCCCCCCACCCCCCCCCCCCCCCACCCCCCCCCCCCCCCACCCCCCCCCCCCCCCACCCCCCCCCCCCCCCACCCCCCCCCCCCCCCACCCCCCCCCCCCCCCACCCCCCCCCCCCCCCACCCCCCCCCCCCCCCACCCCCCCCCCCCCCCACCCCCCCCCCCCCCCACCCCCCCCCCCCCCCACCCCCCCCCCCCCCCACCCCCCCCCCCCCCCACCCCCCCCCCCCCCCACCCCCCCCCCCCCCCACCCCCCCCCCCCCCCACCCCCCCCCCCCCCCACCCCCCCCCCCCCCCACCCCCCCCCCCCCCCACCCCCCCCCCCCCCCACCCCCCCCCCCCCCCACCCCCCCCCCCCCCCACCCCCCCCCCCCCCCACCCCCCCCCCCCCCCACCCCCCCCCCCCCCCACCCCCCCCCCCCCCCACCCCCCCCCCCCCCCACCCCCCCCCCCCCCCACCCCCCCCCCCCCCCACCCCCCCCCCCCCCCACCCCCCCCCCCCCCCACCCCCCCCCCCCCCCACCCCCCCCCCCCCCCACCCCCCCCCCCCCCCACCCCCCCCCCCCCCCACCCCCCCCCCCCCCCACCCCCCCCCCCCCCCACCCCCCCCCCCCCCCACCCCCCCCCCCCCCCACCCCCCCCCCCCCCCACCCCCCCCCCCCCCCACCCCCCCCCCCCCCCACCCCCCCCCCCCCCCACCCCCCCCCCCCCCCACCCCCCCCCCCCCCCACCCCCCCCCCCCCCCACCCCCCCCCCCCCCCACCCCCCCCCCCCCCCACCCCCCCCCCCCCCCACCCCCCCCCCCCCCCACCCCCCCCCCCCCCCACCCCCCCCCCCCCCCACCCCCCCCCCCCCCCACCCCCCCCCCCCCCCACCCCCCCCCCCCCCCACCCCCCCCCCCCCCCACCCCCCCCCCCCCCCACCCCCCCCCCCCCCCACCCCCCCCCCCCCCCACCCCCCCCCCCCCCCACCCCCCCCCCCCCCCACCCCCCCCCCCCCCCACCCCCCCCCCCCCCCACCCCCCCCCCCCCCCACCCCCCCCCCCCCCCACCCCCCCCCCCCCCCACCCCCCCCCCCCCCCACCCCCCCCCCCCCCCACCCCCCCCCCCCCCCACCCCCCCCCCCCCCCACCCCCCCCCCCCCCCACCCCCCCCCCCCCCCACCCCCCCCCCCCCCCACCCCCCCCCCCCCCCACCCCCCCCCCCCCCCACCCCCCCCCCCCCCCACCCCCCCCCCCCCCCACCCCCCCCCCCCCCCACCCCCCCCCCCCCCCACCCCCCCCCCCCCCCACCCCCCCCCCCCCCCACCCCCCCCCCCCCCCACCCCCCCCCCCCCCCACCCCCCCCCCCCCCCACCCCCCCCCCCCCCCACCCCCCCCCCCCCCCACCCCCCCCCCCCCCCACCCCCCCCCCCCCCCACCCCCCCCCCCCCCCACCCCCCCCCCCCCCCACCCCCCCCCCCCCCCACCCCCCCCCCCCCCCACCCCCCCCCCCCCCCACCCCCCCCCCCCCCCACCCCCCCCCCCCCCCACCCCCCCCCCCCCCCACCCCCCCCCCCCCCCACCCCCCCCCCCCCCCACCCCCCCCCCCCCCCACCCCCCCCCCCCCCCACCCCCCCCCCCCCCCACCCCCCCCCCCCCCCACCCCCCCCCCCCCCCACCCCCCCCCCCCCCCACCCCCCCCCCCCCCCACCCCCCCCCCCCCCCACCCCCCCCCCCCCCCACCCCCCCCCCCCCCCACCCCCCCCCCCCCCCACCCCCCCCCCCCCCCACCCCCCCCCCCCCCCACCCCCCCCCCCCCCCACCCCCCCCCCCCCCCACCCCCCCCCCCCCCCACCCCCCCCCCCCCCCACCCCCCCCCCCCCCCACCCCCCCCCCCCCCCACCCCCCCCCCCCCCCACCCCCCCCCCCCCCCACCCCCCCCCCCCCCCACCCCCCCCCCCCCCCACCCCCCCCCCCCCCCACCCCCCCCCCCCCCCACCCCCCCCCCCCCCCACCCCCCCCCCCCCCCACCCCCCCCCCCCCCCACCCCCCCCCCCCCCCACCCCCCCCCCCCCCCACCCCCCCCCCCCCCCACCCCCCCCCCCCCCCACCCCCCCCCCCCCCCACCCCCCCCCCCCCCCACCCCCCCCCCCCCCCACCCCCCCCCCCCCCCACCCCCCCCCCCCCCCACCCCCCCCCCCCCCCACCCCCCCCCCCCCCCACCCCCCCCCCCCCCCACCCCCCCCCCCCCCCACCCCCCCCCCCCCCCACCCCCCCCCCCCCCCACCCCCCCCCCCCCCCACCCCCCCCCCCCCCCACCCCCCCCCCCCCCCACCCCCCCCCCCCCCCACCCCCCCCCCCCCCCACCCCCCCCCCCCCCCACCCCCCCCCCCCCCCACCCCCCCCCCCCCCCACCCCCCCCCCCCCCCACCCCCCCCCCCCCCCACCCCCCCCCCCCCCCACCCCCCCCCCCCCCCACCCCCCCCCCCCCCCACCCCCCCCCCCCCCCACCCCCCCCCCCCCCCACCCCCCCCCCCCCCCACCCCCCCCCCCCCCCACCCCCCCCCCCCCCCACCCCCCCCCCCCCCCACCCCCCCCCCCCCCCACCCCCCCCCCCCCCCACCCCCCCCCCCCCCCACCCCCCCCCCCCCCCACCCCCCCCCCCCCCCACCCCCCCCCCCCCCCACCCCCCCCCCCCCCCACCCCCCCCCCCCCCCACCCCCCCCCCCCCCCACCCCCCCCCCCCCCCACCCCCCCCCCCCCCCACCCCCCCCCCCCCCCACCCCCCCCCCCCCCCACCCCCCCCCCCCCCCACCCCCCCCCCCCCCCACCCCCCCCCCCCCCCACCCCCCCCCCCCCCCACCCCCCCCCCCCCCCACCCCCCCCCCCCCCCACCCCCCCCCCCCCCCACCCCCCCCCCCCCCCACCCCCCCCCCCCCCCACCCCCCCCCCCCCCCACCCCCCCCCCCCCCCACCCCCCCCCCCCCCCACCCCCCCCCCCCCCCACCCCCCCCCCCCCCCACCCCCCCCCCCCCCCACCCCCCCCCCCCCCCACCCCCCCCCCCCCCCACCCCCCCCCCCCCCCACCCCCCCCCCCCCCCACCCCCCCCCCCCCCCACCCCCCCCCCCCCCCACCCCCCCCCCCCCCCACCCCCCCCCCCCCCCACCCCCCCCCCCCCCCACCCCCCCCCCCCCCCACCCCCCCCCCCCCCCACCCCCCCCCCCCCCCACCCCCCCCCCCCCCCACCCCCCCCCCCCCCCACCCCCCCCCCCCCCCACCCCCCCCCCCCCCCACCCCCCCCCCCCCCCACCCCCCCCCCCCCCCACCCCCCCCCCCCCCCACCCCCCCCCCCCCCCACCCCCCCCCCCCCCCACCCCCCCCCCCCCCCACCCCCCCCCCCCCCCACCCCCCCCCCCCCCCACCCCCCCCCCCCCCCACCCCCCCCCCCCCCCACCCCCCCCCCCCCCCACCCCCCCCCCCCCCCACCCCCCCCCCCCCCCACCCCCCCCCCCCCCCACCCCCCCCCCCCCCCACCCCCCCCCCCCCCCACCCCCCCCCCCCCCCACCCCCCCCCCCCCCCACCCCCCCCCCCCCCCACCCCCCCCCCCCCCCACCCCCCCCCCCCCCCACCCCCCCCCCCCCCCACCCCCCCCCCCCCCCACCCCCCCCCCCCCCCACCCCCCCCCCCCCCCACCCCCCCCCCCCCCCACCCCCCCCCCCCCCCACCCCCCCCCCCCCCCACCCCCCCCCCCCCCCACCCCCCCCCCCCCCCACCCCCCCCCCCCCCCACCCCCCCCCCCCCCCACCCCCCCCCCCCCCCACCCCCCCCCCCCCCCACCCCCCCCCCCCCCCACCCCCCCCCCCCCCCACCCCCCCCCCCCCCCACCCCCCCCCCCCCCCACCCCCCCCCCCCCCCACCCCCCCCCCCCCCCACCCCCCCCCCCCCCCACCCCCCCCCCCCCCCACCCCCCCCCCCCCCCACCCCCCCCCCCCCCCACCCCCCCCCCCCCCCACCCCCCCCCCCCCCCACCCCCCCCCCCCCCCACCCCCCCCCCCCCCCACCCCCCCCCCCCCCCACCCCCCCCCCCCCCCACCCCCCCCCCCCCCCACCCCCCCCCCCCCCCACCCCCCCCCCCCCCCACCCCCCCCCCCCCCCACCCCCCCCCCCCCCCACCCCCCCCCCCCCCCACCCCCCCCCCCCCCCACCCCCCCCCCCCCCCACCCCCCCCCCCCCCCACCCCCCCCCCCCCCCACCCCCCCCCCCCCCCACCCCCCCCCCCCCCCACCCCCCCCCCCCCCCACCCCCCCCCCCCCCCACCCCCCCCCCCCCCCACCCCCCCCCCCCCCCACCCCCCCCCCCCCCCACCCCCCCCCCCCCCCACCCCCCCCCCCCCCCACCCCCCCCCCCCCCCACCCCCCCCCCCCCCCACCCCCCCCCCCCCCCACCCCCCCCCCCCCCCACCCCCCCCCCCCCCCACCCCCCCCCCCCCCCACCCCCCCCCCCCCCCACCCCCCCCCCCCCCCACCCCCCCCCCCCCCCACCCCCCCCCCCCCCCACCCCCCCCCCCCCCCACCCCCCCCCCCCCCCACCCCCCCCCCCCCCCACCCCCCCCCCCCCCCACCCCCCCCCCCCCCCACCCCCCCCCCCCCCCACCCCCCCCCCCCCCCACCCCCCCCCCCCCCCACCCCCCCCCCCCCCCACCCCCCCCCCCCCCCACCCCCCCCCCCCCCCACCCCCCCCCCCCCCCACCCCCCCCCCCCCCCACCCCCCCCCCCCCCCACCCCCCCCCCCCCCCACCCCCCCCCCCCCCCACCCCCCCCCCCCCCCACCCCCCCCCCCCCCCACCCCCCCCCCCCCCCACCCCCCCCCCCCCCCACCCCCCCCCCCCCCCACCCCCCCCCCCCCCCACCCCCCCCCCCCCCCACCCCCCCCCCCCCCCACCCCCCCCCCCCCCCACCCCCCCCCCCCCCCACCCCCCCCCCCCCCCACCCCCCCCCCCCCCCACCCCCCCCCCCCCCCACCCCCCCCCCCCCCCACCCCCCCCCCCCCCCACCCCCCCCCCCCCCCACCCCCCCCCCCCCCCACCCCCCCCCCCCCCCACCCCCCCCCCCCCCCACCCCCCCCCCCCCCCACCCCCCCCCCCCCCCACCCCCCCCCCCCCCCACCCCCCCCCCCCCCCACCCCCCCCCCCCCCCACCCCCCCCCCCCCCCACCCCCCCCCCCCCCCACCCCCCCCCCCCCCCACCCCCCCCCCCCCCCACCCCCCCCCCCCCCCACCCCCCCCCCCCCCCACCCCCCCCCCCCCCCACCCCCCCCCCCCCCCACCCCCCCCCCCCCCCACCCCCCCCCCCCCCCACCCCCCCCCCCCCCCACCCCCCCCCCCCCCCACCCCCCCCCCCCCCCACCCCCCCCCCCCCCCACCCCCCCCCCCCCCCACCCCCCCCCCCCCCCACCCCCCCCCCCCCCCACCCCCCCCCCCCCCCACCCCCCCCCCCCCCCACCCCCCCCCCCCCCCACCCCCCCCCCCCCCCACCCCCCCCCCCCCCCACCCCCCCCCCCCCCCACCCCCCCCCCCCCCCACCCCCCCCCCCCCCCACCCCCCCCCCCCCCCACCCCCCCCCCCCCCCACCCCCCCCCCCCCCCACCCCCCCCCCCCCCCACCCCCCCCCCCCCCCACCCCCCCCCCCCCCCACCCCCCCCCCCCCCCACCCCCCCCCCCCCCCACCCCCCCCCCCCCCCACCCCCCCCCCCCCCCACCCCCCCCCCCCCCCACCCCCCCCCCCCCCCACCCCCCCCCCCCCCCACCCCCCCCCCCCCCCACCCCCCCCCCCCCCCACCCCCCCCCCCCCCCACCCCCCCCCCCCCCCACCCCCCCCCCCCCCCACCCCCCCCCCCCCCCACCCCCCCCCCCCCCCACCCCCCCCCCCCCCCACCCCCCCCCCCCCCCACCCCCCCCCCCCCCCACCCCCCCCCCCCCCCACCCCCCCCCCCCCCCACCCCCCCCCCCCCCCACCCCCCCCCCCCCCCACCCCCCCCCCCCCCCACCCCCCCCCCCCCCCACCCCCCCCCCCCCCCACCCCCCCCCCCCCCCACCCCCCCCCCCCCCCACCCCCCCCCCCCCCCACCCCCCCCCCCCCCCACCCCCCCCCCCCCCCACCCCCCCCCCCCCCCACCCCCCCCCCCCCCCACCCCCCCCCCCCCCCACCCCCCCCCCCCCCCACCCCCCCCCCCCCCCACCCCCCCCCCCCCCCACCCCCCCCCCCCCCCACCCCCCCCCCCCCCCACCCCCCCCCCCCCCCACCCCCCCCCCCCCCCACCCCCCCCCCCCCCCACCCCCCCCCCCCCCCACCCCCCCCCCCCCCCACCCCCCCCCCCCCCCACCCCCCCCCCCCCCCACCCCCCCCCCCCCCCACCCCCCCCCCCCCCCACCCCCCCCCCCCCCCACCCCCCCCCCCCCCCACCCCCCCCCCCCCCCACCCCCCCCCCCCCCCACCCCCCCCCCCCCCCACCCCCCCCCCCCCCCACCCCCCCCCCCCCCCACCCCCCCCCCCCCCCACCCCCCCCCCCCCCCACCCCCCCCCCCCCCCACCCCCCCCCCCCCCCACCCCCCCCCCCCCCCACCCCCCCCCCCCCCCACCCCCCCCCCCCCCCACCCCCCCCCCCCCCCACCCCCCCCCCCCCCCACCCCCCCCCCCCCCCACCCCCCCCCCCCCCCACCCCCCCCCCCCCCCACCCCCCCCCCCCCCCACCCCCCCCCCCCCCCACCCCCCCCCCCCCCCACCCCCCCCCCCCCCCACCCCCCCCCCCCCCCACCCCCCCCCCCCCCCACCCCCCCCCCCCCCCACCCCCCCCCCCCCCCACCCCCCCCCCCCCCCACCCCCCCCCCCCCCCACCCCCCCCCCCCCCCACCCCCCCCCCCCCCCACCCCCCCCCCCCCCCACCCCCCCCCCCCCCCACCCCCCCCCCCCCCCACCCCCCCCCCCCCCCACCCCCCCCCCCCCCCACCCCCCCCCCCCCCCACCCCCCCCCCCCCCCACCCCCCCCCCCCCCCACCCCCCCCCCCCCCCACCCCCCCCCCCCCCCACCCCCCCCCCCCCCCACCCCCCCCCCCCCCCACCCCCCCCCCCCCCCACCCCCCCCCCCCCCCACCCCCCCCCCCCCCCACCCCCCCCCCCCCCCACCCCCCCCCCCCCCCACCCCCCCCCCCCCCCACCCCCCCCCCCCCCCACCCCCCCCCCCCCCCACCCCCCCCCCCCCCCACCCCCCCCCCCCCCCACCCCCCCCCCCCCCCACCCCCCCCCCCCCCCACCCCCCCCCCCCCCCACCCCCCCCCCCCCCCACCCCCCCCCCCCCCCACCCCCCCCCCCCCCCACCCCCCCCCCCCCCCACCCCCCCCCCCCCCCACCCCCCCCCCCCCCCACCCCCCCCCCCCCCCACCCCCCCCCCCCCCCACCCCCCCCCCCCCCCACCCCCCCCCCCCCCCACCCCCCCCCCCCCCCACCCCCCCCCCCCCCCACCCCCCCCCCCCCCCACCCCCCCCCCCCCCCACCCCCCCCCCCCCCCACCCCCCCCCCCCCCCACCCCCCCCCCCCCCCACCCCCCCCCCCCCCCACCCCCCCCCCCCCCCACCCCCCCCCCCCCCCACCCCCCCCCCCCCCCACCCCCCCCCCCCCCCACCCCCCCCCCCCCCCACCCCCCCCCCCCCCCACCCCCCCCCCCCCCCACCCCCCCCCCCCCCCACCCCCCCCCCCCCCCACCCCCCCCCCCCCCCACCCCCCCCCCCCCCCACCCCCCCCCCCCCCCACCCCCCCCCCCCCCCACCCCCCCCCCCCCCCACCCCCCCCCCCCCCCACCCCCCCCCCCCCCCACCCCCCCCCCCCCCCACCCCCCCCCCCCCCCACCCCCCCCCCCCCCCACCCCCCCCCCCCCCCACCCCCCCCCCCCCCCACCCCCCCCCCCCCCCACCCCCCCCCCCCCCCACCCCCCCCCCCCCCCACCCCCCCCCCCCCCCACCCCCCCCCCCCCCCACCCCCCCCCCCCCCCACCCCCCCCCCCCCCCACCCCCCCCCCCCCCCACCCCCCCCCCCCCCCACCCCCCCCCCCCCCCACCCCCCCCCCCCCCCACCCCCCCCCCCCCCCACCCCCCCCCCCCCCCACCCCCCCCCCCCCCCACCCCCCCCCCCCCCCACCCCCCCCCCCCCCCACCCCCCCCCCCCCCCACCCCCCCCCCCCCCCACCCCCCCCCCCCCCCACCCCCCCCCCCCCCCACCCCCCCCCCCCCCCACCCCCCCCCCCCCCCACCCCCCCCCCCCCCCACCCCCCCCCCCCCCCACCCCCCCCCCCCCCCACCCCCCCCCCCCCCCACCCCCCCCCCCCCCCACCCCCCCCCCCCCCCACCCCCCCCCCCCCCCACCCCCCCCCCCCCCCACCCCCCCCCCCCCCCACCCCCCCCCCCCCCCACCCCCCCCCCCCCCCACCCCCCCCCCCCCCCACCCCCCCCCCCCCCCACCCCCCCCCCCCCCCACCCCCCCCCCCCCCCACCCCCCCCCCCCCCCACCCCCCCCCCCCCCCACCCCCCCCCCCCCCCACCCCCCCCCCCCCCCACCCCCCCCCCCCCCCACCCCCCCCCCCCCCCACCCCCCCCCCCCCCCACCCCCCCCCCCCCCCACCCCCCCCCCCCCCCACCCCCCCCCCCCCCCACCCCCCCCCCCCCCCACCCCCCCCCCCCCCCACCCCCCCCCCCCCCCACCCCCCCCCCCCCCCACCCCCCCCCCCCCCCACCCCCCCCCCCCCCCACCCCCCCCCCCCCCCACCCCCCCCCCCCCCCACCCCCCCCCCCCCCCACCCCCCCCCCCCCCCACCCCCCCCCCCCCCCACCCCCCCCCCCCCCCACCCCCCCCCCCCCCCACCCCCCCCCCCCCCCACCCCCCCCCCCCCCCACCCCCCCCCCCCCCCACCCCCCCCCCCCCCCACCCCCCCCCCCCCCCACCCCCCCCCCCCCCCACCCCCCCCCCCCCCCACCCCCCCCCCCCCCCACCCCCCCCCCCCCCCACCCCCCCCCCCCCCCACCCCCCCCCCCCCCCACCCCCCCCCCCCCCCACCCCCCCCCCCCCCCACCCCCCCCCCCCCCCACCCCCCCCCCCCCCCACCCCCCCCCCCCCCCACCCCCCCCCCCCCCCACCCCCCCCCCCCCCCACCCCCCCCCCCCCCCACCCCCCCCCCCCCCCACCCCCCCCCCCCCCCACCCCCCCCCCCCCCCACCCCCCCCCCCCCCCACCCCCCCCCCCCCCCACCCCCCCCCCCCCCCACCCCCCCCCCCCCCCACCCCCCCCCCCCCCCACCCCCCCCCCCCCCCACCCCCCCCCCCCCCCACCCCCCCCCCCCCCCACCCCCCCCCCCCCCCACCCCCCCCCCCCCCCACCCCCCCCCCCCCCCACCCCCCCCCCCCCCCACCCCCCCCCCCCCCCACCCCCCCCCCCCCCCACCCCCCCCCCCCCCCACCCCCCCCCCCCCCCACCCCCCCCCCCCCCCACCCCCCCCCCCCCCCACCCCCCCCCCCCCCCACCCCCCCCCCCCCCCACCCCCCCCCCCCCCCACCCCCCCCCCCCCCCACCCCCCCCCCCCCCCACCCCCCCCCCCCCCCACCCCCCCCCCCCCCCACCCCCCCCCCCCCCCACCCCCCCCCCCCCCCACCCCCCCCCCCCCCCACCCCCCCCCCCCCCCACCCCCCCCCCCCCCCACCCCCCCCCCCCCCCACCCCCCCCCCCCCCCACCCCCCCCCCCCCCCACCCCCCCCCCCCCCCACCCCCCCCCCCCCCCACCCCCCCCCCCCCCCACCCCCCCCCCCCCCCACCCCCCCCCCCCCCCACCCCCCCCCCCCCCCACCCCCCCCCCCCCCCACCCCCCCCCCCCCCCACCCCCCCCCCCCCCCACCCCCCCCCCCCCCCACCCCCCCCCCCCCCCACCCCCCCCCCCCCCCACCCCCCCCCCCCCCCACCCCCCCCCCCCCCCACCCCCCCCCCCCCCCACCCCCCCCCCCCCCCACCCCCCCCCCCCCCCACCCCCCCCCCCCCCCACCCCCCCCCCCCCCCACCCCCCCCCCCCCCCACCCCCCCCCCCCCCCACCCCCCCCCCCCCCCACCCCCCCCCCCCCCCACCCCCCCCCCCCCCCACCCCCCCCCCCCCCCACCCCCCCCCCCCCCCACCCCCCCCCCCCCCCACCCCCCCCCCCCCCCACCCCCCCCCCCCCCCACCCCCCCCCCCCCCCACCCCCCCCCCCCCCCACCCCCCCCCCCCCCCACCCCCCCCCCCCCCCACCCCCCCCCCCCCCCACCCCCCCCCCCCCCCACCCCCCCCCCCCCCCACCCCCCCCCCCCCCCACCCCCCCCCCCCCCCACCCCCCCCCCCCCCCACCCCCCCCCCCCCCCACCCCCCCCCCCCCCCACCCCCCCCCCCCCCCACCCCCCCCCCCCCCCACCCCCCCCCCCCCCCACCCCCCCCCCCCCCCACCCCCCCCCCCCCCCACCCCCCCCCCCCCCCACCCCCCCCCCCCCCCACCCCCCCCCCCCCCCACCCCCCCCCCCCCCCACCCCCCCCCCCCCCCACCCCCCCCCCCCCCCACCCCCCCCCCCCCCCACCCCCCCCCCCCCCCACCCCCCCCCCCCCCCACCCCCCCCCCCCCCCACCCCCCCCCCCCCCCACCCCCCCCCCCCCCCACCCCCCCCCCCCCCCACCCCCCCCCCCCCCCACCCCCCCCCCCCCCCACCCCCCCCCCCCCCCACCCCCCCCCCCCCCCACCCCCCCCCCCCCCCACCCCCCCCCCCCCCCACCCCCCCCCCCCCCCACCCCCCCCCCCCCCCACCCCCCCCCCCCCCCACCCCCCCCCCCCCCCACCCCCCCCCCCCCCCACCCCCCCCCCCCCCCACCCCCCCCCCCCCCCACCCCCCCCCCCCCCCACCCCCCCCCCCCCCCACCCCCCCCCCCCCCCACCCCCCCCCCCCCCCACCCCCCCCCCCCCCCACCCCCCCCCCCCCCCACCCCCCCCCCCCCCCACCCCCCCCCCCCCCCACCCCCCCCCCCCCCCACCCCCCCCCCCCCCCACCCCCCCCCCCCCCCACCCCCCCCCCCCCCCACCCCCCCCCCCCCCCACCCCCCCCCCCCCCCACCCCCCCCCCCCCCCACCCCCCCCCCCCCCCACCCCCCCCCCCCCCCACCCCCCCCCCCCCCCACCCCCCCCCCCCCCCACCCCCCCCCCCCCCCACCCCCCCCCCCCCCCACCCCCCCCCCCCCCCACCCCCCCCCCCCCCCACCCCCCCCCCCCCCCACCCCCCCCCCCCCCCACCCCCCCCCCCCCCCACCCCCCCCCCCCCCCACCCCCCCCCCCCCCCACCCCCCCCCCCCCCCACCCCCCCCCCCCCCCACCCCCCCCCCCCCCCACCCCCCCCCCCCCCCACCCCCCCCCCCCCCCACCCCCCCCCCCCCCCACCCCCCCCCCCCCCCACCCCCCCCCCCCCCCACCCCCCCCCCCCCCCACCCCCCCCCCCCCCCACCCCCCCCCCCCCCCACCCCCCCCCCCCCCCACCCCCCCCCCCCCCCACCCCCCCCCCCCCCCACCCCCCCCCCCCCCCACCCCCCCCCCCCCCCACCCCCCCCCCCCCCCACCCCCCCCCCCCCCCACCCCCCCCCCCCCCCACCCCCCCCCCCCCCCACCCCCCCCCCCCCCCACCCCCCCCCCCCCCCACCCCCCCCCCCCCCCACCCCCCCCCCCCCCCACCCCCCCCCCCCCCCACCCCCCCCCCCCCCCACCCCCCCCCCCCCCCACCCCCCCCCCCCCCCACCCCCCCCCCCCCCCACCCCCCCCCCCCCCCACCCCCCCCCCCCCCCACCCCCCCCCCCCCCCACCCCCCCCCCCCCCCACCCCCCCCCCCCCCCACCCCCCCCCCCCCCCACCCCCCCCCCCCCCCACCCCCCCCCCCCCCCACCCCCCCCCCCCCCCACCCCCCCCCCCCCCCACCCCCCCCCCCCCCCACCCCCCCCCCCCCCCACCCCCCCCCCCCCCCACCCCCCCCCCCCCCCACCCCCCCCCCCCCCCACCCCCCCCCCCCCCCACCCCCCCCCCCCCCCACCCCCCCCCCCCCCCACCCCCCCCCCCCCCCACCCCCCCCCCCCCCCACCCCCCCCCCCCCCCACCCCCCCCCCCCCCCACCCCCCCCCCCCCCCACCCCCCCCCCCCCCCACCCCCCCCCCCCCCCACCCCCCCCCCCCCCCACCCCCCCCCCCCCCCACCCCCCCCCCCCCCCACCCCCCCCCCCCCCCACCCCCCCCCCCCCCCACCCCCCCCCCCCCCCACCCCCCCCCCCCCCCACCCCCCCCCCCCCCCACCCCCCCCCCCCCCCACCCCCCCCCCCCCCCACCCCCCCCCCCCCCCACCCCCCCCCCCCCCCACCCCCCCCCCCCCCCACCCCCCCCCCCCCCCACCCCCCCCCCCCCCCACCCCCCCCCCCCCCCACCCCCCCCCCCCCCCACCCCCCCCCCCCCCCACCCCCCCCCCCCCCCACCCCCCCCCCCCCCCACCCCCCCCCCCCCCCACCCCCCCCCCCCCCCACCCCCCCCCCCCCCCACCCCCCCCCCCCCCCACCCCCCCCCCCCCCCACCCCCCCCCCCCCCCACCCCCCCCCCCCCCCACCCCCCCCCCCCCCCACCCCCCCCCCCCCCCACCCCCCCCCCCCCCCACCCCCCCCCCCCCCCACCCCCCCCCCCCCCCACCCCCCCCCCCCCCCACCCCCCCCCCCCCCCACCCCCCCCCCCCCCCACCCCCCCCCCCCCCCACCCCCCCCCCCCCCCACCCCCCCCCCCCCCCACCCCCCCCCCCCCCCACCCCCCCCCCCCCCCACCCCCCCCCCCCCCCACCCCCCCCCCCCCCCACCCCCCCCCCCCCCCACCCCCCCCCCCCCCCACCCCCCCCCCCCCCCACCCCCCCCCCCCCCCACCCCCCCCCCCCCCCACCCCCCCCCCCCCCCACCCCCCCCCCCCCCCACCCCCCCCCCCCCCCACCCCCCCCCCCCCCCACCCCCCCCCCCCCCCACCCCCCCCCCCCCCCACCCCCCCCCCCCCCCACCCCCCCCCCCCCCCACCCCCCCCCCCCCCCACCCCCCCCCCCCCCCACCCCCCCCCCCCCCCACCCCCCCCCCCCCCCACCCCCCCCCCCCCCCACCCCCCCCCCCCCCCACCCCCCCCCCCCCCCACCCCCCCCCCCCCCCACCCCCCCCCCCCCCCACCCCCCCCCCCCCCCACCCCCCCCCCCCCCCACCCCCCCCCCCCCCCACCCCCCCCCCCCCCCACCCCCCCCCCCCCCCACCCCCCCCCCCCCCCACCCCCCCCCCCCCCCACCCCCCCCCCCCCCCACCCCCCCCCCCCCCCACCCCCCCCCCCCCCCACCCCCCCCCCCCCCCACCCCCCCCCCCCCCCACCCCCCCCCCCCCCCACCCCCCCCCCCCCCCACCCCCCCCCCCCCCCACCCCCCCCCCCCCCCACCCCCCCCCCCCCCCACCCCCCCCCCCCCCCACCCCCCCCCCCCCCCACCCCCCCCCCCCCCCACCCCCCCCCCCCCCCACCCCCCCCCCCCCCCACCCCCCCCCCCCCCCACCCCCCCCCCCCCCCACCCCCCCCCCCCCCCACCCCCCCCCCCCCCCACCCCCCCCCCCCCCCACCCCCCCCCCCCCCCACCCCCCCCCCCCCCCACCCCCCCCCCCCCCCACCCCCCCCCCCCCCCACCCCCCCCCCCCCCCACCCCCCCCCCCCCCCACCCCCCCCCCCCCCCACCCCCCCCCCCCCCCACCCCCCCCCCCCCCCACCCCCCCCCCCCCCCACCCCCCCCCCCCCCCACCCCCCCCCCCCCCCACCCCCCCCCCCCCCCACCCCCCCCCCCCCCCACCCCCCCCCCCCCCCACCCCCCCCCCCCCCCACCCCCCCCCCCCCCCACCCCCCCCCCCCCCCACCCCCCCCCCCCCCCACCCCCCCCCCCCCCCACCCCCCCCCCCCCCCACCCCCCCCCCCCCCCACCCCCCCCCCCCCCCACCCCCCCCCCCCCCCACCCCCCCCCCCCCCCACCCCCCCCCCCCCCCACCCCCCCCCCCCCCCACCCCCCCCCCCCCCCACCCCCCCCCCCCCCCACCCCCCCCCCCCCCCACCCCCCCCCCCCCCCACCCCCCCCCCCCCCCACCCCCCCCCCCCCCCACCCCCCCCCCCCCCCACCCCCCCCCCCCCCCACCCCCCCCCCCCCCCACCCCCCCCCCCCCCCACCCCCCCCCCCCCCCACCCCCCCCCCCCCCCACCCCCCCCCCCCCCCACCCCCCCCCCCCCCCACCCCCCCCCCCCCCCACCCCCCCCCCCCCCCACCCCCCCCCCCCCCCACCCCCCCCCCCCCCCACCCCCCCCCCCCCCCACCCCCCCCCCCCCCCACCCCCCCCCCCCCCCACCCCCCCCCCCCCCCACCCCCCCCCCCCCCCACCCCCCCCCCCCCCCACCCCCCCCCCCCCCCACCCCCCCCCCCCCCCACCCCCCCCCCCCCCCACCCCCCCCCCCCCCCACCCCCCCCCCCCCCCACCCCCCCCCCCCCCCACCCCCCCCCCCCCCCACCCCCCCCCCCCCCCACCCCCCCCCCCCCCCACCCCCCCCCCCCCCCACCCCCCCCCCCCCCCACCCCCCCCCCCCCCCACCCCCCCCCCCCCCCACCCCCCCCCCCCCCCACCCCCCCCCCCCCCCACCCCCCCCCCCCCCCACCCCCCCCCCCCCCCACCCCCCCCCCCCCCCACCCCCCCCCCCCCCCACCCCCCCCCCCCCCCACCCCCCCCCCCCCCCACCCCCCCCCCCCCCCACCCCCCCCCCCCCCCACCCCCCCCCCCCCCCACCCCCCCCCCCCCCCACCCCCCCCCCCCCCCACCCCCCCCCCCCCCCACCCCCCCCCCCCCCCACCCCCCCCCCCCCCCACCCCCCCCCCCCCCCACCCCCCCCCCCCCCCACCCCCCCCCCCCCCCACCCCCCCCCCCCCCCACCCCCCCCCCCCCCCACCCCCCCCCCCCCCCACCCCCCCCCCCCCCCACCCCCCCCCCCCCCCACCCCCCCCCCCCCCCACCCCCCCCCCCCCCCACCCCCCCCCCCCCCCACCCCCCCCCCCCCCCACCCCCCCCCCCCCCCACCCCCCCCCCCCCCCACCCCCCCCCCCCCCCACCCCCCCCCCCCCCCACCCCCCCCCCCCCCCACCCCCCCCCCCCCCCACCCCCCCCCCCCCCCACCCCCCCCCCCCCCCACCCCCCCCCCCCCCCACCCCCCCCCCCCCCCACCCCCCCCCCCCCCCACCCCCCCCCCCCCCCACCCCCCCCCCCCCCCACCCCCCCCCCCCCCCACCCCCCCCCCCCCCCACCCCCCCCCCCCCCCACCCCCCCCCCCCCCCACCCCCCCCCCCCCCCACCCCCCCCCCCCCCCACCCCCCCCCCCCCCCACCCCCCCCCCCCCCCACCCCCCCCCCCCCCCACCCCCCCCCCCCCCCACCCCCCCCCCCCCCCACCCCCCCCCCCCCCCACCCCCCCCCCCCCCCACCCCCCCCCCCCCCCACCCCCCCCCCCCCCCACCCCCCCCCCCCCCCACCCCCCCCCCCCCCCACCCCCCCCCCCCCCCACCCCCCCCCCCCCCCACCCCCCCCCCCCCCCACCCCCCCCCCCCCCCACCCCCCCCCCCCCCCACCCCCCCCCCCCCCCACCCCCCCCCCCCCCCACCCCCCCCCCCCCCCACCCCCCCCCCCCCCCACCCCCCCCCCCCCCCACCCCCCCCCCCCCCCACCCCCCCCCCCCCCCACCCCCCCCCCCCCCCACCCCCCCCCCCCCCCACCCCCCCCCCCCCCCACCCCCCCCCCCCCCCACCCCCCCCCCCCCCCACCCCCCCCCCCCCCCACCCCCCCCCCCCCCCACCCCCCCCCCCCCCCACCCCCCCCCCCCCCCACCCCCCCCCCCCCCCACCCCCCCCCCCCCCCACCCCCCCCCCCCCCCACCCCCCCCCCCCCCCACCCCCCCCCCCCCCCACCCCCCCCCCCCCCCACCCCCCCCCCCCCCCACCCCCCCCCCCCCCCACCCCCCCCCCCCCCCACCCCCCCCCCCCCCCACCCCCCCCCCCCCCCACCCCCCCCCCCCCCCACCCCCCCCCCCCCCCACCCCCCCCCCCCCCCACCCCCCCCCCCCCCCACCCCCCCCCCCCCCCACCCCCCCCCCCCCCCACCCCCCCCCCCCCCCACCCCCCCCCCCCCCCACCCCCCCCCCCCCCCACCCCCCCCCCCCCCCACCCCCCCCCCCCCCCACCCCCCCCCCCCCCCACCCCCCCCCCCCCCCACCCCCCCCCCCCCCCACCCCCCCCCCCCCCCACCCCCCCCCCCCCCCACCCCCCCCCCCCCCCACCCCCCCCCCCCCCCACCCCCCCCCCCCCCCACCCCCCCCCCCCCCCACCCCCCCCCCCCCCCACCCCCCCCCCCCCCCACCCCCCCCCCCCCCCACCCCCCCCCCCCCCCACCCCCCCCCCCCCCCACCCCCCCCCCCCCCCACCCCCCCCCCCCCCCACCCCCCCCCCCCCCCACCCCCCCCCCCCCCCACCCCCCCCCCCCCCCACCCCCCCCCCCCCCCACCCCCCCCCCCCCCCACCCCCCCCCCCCCCCACCCCCCCCCCCCCCCACCCCCCCCCCCCCCCACCCCCCCCCCCCCCCACCCCCCCCCCCCCCCACCCCCCCCCCCCCCCACCCCCCCCCCCCCCCACCCCCCCCCCCCCCCACCCCCCCCCCCCCCCACCCCCCCCCCCCCCCACCCCCCCCCCCCCCCACCCCCCCCCCCCCCCACCCCCCCCCCCCCCCACCCCCCCCCCCCCCCACCCCCCCCCCCCCCCACCCCCCCCCCCCCCCACCCCCCCCCCCCCCCACCCCCCCCCCCCCCCACCCCCCCCCCCCCCCACCCCCCCCCCCCCCCACCCCCCCCCCCCCCCACCCCCCCCCCCCCCCACCCCCCCCCCCCCCCACCCCCCCCCCCCCCCACCCCCCCCCCCCCCCACCCCCCCCCCCCCCCACCCCCCCCCCCCCCCACCCCCCCCCCCCCCCACCCCCCCCCCCCCCCACCCCCCCCCCCCCCCACCCCCCCCCCCCCCCACCCCCCCCCCCCCCCACCCCCCCCCCCCCCCACCCCCCCCCCCCCCCACCCCCCCCCCCCCCCACCCCCCCCCCCCCCCACCCCCCCCCCCCCCCACCCCCCCCCCCCCCCACCCCCCCCCCCCCCCACCCCCCCCCCCCCCCACCCCCCCCCCCCCCCACCCCCCCCCCCCCCCACCCCCCCCCCCCCCCACCCCCCCCCCCCCCCACCCCCCCCCCCCCCCACCCCCCCCCCCCCCCACCCCCCCCCCCCCCCACCCCCCCCCCCCCCCACCCCCCCCCCCCCCCACCCCCCCCCCCCCCCACCCCCCCCCCCCCCCACCCCCCCCCCCCCCCACCCCCCCCCCCCCCCACCCCCCCCCCCCCCCACCCCCCCCCCCCCCCACCCCCCCCCCCCCCCACCCCCCCCCCCCCCCACCCCCCCCCCCCCCCACCCCCCCCCCCCCCCACCCCCCCCCCCCCCCACCCCCCCCCCCCCCCACCCCCCCCCCCCCCCACCCCCCCCCCCCCCCACCCCCCCCCCCCCCCACCCCCCCCCCCCCCCACCCCCCCCCCCCCCCACCCCCCCCCCCCCCCACCCCCCCCCCCCCCCACCCCCCCCCCCCCCCACCCCCCCCCCCCCCCACCCCCCCCCCCCCCCACCCCCCCCCCCCCCCACCCCCCCCCCCCCCCACCCCCCCCCCCCCCCACCCCCCCCCCCCCCCACCCCCCCCCCCCCCCACCCCCCCCCCCCCCCACCCCCCCCCCCCCCCACCCCCCCCCCCCCCCACCCCCCCCCCCCCCCACCCCCCCCCCCCCCCACCCCCCCCCCCCCCCACCCCCCCCCCCCCCCACCCCCCCCCCCCCCCACCCCCCCCCCCCCCCACCCCCCCCCCCCCCCACCCCCCCCCCCCCCCACCCCCCCCCCCCCCCACCCCCCCCCCCCCCCACCCCCCCCCCCCCCCACCCCCCCCCCCCCCCACCCCCCCCCCCCCCCACCCCCCCCCCCCCCCACCCCCCCCCCCCCCCACCCCCCCCCCCCCCCACCCCCCCCCCCCCCCACCCCCCCCCCCCCCCACCCCCCCCCCCCCCCACCCCCCCCCCCCCCCACCCCCCCCCCCCCCCACCCCCCCCCCCCCCCACCCCCCCCCCCCCCCACCCCCCCCCCCCCCCACCCCCCCCCCCCCCCACCCCCCCCCCCCCCCACCCCCCCCCCCCCCCACCCCCCCCCCCCCCCACCCCCCCCCCCCCCCACCCCCCCCCCCCCCCACCCCCCCCCCCCCCCACCCCCCCCCCCCCCCACCCCCCCCCCCCCCCACCCCCCCCCCCCCCCACCCCCCCCCCCCCCCACCCCCCCCCCCCCCCACCCCCCCCCCCCCCCACCCCCCCCCCCCCCCACCCCCCCCCCCCCCCACCCCCCCCCCCCCCCACCCCCCCCCCCCCCCACCCCCCCCCCCCCCCACCCCCCCCCCCCCCCACCCCCCCCCCCCCCCACCCCCCCCCCCCCCCACCCCCCCCCCCCCCCACCCCCCCCCCCCCCCACCCCCCCCCCCCCCCACCCCCCCCCCCCCCCACCCCCCCCCCCCCCCACCCCCCCCCCCCCCCACCCCCCCCCCCCCCCACCCCCCCCCCCCCCCACCCCCCCCCCCCCCCACCCCCCCCCCCCCCCACCCCCCCCCCCCCCCACCCCCCCCCCCCCCCACCCCCCCCCCCCCCCACCCCCCCCCCCCCCCACCCCCCCCCCCCCCCACCCCCCCCCCCCCCCACCCCCCCCCCCCCCCACCCCCCCCCCCCCCCACCCCCCCCCCCCCCCACCCCCCCCCCCCCCCACCCCCCCCCCCCCCCACCCCCCCCCCCCCCCACCCCCCCCCCCCCCCACCCCCCCCCCCCCCCACCCCCCCCCCCCCCCACCCCCCCCCCCCCCCACCCCCCCCCCCCCCCACCCCCCCCCCCCCCCACCCCCCCCCCCCCCCACCCCCCCCCCCCCCCACCCCCCCCCCCCCCCACCCCCCCCCCCCCCCACCCCCCCCCCCCCCCACCCCCCCCCCCCCCCACCCCCCCCCCCCCCCACCCCCCCCCCCCCCCACCCCCCCCCCCCCCCACCCCCCCCCCCCCCCACCCCCCCCCCCCCCCACCCCCCCCCCCCCCCACCCCCCCCCCCCCCCACCCCCCCCCCCCCCCACCCCCCCCCCCCCCCACCCCCCCCCCCCCCCACCCCCCCCCCCCCCCACCCCCCCCCCCCCCCACCCCCCCCCCCCCCCACCCCCCCCCCCCCCCACCCCCCCCCCCCCCCACCCCCCCCCCCCCCCACCCCCCCCCCCCCCCACCCCCCCCCCCCCCCACCCCCCCCCCCCCCCACCCCCCCCCCCCCCCACCCCCCCCCCCCCCCACCCCCCCCCCCCCCCACCCCCCCCCCCCCCCACCCCCCCCCCCCCCCACCCCCCCCCCCCCCCACCCCCCCCCCCCCCCACCCCCCCCCCCCCCCACCCCCCCCCCCCCCCACCCCCCCCCCCCCCCACCCCCCCCCCCCCCCACCCCCCCCCCCCCCCACCCCCCCCCCCCCCCACCCCCCCCCCCCCCCACCCCCCCCCCCCCCCACCCCCCCCCCCCCCCACCCCCCCCCCCCCCCACCCCCCCCCCCCCCCACCCCCCCCCCCCCCCACCCCCCCCCCCCCCCACCCCCCCCCCCCCCCACCCCCCCCCCCCCCCACCCCCCCCCCCCCCCACCCCCCCCCCCCCCCACCCCCCCCCCCCCCCACCCCCCCCCCCCCCCACCCCCCCCCCCCCCCACCCCCCCCCCCCCCCACCCCCCCCCCCCCCCACCCCCCCCCCCCCCCACCCCCCCCCCCCCCCACCCCCCCCCCCCCCCACCCCCCCCCCCCCCCACCCCCCCCCCCCCCCACCCCCCCCCCCCCCCACCCCCCCCCCCCCCCACCCCCCCCCCCCCCCACCCCCCCCCCCCCCCACCCCCCCCCCCCCCCACCCCCCCCCCCCCCCACCCCCCCCCCCCCCCACCCCCCCCCCCCCCCACCCCCCCCCCCCCCCACCCCCCCCCCCCCCCACCCCCCCCCCCCCCCACCCCCCCCCCCCCCCACCCCCCCCCCCCCCCACCCCCCCCCCCCCCCACCCCCCCCCCCCCCCACCCCCCCCCCCCCCCACCCCCCCCCCCCCCCACCCCCCCCCCCCCCCACCCCCCCCCCCCCCCACCCCCCCCCCCCCCCACCCCCCCCCCCCCCCACCCCCCCCCCCCCCCACCCCCCCCCCCCCCCACCCCCCCCCCCCCCCACCCCCCCCCCCCCCCACCCCCCCCCCCCCCCACCCCCCCCCCCCCCCACCCCCCCCCCCCCCCACCCCCCCCCCCCCCCACCCCCCCCCCCCCCCACCCCCCCCCCCCCCCACCCCCCCCCCCCCCCACCCCCCCCCCCCCCCACCCCCCCCCCCCCCCACCCCCCCCCCCCCCCACCCCCCCCCCCCCCCACCCCCCCCCCCCCCCACCCCCCCCCCCCCCCACCCCCCCCCCCCCCCACCCCCCCCCCCCCCCACCCCCCCCCCCCCCCACCCCCCCCCCCCCCCACCCCCCCCCCCCCCCACCCCCCCCCCCCCCCACCCCCCCCCCCCCCCACCCCCCCCCCCCCCCACCCCCCCCCCCCCCCACCCCCCCCCCCCCCCACCCCCCCCCCCCCCCACCCCCCCCCCCCCCCACCCCCCCCCCCCCCCACCCCCCCCCCCCCCCACCCCCCCCCCCCCCCACCCCCCCCCCCCCCCACCCCCCCCCCCCCCCACCCCCCCCCCCCCCCACCCCCCCCCCCCCCCACCCCCCCCCCCCCCCACCCCCCCCCCCCCCCACCCCCCCCCCCCCCCACCCCCCCCCCCCCCCACCCCCCCCCCCCCCCACCCCCCCCCCCCCCCACCCCCCCCCCCCCCCACCCCCCCCCCCCCCCACCCCCCCCCCCCCCCACCCCCCCCCCCCCCCACCCCCCCCCCCCCCCACCCCCCCCCCCCCCCACCCCCCCCCCCCCCCACCCCCCCCCCCCCCCACCCCCCCCCCCCCCCACCCCCCCCCCCCCCCACCCCCCCCCCCCCCCACCCCCCCCCCCCCCCACCCCCCCCCCCCCCCACCCCCCCCCCCCCCCACCCCCCCCCCCCCCCACCCCCCCCCCCCCCCACCCCCCCCCCCCCCCACCCCCCCCCCCCCCCACCCCCCCCCCCCCCCACCCCCCCCCCCCCCCACCCCCCCCCCCCCCCACCCCCCCCCCCCCCCACCCCCCCCCCCCCCCACCCCCCCCCCCCCCCACCCCCCCCCCCCCCCACCCCCCCCCCCCCCCACCCCCCCCCCCCCCCACCCCCCCCCCCCCCCACCCCCCCCCCCCCCCACCCCCCCCCCCCCCCACCCCCCCCCCCCCCCACCCCCCCCCCCCCCCACCCCCCCCCCCCC
Organism: Sphaerodactylus townsendi; assembly: GCF_021028975.2. Lineage (NCBI taxonomy): Eukaryota > Metazoa > Chordata > Lepidosauria > Squamata > Sphaerodactylidae > Sphaerodactylus > Sphaerodactylus townsendi. The sequence goes on from NC_059425.1 coordinate 193,215,173, forward strand.
CCACCCCCCCCCCCCCCCACCCCCCCCCCCCCCCACCCCCCCCCCCCCCCACCCCCCCCCCCCCCCACCCCCCCCCCCCCCCACCCCCCCCCCCCCCCACCCCCCCCCCCCCCCACCCCCCCCCCCCCCCACCCCCCCCCCCCCCCACCCCCCCCCCCCCCCACCCCCCCCCCCCCCCACCCCCCCCCCCCCCCACCCCCCCCCCCCCCCACCCCCCCCCCCCCCCACCCCCCCCCCCCCCCACCCCCCCCCCCCCCCACCCCCCCCCCCCCCCACCCCCCCCCCCCCCCACCCCCCCCCCCCCCCACCCCCCCCCCCCCCCACCCCCCCCCCCCCCCACCCCCCCCCCCCCCCACCCCCCCCCCCCCCCACCCCCCCCCCCCCCCACCCCCCCCCCCCCCCACCCCCCCCCCCCCCCACCCCCCCCCCCCCCCACCCCCCCCCCCCCCCACCCCCCCCCCCCCCCACCCCCCCCCCCCCCCACCCCCCCCCCCCCCCACCCCCCCCCCCCCCCACCCCCCCCCCCCCCCACCCCCCCCCCCCCCCACCCCCCCCCCCCCCCACCCCCCCCCCCCCCCACCCCCCCCCCCCCCCACCCCCCCCCCCCCCCACCCCCCCCCCCCCCCACCCCCCCCCCCCCCCACCCCCCCCCCCCCCCACCCCCCCCCCCCCCCACCCCCCCCCCCCCCCACCCCCCCCCCCCCCCACCCCCCCCCCCCCCCACCCCCCCCCCCCCCCACCCCCCCCCCCCCCCACCCCCCCCCCCCCCCACCCCCCCCCCCCCCCACCCCCCCCCCCCCCCACCCCCCCCCCCCCCCACCCCCCCCCCCCCCCACCCCCCCCCCCCCCCACCCCCCCCCCCCCCCACCCCCCCCCCCCCCCACCCCCCCCCCCCCCCACCCCCCCCCCCCCCCACCCCCCCCCCCCCCCACCCCCCCCCCCCCCCACCCCCCCCCCCCCCCACCCCCCCCCCCCCCCACCCCCCCCCCCCCCCACCCCCCCCCCCCCCCACCCCCCCCCCCCCCCACCCCCCCCCCCCCCCACCCCCCCCCCCCCCCACCCCCCCCCCCCCCCACCCCCCCCCCCCCCCACCCCCCCCCCCCCCCACCCCCCCCCCCCCCCACCCCCCCCCCCCCCCACCCCCCCCCCCCCCCACCCCCCCCCCCCCCCACCCCCCCCCCCCCCCACCCCCCCCCCCCCCCACCCCCCCCCCCCCCCACCCCCCCCCCCCCCCACCCCCCCCCCCCCCCACCCCCCCCCCCCCCCACCCCCCCCCCCCCCCACCCCCCCCCCCCCCCACCCCCCCCCCCCCCCACCCCCCCCCCCCCCCACCCCCCCCCCCCCCCACCCCCCCCCCCCCCCACCCCCCCCCCCCCCCACCCCCCCCCCCCCCCACCCCCCCCCCCCCCCACCCCCCCCCCCCCCCACCCCCCCCCCCCCCCACCCCCCCCCCCCCCCACCCCCCCCCCCCCCCACCCCCCCCCCCCCCCACCCCCCCCCCCCCCCACCCCCCCCCCCCCCCACCCCCCCCCCCCCCCACCCCCCCCCCCCCCCACCCCCCCCCCCCCCCACCCCCCCCCCCCCCCACCCCCCCCCCCCCCCACCCCCCCCCCCCCCCACCCCCCCCCCCCCCCACCCCCCCCCCCCCCCACCCCCCCCCCCCCCCACCCCCCCCCCCCCCCACCCCCCCCCCCCCCCACCCCCCCCCCCCCCCACCCCCCCCCCCCCCCACCCCCCCCCCCCCCCACCCCCCCCCCCCCCCACCCCCCCCCCCCCCCACCCCCCCCCCCCCCCACCCCCCCCCCCCCCCACCCCCCCCCCCCCCCACCCCCCCCCCCCCCCACCCCCCCCCCCCCCCACCCCCCCCCCCCCCCACCCCCCCCCCCCCCCACCCCCCCCCCCCCCCACCCCCCCCCCCCCCCACCCCCCCCCCCCCCCACCCCCCCCCCCCCCCACCCCCCCCCCCCCCCACCCCCCCCCCCCCCCACCCCCCCCCCCCCCCACCCCCCCCCCCCCCCACCCCCCCCCCCCCCCACCCCCCCCCCCCCCCACCCCCCCCCCCCCCCACCCCCCCCCCCCCCCACCCCCCCCCCCCCCCACCCCCCCCCCCCCCCACCCCCCCCCCCCCCCACCCCCCCCCCCCCCCACCCCCCCCCCCCCCCACCCCCCCCCCCCCCCACCCCCCCCCCCCCCCACCCCCCCCCCCCCCCACCCCCCCCCCCCCCCACCCCCCCCCCCCCCCACCCCCCCCCCCCCCCACCCCCCCCCCCCCCCACCCCCCCCCCCCCCCACCCCCCCCCCCCCCCACCCCCCCCCCCCCCCACCCCCCCCCCCCCCCACCCCCCCCCCCCCCCACCCCCCCCCCCCCCCACCCCCCCCCCCCCCCACCCCCCCCCCCCCCCACCCCCCCCCCCCCCCACCCCCCCCCCCCCCCACCCCCCCCCCCCCCCACCCCCCCCCCCCCCCACCCCCCCCCCCCCCCACCCCCCCCCCCCCCCACCCCCCCCCCCCCCCACCCCCCCCCCCCCCCACCCCCCCCCCCCCCCACCCCCCCCCCCCCCCACCCCCCCCCCCCCCCACCCCCCCCCCCCCCCACCCCCCCCCCCCCCCACCCCCCCCCCCCCCCACCCCCCCCCCCCCCCACCCCCCCCCCCCCCCACCCCCCCCCCCCCCCACCCCCCCCCCCCCCCACCCCCCCCCCCCCCCACCCCCCCCCCCCCCCACCCCCCCCCCCCCCCACCCCCCCCCCCCCCCACCCCCCCCCCCCCCCACCCCCCCCCCCCCCCACCCCCCCCCCCCCCCACCCCCCCCCCCCCCCACCCCCCCCCCCCCCCACCCCCCCCCCCCCCCACCCCCCCCCCCCCCCACCCCCCCCCCCCCCCACCCCCCCCCCCCCCCACCCCCCCCCCCCCCCACCCCCCCCCCCCCCCACCCCCCCCCCCCCCCACCCCCCCCCCCCCCCACCCCCCCCCCCCCCCACCCCCCCCCCCCCCCACCCCCCCCCCCCCCCACCCCCCCCCCCCCCCACCCCCCCCCCCCCCCACCCCCCCCCCCCCCCACCCCCCCCCCCCCCCACCCCCCCCCCCCCCCACCCCCCCCCCCCCCCACCCCCCCCCCCCCCCACCCCCCCCCCCCCCCACCCCCCCCCCCCCCCACCCCCCCCCCCCCCCACCCCCCCCCCCCCCCACCCCCCCCCCCCCCCACCCCCCCCCCCCCCCACCCCCCCCCCCCCCCACCCCCCCCCCCCCCCACCCCCCCCCCCCCCCACCCCCCCCCCCCCCCACCCCCCCCCCCCCCCACCCCCCCCCCCCCCCACCCCCCCCCCCCCCCACCCCCCCCCCCCCCCACCCCCCCCCCCCCCCACCCCCCCCCCCCCCCACCCCCCCCCCCCCCCACCCCCCCCCCCCCCCACCCCCCCCCCCCCCCACCCCCCCCCCCCCCCACCCCCCCCCCCCCCCACCCCCCCCCCCCCCCACCCCCCCCCCCCCCCACCCCCCCCCCCCCCCACCCCCCCCCCCCCCCACCCCCCCCCCCCCCCACCCCCCCCCCCCCCCACCCCCCCCCCCCCCCACCCCCCCCCCCCCCCACCCCCCCCCCCCCCCACCCCCCCCCCCCCCCACCCCCCCCCCCCCCCACCCCCCCCCCCCCCCACCCCCCCCCCCCCCCACCCCCCCCCCCCCCCACCCCCCCCCCCCCCCACCCCCCCCCCCCCCCACCCCCCCCCCCCCCCACCCCCCCCCCCCCCCACCCCCCCCCCCCCCCACCCCCCCCCCCCCCCACCCCCCCCCCCCCCCACCCCCCCCCCCCCCCACCCCCCCCCCCCCCCACCCCCCCCCCCCCCCACCCCCCCCCCCCCCCACCCCCCCCCCCCCCCACCCCCCCCCCCCCCCACCCCCCCCCCCCCCCACCCCCCCCCCCCCCCACCCCCCCCCCCCCCCACCCCCCCCCCCCCCCACCCCCCCCCCCCCCCACCCCCCCCCCCCCCCACCCCCCCCCCCCCCCACCCCCCCCCCCCCCCACCCCCCCCCCCCCCCACCCCCCCCCCCCCCCACCCCCCCCCCCCCCCACCCCCCCCCCCCCCCACCCCCCCCCCCCCCCACCCCCCCCCCCCCCCACCCCCCCCCCCCCCCACCCCCCCCCCCCCCCACCCCCCCCCCCCCCCACCCCCCCCCCCCCCCACCCCCCCCCCCCCCCACCCCCCCCCCCCCCCACCCCCCCCCCCCCCCACCCCCCCCCCCCCCCACCCCCCCCCCCCCCCACCCCCCCCCCCCCCCACCCCCCCCCCCCCCCACCCCCCCCCCCCCCCACCCCCCCCCCCCCCCACCCCCCCCCCCCCCCACCCCCCCCCCCCCCCACCCCCCCCCCCCCCCACCCCCCCCCCCCCCCACCCCCCCCCCCCCCCACCCCCCCCCCCCCCCACCCCCCCCCCCCCCCACCCCCCCCCCCCCCCACCCCCCCCCCCCCCCACCCCCCCCCCCCCCCACCCCCCCCCCCCCCCACCCCCCCCCCCCCCCACCCCCCCCCCCCCCCACCCCCCCCCCCCCCCACCCCCCCCCCCCCCCACCCCCCCCCCCCCCCACCCCCCCCCCCCCCCACCCCCCCCCCCCCCCACCCCCCCCCCCCCCCACCCCCCCCCCCCCCCACCCCCCCCCCCCCCCACCCCCCCCCCCCCCCACCCCCCCCCCCCCCCACCCCCCCCCCCCCCCACCCCCCCCCCCCCCCACCCCCCCCCCCCCCCACCCCCCCCCCCCCCCACCCCCCCCCCCCCCCACCCCCCCCCCCCCCCACCCCCCCCCCCCCCCACCCCCCCCCCCCCCCACCCCCCCCCCCCCCCACCCCCCCCCCCCCCCACCCCCCCCCCCCCCCACCCCCCCCCCCCCCCACCCCCCCCCCCCCCCACCCCCCCCCCCCCCCACCCCCCCCCCCCCCCACCCCCCCCCCCCCCCACCCCCCCCCCCCCCCACCCCCCCCCCCCCCCACCCCCCCCCCCCCCCACCCCCCCCCCCCCCCACCCCCCCCCCCCCCCACCCCCCCCCCCCCCCACCCCCCCCCCCCCCCACCCCCCCCCCCCCCCACCCCCCCCCCCCCCCACCCCCCCCCCCCCCCACCCCCCCCCCCCCCCACCCCCCCCCCCCCCCACCCCCCCCCCCCCCCACCCCCCCCCCCCCCCACCCCCCCCCCCCCCCACCCCCCCCCCCCCCCACCCCCCCCCCCCCCCACCCCCCCCCCCCCCCACCCCCCCCCCCCCCCACCCCCCCCCCCCCCCACCCCCCCCCCCCCCCACCCCCCCCCCCCCCCACCCCCCCCCCCCCCCACCCCCCCCCCCCCCCACCCCCCCCCCCCCCCACCCCCCCCCCCCCCCACCCCCCCCCCCCCCCACCCCCCCCCCCCCCCACCCCCCCCCCCCCCCACCCCCCCCCCCCCCCACCCCCCCCCCCCCCCACCCCCCCCCCCCCCCACCCCCCCCCCCCCCCACCCCCCCCCCCCCCCACCCCCCCCCCCCCCCACCCCCCCCCCCCCCCACCCCCCCCCCCCCCCACCCCCCCCCCCCCCCACCCCCCCCCCCCCCCACCCCCCCCCCCCCCCACCCCCCCCCCCCCCCACCCCCCCCCCCCCCCACCCCCCCCCCCCCCCACCCCCCCCCCCCCCCACCCCCCCCCCCCCCCACCCCCCCCCCCCCCCACCCCCCCCCCCCCCCACCCCCCCCCCCCCCCACCCCCCCCCCCCCCCACCCCCCCCCCCCCCCACCCCCCCCCCCCCCCACCCCCCCCCCCCCCCACCCCCCCCCCCCCCCACCCCCCCCCCCCCCCACCCCCCCCCCCCCCCACCCCCCCCCCCCCCCACCCCCCCCCCCCCCCACCCCCCCCCCCCCCCACCCCCCCCCCCCCCCACCCCCCCCCCCCCCCACCCCCCCCCCCCCCCACCCCCCCCCCCCCCCACCCCCCCCCCCCCCCACCCCCCCCCCCCCCCACCCCCCCCCCCCCCCACCCCCCCCCCCCCCCACCCCCCCCCCCCCCCACCCCCCCCCCCCCCCACCCCCCCCCCCCCCCACCCCCCCCCCCCCCCACCCCCCCCCCCCCCCACCCCCCCCCCCCCCCACCCCCCCCCCCCCCCACCCCCCCCCCCCCCCACCCCCCCCCCCCCCCACCCCCCCCCCCCCCCACCCCCCCCCCCCCCCACCCCCCCCCCCCCCCACCCCCCCCCCCCCCCACCCCCCCCCCCCCCCACCCCCCCCCCCCCCCACCCCCCCCCCCCCCCACCCCCCCCCCCCCCCACCCCCCCCCCCCCCCACCCCCCCCCCCCCCCACCCCCCCCCCCCCCCACCCCCCCCCCCCCCCACCCCCCCCCCCCCCCACCCCCCCCCCCCCCCACCCCCCCCCCCCCCCACCCCCCCCCCCCCCCACCCCCCCCCCCCCCCACCCCCCCCCCCCCCCACCCCCCCCCCCCCCCACCCCCCCCCCCCCCCACCCCCCCCCCCCCCCACCCCCCCCCCCCCCCACCCCCCCCCCCCCCCACCCCCCCCCCCCCCCACCCCCCCCCCCCCCCACCCCCCCCCCCCCCCACCCCCCCCCCCCCCCACCCCCCCCCCCCCCCACCCCCCCCCCCCCCCACCCCCCCCCCCCCCCACCCCCCCCCCCCCCCACCCCCCCCCCCCCCCACCCCCCCCCCCCCCCACCCCCCCCCCCCCCCACCCCCCCCCCCCCCCACCCCCCCCCCCCCCCACCCCCCCCCCCCCCCACCCCCCCCCCCCCCCACCCCCCCCCCCCCCCACCCCCCCCCCCCCCCACCCCCCCCCCCCCCCACCCCCCCCCCCCCCCACCCCCCCCCCCCCCCACCCCCCCCCCCCCCCACCCCCCCCCCCCCCCACCCCCCCCCCCCCCCACCCCCCCCCCCCCCCACCCCCCCCCCCCCCCACCCCCCCCCCCCCCCACCCCCCCCCCCCCCCACCCCCCCCCCCCCCCACCCCCCCCCCCCCCCACCCCCCCCCCCCCCCACCCCCCCCCCCCCCCACCCCCCCCCCCCCCCACCCCCCCCCCCCCCCACCCCCCCCCCCCCCCACCCCCCCCCCCCCCCACCCCCCCCCCCCCCCACCCCCCCCCCCCCCCACCCCCCCCCCCCCCCACCCCCCCCCCCCCCCACCCCCCCCCCCCCCCACCCCCCCCCCCCCCCACCCCCCCCCCCCCCCACCCCCCCCCCCCCCCACCCCCCCCCCCCCCCACCCCCCCCCCCCCCCACCCCCCCCCCCCCCCACCCCCCCCCCCCCCCACCCCCCCCCCCCCCCACCCCCCCCCCCCCCCACCCCCCCCCCCCCCCACCCCCCCCCCCCCCCACCCCCCCCCCCCCCCACCCCCCCCCCCCCCCACCCCCCCCCCCCCCCACCCCCCCCCCCCCCCACCCCCCCCCCCCCCCACCCCCCCCCCCCCCCACCCCCCCCCCCCCCCACCCCCCCCCCCCCCACTTCTTCTTCTTCTTCTTCTTCTTCTTCTTCTTCTTCTTCTTCTTCTACTGAACTGGAAGTTACGGAGAAATGAAACGGGTGAAAACTTGTGTTTGGGTGTTTCTGGACTTGGAACTCCACACAGACTTGCAGCGACCGGTTTATTTCGGTTCTAACGCAGAAGCAGGCTTCAAGACACGCTAACTGGCCGCGCTGTTTTGTTTTTGTAACTTGCCTTTTCAGTTTCCAAGTCGTTAATCCTGGCCTACCAGAAAACTGTAGCTGGTCTCCTGCAATATCAAATGCTATGAATCTGGAAGTGATCAAGGAAGGTGGTTTGCTGTTGGGTGTGTGTGTGTTTTTTTTTTAAGGAAAAATAAATCTCAGGTTGTTTATGTGAGACTGTGAATATTTATGTCCGGCTTCCGCTTTTCCCCCATTGCATATTTCACCCAGTTCATTTGTGTGTGTTGCGGAATAAATCTCGTGCAGGTGGGAAAGAGCAGTAAAACGAAAAAGCATCCATCAGTGGGCAAAGGTAGCAGCTGTCGTGATGCATTCTTTTGTACGCAAGTCATAGTTTGTTAAATGTGCCTGCGCATGACCGGTCGGCAGCGCGGCTCTTTCCAGGGGTTGCTTTGGGGTGGTTTTATGCGGCAGATTGGAAGGAAGACTTGCGACCTCCTCGAGACACCTCTGAAGCTTGGATCCATGTGATTCTTGGATTCGCATCACTCTTAAGTGGGTTTAATGCACCCCCCCCCCCCCCCGCAACTCTGGGTACACAACCTCTCACTCCAGAGCTTAGCCAAAACTACTCCCCTTCGTTTGAATTTGTTTTTGCCATTGCCAAACATTTGACACCGACACTGGCGTGGTTGTTAACCTGCAACACCCATCCATGTTTATCCACACTTTGAATAGCATGAAATATACTGCCAGCACAACGTAAATACGTAGTGACCCCGTGACGTACCGGTGTCAAGTGTCTACATGGTTTTATGTGCTGGTGCTTGCTGATGTAATGATGTAATGCGCCAAACCATGCAAAATGTTCAGCATGAAAGGATATGCTTGTTTACATCTGCGCTAGGATCCAAATGATTGATTTTGAGACGGATAATTTTGGGACTTAGAGGTTGTACCAGTGGTGGGTCCATCTCCCCTCCCCCCCTCCCCATAATTGAGCCCGGCAAAGCTCCAGGCTGATCACCCACCTTTGAGTCTGGATGCAGTGGTGGTAGTTTCTGTGTTCGGTTTTTAAAAGGTATGCAAAGAGATTCTTTTTTTAAAATTAATATTGTTTATTGTATATTCACATAGTTACAAAAATCATCACTAACACACACGTACATACATACAACAATCGTGATTTTACAATTGTCAAAAAATTAATTAAAACATTTCAAGTTTAGCTGCAACATTTTTGAAAAGATAAGAGCTTGGAGTAGTTTCTGTCATTTTTCTTAACCTCTCTGCGTTGTTTCTATCTTTTCTTCTGCTATTAAACTATTTTTCCTTATACACTTATATTCATCAAAAAGTCCTTAATCCCTCAAAAAAGATTGTTGCAAACCATTTATACTATTTTTGCTAGTACTTTTAGAATTTGAGTTTCCCCGTTGATGTACATTCTCTTTTCTTTCTTAAGAAAGATAGCTATCTTATCATTGCTTTATTGAAAAGAAAAAACATTACCATTAGCTCTATGGGAAAGGATATCAATATTAATTCTTGTTTGTTTATTTCAACTCTGCAAAAAGATTCTTAAGTAGCAGAGTTGCACAGCGGCAAACTAAAGATACACAGGGATGCTGAGTTGCTTTTCTATAAAAATGTACTTTACTTAGGCTCATTCCGCACATGCAGAATAATGCACTTTCAAACTGCTTTCAATGCTCTTTGAAGCTGTGCGGAATGGCAAAATCCACTTGCAAACAGTTGTGAAAGTGGTTTGAAAACGCATTATTTTGCGTGTGCGAAAGGGGCCTTAGCAAAAAAGAGGGAAGGGTCACATGGGTAAAAAACAAGAAATGCAATACTAGCAAATACACAGTTAAGACCACATCTTGTCTACTTCTATCTGACCACGAGGACATCTCCCCGTCTTCTGCTGTGCATTCTATCAAACAAAGAAAGTCGGGTAACTATAACCTCTGATCTACGTGCTTGCTAACTTTCAAGCAGTGGCAATCTTCTGACCGATAGGTTGTTGTGGGCTTTCTAGGCTGTGTGGCCGTGGTCTGGCAGATCTTGTTTCATCTGCATCTGTGGCTGGCATCTTCAGAGGCGTATCACAGAGAGAAGTCTGTTACACACTGTGTCCGGTGAGAAGGGAATGTTTAGTGGGGTATATGTTGTCCATGTCCCAGGGTGGGGAACCAATCAGCAAGTGTTTGGGGGGAACTTGCTATGCAAAGGTGTGGTTGACTGCATTGTAATGCAGGTGGGGTTCTTCAGTCCAGGGAGTGATTCACATTTGCATTCCCTGCAGCAGCAACAGTCTTCGTGAATGCAAACCCTGTGTCTGGGTGGAGTTCATTGTCCATGAACCCAGCATGCCCTTGGCCTTTGATTCTGGTGTTTTTAAGTACTGGTAGCCAAGTTCTGTTAATTCTCAGAGTCTCTTCCTTCTTGTTGAAGTTGTCTTGGTGTTTGTGGATTTCAATAGCCTCCCTGTGTAGTCTGACATAGTAATCGTCTGAGTTGTCCAGAATCTACTGACCAATGGCTGATCAATAGACTGGGTCATAAAACAGTGACCTCACTACCTTGTTTACATACAAACAGTTAACCCCGTTGCAGCTGGATTATGACAGACACTTGCAAACACCAACAGTCTGGGAGCTACTCTGCGACCAGAACAGCTCTTGGCATGTGCTACTGCTACAGCCAAGCCCGAAATGGTTCCCGGCTTCATGCACCAGTACCAAGGTCCAGAGCGGAATGGCCCCTGGTATCTGTTGCCACCCGCTAAGTGGAAATAAAGTAAGTGCATTCTGTGCATGCACAGATAATGCTTTGGGGGTGGGGGGTGGGTGGGTTAAACCCACCAATGTCTTCTTTAATAAGTTGCAGGGAAATCTGTTCAGGGTCTGTATGGCCCTGATCTGCAGATTTCAGTATCTGCCGATGAGGTTCACAGATTGCTATTAGATCTATGCATGGGGTGAGGGGGGAGAGAGAGAGATTAGAAAGGGGAAGACCCAGTTCATTATCGGATATCCTGTACTGATGTTGTGCTAAGACAGTGATGGCGAACCTATGGCACAGGTGCCAGAGGTGGCACTCAGAGCCCTCTCTGTGGGCACGCGCAGAGTGCCCCCCCCCCCCACATCTAGGCTGGCCTGGGCCGCTGGGCTCGATTATTAGCATTAAACCTAAGACCTAGTTTTGGGGAAGCAGTGTAGGTAACCCTGTTAAGCACTGTTAAACCTCACTGATTTTCATGCAAAGAACTAAAGCACAATCCTTTACCTAAGAGGAAGCTCGGTTGCTGGCAATGGGGCTTGCTTCTGAGTAAACCCTCCTAGGGTCGTGATTCACCCATTGGAAGAGTTGCACAGTTGCTTCAAAGCAAAGCCAACGACTACCACCAAGCTTACTCCCGAGTAACACACGCCTCTGAGCCAACTGTTTTTTCTAAACTAAAACCTCAGTATTCGGGTTAAATTATCATGTTGGCACTTTGCGATAAATAAGTGGGTTTTGAGTTGCAATTTGGGCACTCGGTCTTGAAAAGGTTCGCCATCACTGTGCTAAGACATTTGAATGGACATCAGTTTTTGATAGCATGCTGATTTGGTTTACCAGTTCTCTCCCCAAATTATGCTTTTAAAATATGGACATAAAATATGGAGCTTCAATGCTCCTATTTTGTGCTATTGTTGGAAGTCCTACCAGAAATAAAATGTAATTTATTTACTTACTACCATTTAATTAGTTACTTACTACCATTTATTTTTAGAATATTTAGAAGACATAAGATTCCTAGACAGGGCTGTGACAGTGCTGAACTACAAAGTTGGCACGTACTTCTAAGGCATCGTGAACTGCTATGTTAGGGCCATATTGTATAGTAGCTGGAGTGCTGGATTAAGACTGGGGAGGTCCAGTTTCGTTTCTCACTCAGCCACGAAGGCCTTCTCAGTCATGCTAATCCTAACCTACTTGGAAGGCTGCTGGGCAGACTTACTTACCCTGTTTCCCCGAATATAAGACATCCCCAGAAAATAAGACGTAGTAGAGGTTTTGCTGAAGTACAAAATATAAGGCATCCCCCAAAAGTAAGACGTAGCAAAGTTTTTGTTTGGAAGCATGCCCGACGAACAGAACACAGAAACATAAGACATCCCCTGAAAATAAGACATAGCGCATCTTTGGGAGCAAAAATTAATATAAAGACATTGTCTTCTTTTCGGGGAAACACGGTAGTGACAGACTGGATTTTCCACCTCTGTTCAGGTGATATTGCATTGTGTGGTGGGCGGCCGGAAGAGAGACTGTCATCTGGAATCAAGCTGTAGTTTTGGTACACAGTAAATAAAAAGGAGGATCTCAACAGCAGGAGAAGAAGCACTAGAGCAGGTGCGGAGTGCTCATGGGGATATGTGGGGTTACATGTCCCCAGGTGCATGCCAGGGGGGTCACGTGGGGGCGGAGAATTACCCCCAGACGCCTCACCTTGGCCTGCCCCCACCCCACCAGGCCCGGCGGAGGCCACAGTCGGGCACTCCTCAGCCCCGCCCCGCCCCGCCCCTCCAGGCTGGCTAAAGTGAGGGGGCGGGGGGCACCCAGATCAGGTGTTTCCCCAGGCACCATTTCCCCCTGCTACGCCTCTGCAATAGAGTCATCAAATGGTGTTCCAGCTGCTCCAGAACAAATGGGTTTGACCAGAGCTCACTGGCAGCTATTGGAGAATAACATCCTGCTTTTGCTGGGCTTTGAGGGGCTGTTTCCCTTCAGCCTACTGTTTGTGAGAACAGTTTGATCATGTGGCAGTGCAGCTCTAACCAGAGTATCTTGCATGAACTTCCATGAGCCTCTGTGGTCTTAGGAGGGGGCAACTCTACTTAGGACGGCAGCGTAAGAGAAACTGGAGATGCAGGCCAGAGGCAAATAGTTTTGGGGGCCACTCAGAGACTGATAATTTGGAGAAAAATATATGCAGGCATAAGTGCAGGTCGAAGCACAAAACACAACACAAGGGTATATTGTGAGACAGTAACTTCAAATAAACACCAGGACACTATACCCAGGTGGCAACAATATACAAAGTAAACATCTGAGCAGTGAGTGTGTGTTTGTTTAACAAACAGCATGCAAAGTGAAAGCAGGCAGATCTGCAAAGGATTCGGCACAACTTTCAACGTCCTCGAAATTGTTATGAAAGAGCAGGCCTCAGATACCGATCATGTAAACAGTGTCCAGAGAGTCCAGATCACAGGACTGTCACTTAGCCCAATTAGGTGGAGATTCACGTATAGGACTGCATTGCATTTAATTTGTACAATATATATCATTGCTTGGATGGGTGTTTACTTTGTATATTGTTGCAGCCTAGGTATAGTGTTCTGCCATAAGTGCAGGGCCATGAAATGTGGCAGCCACGTGACACGTGGCAGCAATAGCCCGCTAATGTCTGGTGGGTCATATCTTGCCCGCAGAGCCACTTTGTCTAACTCCCAGAAGTCCTGTCAAAATCCAGTCAAGATGTGGCGTTCATTTTGTCCCCAGTTCCACTTGTAAAGGAAGTTTTCAAAAATATGGAGGGGGGGGGGGGTGTTACAGTTGTTTCTTGTTCCTGTATATAAATGACCTGTCCTCATTTAACTGTGTACACAAAGGCTTCTGCTGGAATAAAAGCCTGTAAAATATCACGGGAGCTGTGCCCATTGTTGCTTCGACTGACTCATGCAGCCGATCTTCTGGAATTGTTCCATAGCTGTTTGGATTGTAACACTAGGTGGCACCAACTCCATTTTACAGCTGCTTGTGCCACAACTGAGTTCTACGGCAAAATAGAATTTTGGCCCCCAGATCACACTGAGCAGAGCAGGAGGGGTTCAGACATTACTGTCTGGCTGTCCCTGGCCTAGGGTACAAAACTTAACATTACTGTCCCTTTAGGGCAGGGGCGTACCTAGGCAAACTGGCGCCCGGGAACAAAACCTGAGTTTGGCGCCCCCCCCTCCCCCGGCCCGGCGTATCGGCAGCCACCCTCCCCCACATGACCAAACAATGATTTTTTGTACCAGCTCACAAAACACCTCCCACTCCCATCAAAACATACATGGCTCTCTCCCCAACAACTCTTTTCCTAATTTCCTAATCTCAACAACCCTATGAGGTAGGTTGTTAACCTGAGAAACAACTCCAAGCCAGTGCAAGTGGGTGTTAAGCATGTAAATCTCTCACAAATCACCCCCAACAAAACATTTACCAAACAAATGTCAGCATCATCTCTCACAAAACACCTCTAGTGGAATCCACCCTCAAACAGCATCACTTTCAATGGTGTTTAAACGAGGGAGCTCAGATTCTTCTTTTAAATCCACCTTAAAGGGAGAATCTGGGGTCCCCGGTTAAAACAAAATTGAAAGTGATGCTGTTTGGGGGTGGATTCTCCCCCACCCTGAAACAGCATCACTTTTGAGGGTTGGAGATTCAGATGAAACAAATACCGTATATACTCGTGTATAAGTCGACCCGCATATAAGTCGAGGCACCTAATTTTACCACAAAAAACTGGGAAAACTTATTGACTCGCGTATAAGTCGAGGGTGGGAAATGCAGCATCAATTGAGGCATCAGTAGGTTAAATGTTTTTGAATATTTATTTCAAAGAAAAAACAGTAAACTGGCTCTGTAAGTGGAAAAGAGGGTCAACAAGAACAATATGGTATCAACAATAACTTTAAAAGTACAAAAACCTTAGCTCAACCAGCAACCAAGCTAAAACACATGAGTTAAAATCCTTCAAAACTGGATTCCTCATCATCATCTGTATGTCCAAATGTAACCCAACTTAGATTTTAAGAGGGATATTATCAGAAATGAAAAATCTACTATTAGCTTCCATTGTAAACAATGGGGGGATGGGGCATCCCCTTTGGGGGTCAATAACTTTGGATCCCCTGACCCAAACTTCACCAAACCTGGCTGGTATCATAAAGAGACTCTCCTGATGAGACCAGCCAGGTTTGGTGAAGTTTGGTTCAGAGGGTCCAAAGTTATGGACCCTCAAAAGGGTAGCCCCATCTACTAATAGCTCCCATTGAAAACAATGGGGAATGGAGGCACCTCCTTTGGGGTTCCATAACTTTGGACCCCCTGAACCAAACTTTACCAAACTTGGCTATGGTATCATCAGGAGTGTCTTCTGAGGGTACCCTCTAGCACAAAAACTGCGCCCCCTGCTGGCCGGCAAAGTAAAAACACACAAAAAAATTTTAATGACCCGCATATAAGTCGAGGGGAGCTTTTTCAGCATTAAAAATGTGCTGAAAAATTCGACTTATACATGAGTATATACGGTAGCAGATTCAGATGGAATCTGGGCAAATTTGGGCACATTCGGACAAAAAGTGTCTGATTATGTCCTGCCCAAATATGAACAAATGCGAATGCAAGGTATTTGGGTTGGGGGGGTATTTTTGGTGTTTTTTCGGCCTGCAGGGAGCGCATTTTTGAAACTAGCAGCACCATGATTTCAGGGCATCATCAGCCCTGATGATACCACCCGAGTTTGGTGATGTTTGGTTCAGGGGCAGCAAAGTTATGGACACCCAAATGGAATGGCCCCATCCCCATTGTTTTCAATGGGAGCTAACCTGAGATGGGGGTTACCCATTTGAGGGACCATAACTTTGGTCCCTCTGAACATAACTTCACCAAACTTGGGTAGCATCATAAGAATAGTTAACAGATGATACCCTGAAAATTTGGTGTCACTAGCTTTAAAAATACACCCCTTCCAGGCACCCCAAGAAATTTGCCCAAGATTCTTTGTTTTGCAGTGACTTTGCTCCATTGTAGCTAATGAGGATAGAGATGCCAGACTTTCAAGGTGGCTCCAAGAGGCCTTGAGTAATAGCATCCAAGCTTGGTGAGCTTTGCTTCTGGAGTGCGGGGGAGGGAGTTGAGAGAGTTCTGAGAGAACTCAGCCCACAGGCTTTCATATGCAGGAGCGGGGAAACAAAATAAGCCTTTTGGGGGCCCATAAAATTGAACCCCCAGAAGCAAAGGTCTCCAAACCTGGATGCTATTACCAGGAGGCCCTCCTGGAGCCACCCTGAAAGTCTGGTGTCTCTATCTTCAAAAATGTGCAGCCTGCCTACACACTCAGAAATTCCCCATTGGCTACAATGGAGCAAAGTCACTGCAAAACAAAGAATCTTGGGCAAATTTCTTGGGGTGCCTGGAAGGCTAGTAACACCAAATTTTCAGGGTATCATCTGTTAACTATTCTTATGATTCCACCCAGGTTTGGTGAAGTTATGTTCAGGGGGACCAAAGTTATGGTCCCTCAAATGGGTAGCCCCCATCTCAGGTTAGCTCCCATTGAAAACAATGGGGATGGGGTCACCCTCTTTGGGGGTCCATAACTTTGCTGCCCCTGAACCAAACATCACCAAACTTGGGTGGTATCATCAGGACAGCCTCTGGATGGTACCCTGAAACTTTGGTGCCGCTAGCTTTAGAAATGTGCCCTCTGCAGGCCGGAACATGAAAAACACTTAAAACATTTAAAAACACAAAACGACTCTAAAATGTTGGCGCCCCCCACGTGACCAAATGGGGGGCGCCCGGGGACATAGGGTACCCCCTGCCCCTAGGCAGAAACGCCACTGCTTTAGGGTTCCTAATTTGTGCTGTACAGAATGTGGACTGGGGTTGCTAATGATATTAAAATTTCTGTGTCCTAGAGTAGTATCGGAGATGGATGCATCAGAGAAGAATTTGAGTGGGTTCTAGCTAGATGATGCATCAGAATTTTGGTCCATGCCTTATTGTACCATGGAAGGGGAAAATGAATTACTTATAAGGTTTCACATAGGGACAAATTCCTTTCCAACGTCAGACTTTTGACCAGCATATTTAGAAGAGTTTAGATGTATATATCCCCCCTTCTCTTCTGTAAGGAGACTCAAAAGGGTTTACAATCTCCTTCCCCCCCCCCCCCACAAACACCCTTGTGAGTTGGGTGGGGCTGAGAGTGCTCCGAAGAACTGTGACTTGCCCAAGGTGACCCAGCTGGCATGTGTTGGAGTGCACAAGCTAATCTGGTTCCCCAGATAAGCTTCCACAGCTCAAGTGGCAGAGCGGGGAATCAAACCCGGTTGTCCAGATTAGAGTGCATCTGCTCTTAACTACTGCACCATGCTGAACGGTTTTCAAGCTTTCCACACACTCAACCTGTGAGTGTCCTGGAGGACCATGCATGTGGGTTTTATGTTAATTTTTGGGTTGCTGTAGAAGGTGCAGTTAGGTAGAGTTTAGGTAGAGTCTCTTTTCCTTCCCCTTGAACCCATGACTCCTGGTCCAAGTGTCTGGAGCAGCAGAAAACAAGCTCTCTCCCTGACCAACACGACATCCCTTCAAATATCTAAACATGGCTATCATGTCGCCTCTTAACCTTCTCTTCACCAAACTAAATATACCCACCTTCCTACGTCTCTCCTCGTAGGGCATGGATTCCAGACCATACGGTTGATAACATATTATCTGTCTTCTAGATTATTTTAAAAAGTAATTTTAAAATGTAACCACGATCTCATAATATTTAGTATCTCCAATGCCTGTGGTAAAAGAAGAAGAAGAAGAGGAGGAGGAGGAGGAGGAGTTTGGATTAATATCCCCCCTTTCTCTCCTGCAGGAGACTCAAAGGGGCTTACAATCTCCTTGCCCTTCCCCCCTCACAACAAACACCCTGTGAGGTGGGTGGGGTTGAGAGAGAGCTCGGAGAAGCTGTGACTAGCCCAAGGTCACCCAGCTGGCGTGTGTGGGAGTGTACAGGCTAATCTGAATTCCCCAGATAAGCCTCCACAGCTCAGGCGGCAGAGCTGGGAATCAAACCCAGTTCCTCCAGATTAGATACACGAGCTCTTAACCTCCTACGCCACTGCTGGGTTGCAATGTGGTATGCTGCGCCAACCTCCACACACCAGCCTGTAAGCACCACCTTTATCATGGTGCTGATCACTTGTAGCTTAGCGGTTAAAGTGCTGGACTAGGACCTTAGAGACCCAAGTTCAAATAATGATTTTGCGATAGAAGTTCTCCAGGTAACCTGGGAGAGTCATTCTCCAGAGTGAGTATGATCAAGCCGAGGATTTTAAGGCCTCTGAATGCCGCCCGAACTAAGACCCTGTAGTAGCATAAGGATTAATTTCTGTCCAGATCAAGAACTGAATAACAGATCGGCATTTAAGGCATTCCATAATAACATATCTCAGGTGCCATCTGAAGTTAGGTTTTCTGTGAAGTGGATTTTGCAATTCTTTAATGTACTTTTAATTATGGATTATGTGTTGTAATATTGGTTTTATCCTTGTATTGGTTTTTGTATTGGTTTTATCTTGTACACTGCCTAGAGCCTTTCGGAGGTGGGCGGTATACCAAATTTAATAAATAATAACAATTCTCTGTCAGCCTAACCTACCTCAGGGGGTAGGTTGTGAGGATAAAACCGAGAACCATGTTGTAAGGCAATTTGGATTTGTCTTTTATGAGAACAGTGGGCCGTGAATATATAAATGAACTAGCGGGCCCGGCCACGCATTGCTGTGGCAATTGTCCTTCTCATCACAGTCCGCAACCCACACAGATATCCATGCAGGTCCAATGAACCCCAGCATAGCCTTTTGGGGGGGTCAAATGGAATCCCTCTTTCCCTTTTCAATGCACATTGTTATATGGTGCTGTCTTGTTTTTTTAGTATAGGTAACCCTTCCCATTCCACAACGGAAGTGTGCAGAGTGTGAATTCCGCTGTCTATGAGGCTGGTTGACACGCACAGTCCTGGCTTGGGTAAGGCAGAACTGGGGCAAGGAGGCTATCCCAGTCAGGCAGCAGAGGCAGGGGGGTGAGGCGCTCAGATCAAGGCCAGCTCCCTGGGTTCTTAAAGGGCCACGTGCAAAAGAAGCGGAGCTAGTAGTGTTGGTTCGCCCCCACCCCACAGATTTTCTTAGAAGAAAAAGGCAAACTCCAGCTTGCTTTTAGTAAAAGAGAGCTGTGGCGAATATGGGTGAGGAAGTGGGTAAGTGGTGGTTGGATGCGACGGAGGGCAGAGTGAGGTGTGTGAGGATGAGCTGGATATGTATGAGAGTATATGTGTTGTGTGGTAGCAGTGGGTGAGGCACAGAGAGTGAAAGTTACCTGCCTGTGAAGGAAGGGGAACCCCACCTGACGTCTCACACGGCAAAGTGTGTATGTGTTTCACTTCCACTCGTATTACCTAACAGTATTACCTATTTACTGTTTTCACTGCTCATCTCTGCCCATCTGCGGGAACATCCTAAGCCCTCATCCCAAGCCCTCAGGCCACAGACAGACAGGCTGCATGAACATTCTAAGGGTGACAGTTAAACACAGCCAGCTTCATGGCCTGATGCACCAGGAAAAAGACATTTTACCTGGCTCAGGTATGGACTTTCGGCGATTTGAAGGTCCGATTACCTGCCCGCAACAGGGAGGGACGTCCTGTGAAAATTTGGGGGCCAGCAGCTTCCGAGGAAGACCATCAGGGACAAACACACTGTTAGATTTTTATATATATAGATAAATACCTGTAAAATAATTTGTTGGTACTGCAAATAATGTTTCTTGACTACTGTCGGGAGAATAGAGATACTCCTATGAATAAAGTTTGCCATCCTTACACAAAACATAAAGCAACCGCCTGAATTTTCAGCCTTCTCGGTTACTGGAAATGTAAAGCAGATGATTGAACCTAGATAAAAACCCTTATCAAAAGAGGGCCACCATTGAGGGGAAAAACCCCATGCATCAAGCCAAAATGTTGAAAATCCAATTAAGTTATATTAGATTAAATAAATAATTCGATTCTGAAAGTGAGTCCATACTCAAAGAGCATTATTTGTTACTGACCATGAGAAGAAAAAGCCAGGAAGAGGGGAAGATGTTCTGTTAAAAAAGAGGTATTATAAGTTAAAAAAAAACACCACAGTGGTTCCTTAGCATTTCTAGTATTGCCCTATGAATGGCATTTTGTATGCCCCACCATTATTACCTTTCCAATATGGCTTGCATATGAAAATGCAGCTGAAGGAGATTAGAATCAATAATGCCAGGATCTGACAGTCGGATAGCAGTGTCAAAATTAAATTTAGGAGCTGATTAAATAAGGAACGGTAACTCTTTCGTTTGAGAAATGGCAGCACTTCAAACGTGTTATGCCCCTCGCTTTCAGAAATGAAATTACACAACTTTCTGCCTGGTTTTCTGGAGCATTTTCCAGTCGCAGCTTTCGCTTTAACACTTTTACTGACAACTTGGGGGCCCTGATCCACCACTCCAACCAAGTCAATTGACACTCTTTAATCTTTAAGGTCTTCTGGTGACAGAACTATAACTGCTCCCTATTAATTGCTGATATTGCCTAGAGGCTTCCAGGACATTCTTTAGTGAGAACATTTGGGGAAATGGCTTGCATTTGATGCCTTCTCTTAGATTAGAAACAGAGCAGCAGAAACCTTAGCGGAGGACCGTTGCCAACAATCTAGTTCTGTGTGCATGTCTTCTATCGAACCCTGACCGGGGTGTGCCAAGCTAGCTTAAATCTCATTAGATCACAGGAGCTAAGCAGGGTTGGCCCAGGTTAGTACTTGGTTAGGAGACCACTGAGGAAGTTGGGGGTTGCTACGCAGAGACAAGTAATGACACTTCTGTTCATCCCTTGTCCTGTCCTGGATCATAGAATCAAAGAATCATAGAGTTGGAAGAGACCCCAAGGGCCCTCAACTCCAAATCCCTGCAATGCAAGAACACACAGTCAAAGCACTCCCAACATATGCTCATCCAGCCTCTGTTTAAAAACCTCCAAAGAAGGAGACTCCACCACTCTCTGAGGCAGTGAATTGAAGAAGAAGAAGAGTTTGGATTTATATCCCCCCTTTCTCTCCTGCAGGAGACTCAAAGGGGCTTACAATCTCCTTGCCCTTCCCCCCTCACAACAAACACCCTGTGAGGTGGGTGGGGCTGAGAGAGCTCCGAGAAGCTGTGACTAGCCCAAGGTCACCCAGCTGGCGTGTGTGGGAGTGCACAGGCTAACCTGAATTCCCCAGATGAGCCTCCACAGCTCAGGCGGCAGAGCGGAGAATCAAACCCGGTCCCTCCAGATTAGATACACGAGCTCTTAACCTCCTACACCACTGCTGCACTGTCGAACAGCCCTGACTGTCAGGAAGTTCTTCCTAATGTTTAGGTGGAATCCCTTTTCCTTGAATCCATTACTCCGTGTCCTAGTCTCTGAGGCAGCAGAAAACAAGCTTGCTCCCTCTTCAGAATGGCATCCCTTCAAATATTTAAACAGAGCTATCATGTCCCTCCTTAACCTACGCTTCTCCAGACTAAACATCCCCAGCTCCCAAAGCCTCTCTTTGTAGGGCATGGATTCTAGATCTTTTACCATTTTGGTTGCCCTCCTCTGGACCTGCTCCAGCCGGTCAATATCCCTCCCGAACTGCGGTGCCCAGAACTGAACACAATATTCCAGGTGAGGTCTAACCAATGCAGAATAGAGAGGTACAATTAAATCCCTTGGTCTCGACACTGTACTCCTATTGATACTGCCCCAAATCCTGGATGGTCCAGGAATGCTCAATCTCGTCAGATCATGGAAGTTAAGCAGGGTTGACCCTGAAACTGGGAGACTGAAATTTGAGAAATGAGACAAACGAAGAGAGGTAAGGTGATAGACGGCTCTAAAACAGGGCTCTAATTACAACATTCAGGCAGGTGAAACAGGAGCAATGCGAGCCAATAATATCAGCCTAATGTTGAAACAAAAATATTTTGTAGTGTAAATCACCCGACTGACATTTTGTGTAGCTTTACACCTATGCAGCTTTAGGCTTACTCGAAGTTCTTCAGTACATGACAGCCAGCCAGGTGTTTCTTCATATGCTGATAAAATATCAGCCCGGTATTCTTTAAGCAGGGGTGTGCAGAATATTATGTATGGCTCAAAATATAAGCATGACAGTGTTTTAGTCTCTGCTACATGCAAGAGCATCTTGTGTTCAGTTATTCCAAGTCCAGATCCTCTCTGAAACCAGCAGAGGCGCTCTGTTTGCGGCAGGGCTGATGGTGTCTTTTGGCTCATAGTCAGTGTCCAGACTAGAGGTCCCACTGCTTCACATTCAAAATCCACTGTGTGCAGGATTTGACCCTTGCTTCTCTGCCACTGGAATGGGCACCGCGTAGCTGGCCTTTGCAGCTCTTTCATAGTTTTTGCTTGGAGCGAAATTGTTGTCAAATCCATCTCATCAAATTGCCGTCAAAGCCCCCAGTAAAAACTTCGAGTTCCGACAGGACGATTCTCATTCCAGCATGAATACATGTCCTTCTTCGAGTGGTTGTGAATGCAATGAAGCTTTCAGCTCCAGAACTGCATTTTGATGCCAGTTTCTGAAAATTTTGAGAATGGGAATGCTTTAAAAGGAAAGTGAACTGGTGAAACGGAGAGCTGAAATGTATTCTGCACTTTGAGACGTGCCCAGAAATAACATCATGACGGGCAAACGCCATGTCTTGCTCATCCGATCGCTCTGGATATGAGGAGGAGCCTGATGCAAAGAGCTCAAGGGTCCTAAAATGTACGACGGGTGATCAGGCTCCTCATCATATCCAGAGCGATCGGATTATATATATATCTGTTTGTGGCAGGGCCGATGGTGGCTTTTGGCTCATAGTCAGTGTCCAGACTAGAGGTCCCACTGCTTCACATTCAAAATCCACTGTGTGCAGGATTTGACCCTTGTTTCTCTGCCACTGAAATGGGCACCACGTATCTATATCCGAGATATATATCCAGAGCAATCGGATGAGCAAGACTTGGCGTTTGTTCGTCATGATGTTATTTCTGGGCACGTCACAAAATGCAGAATACATTTCAGCTCTCTGTTTCACCAGTTCACTTTTCTTTTAAAACATTCCCATCCCCAAAATGTATATATATATGTGCCTGTTTGGTTGGCTAGTCAGAATATTGGTTCTGTGCCCCAAAGGCTGAGATTTACATTCTCATTCAGGAAAGAACTGGAGATTAGTCCAGCAACAGCTCCGCATCTCTCCCTGGTAAACTCTGGTTTCCCCAAGCACCCTCCCCTCAGGGATTTGAAACAACTAATAAGTGTCCAATTACTTGATTTGAACAGTTGCTCTATATCATGATTGATTAAAATAGGCCAACGTATTTTAAGGTGCAGGCTGAGCTCCGCAGCCTTCCCATTGGCTGCCACTATATACTTGGTTAGCGATTATACCGACTTCCTTTATCCTTGCCTGCACACGCAGTGTGCTAAGAGGTGCCTCATCCCCTTCCTCCTCCTGTAAGGCCTCTCCTGGGTTTGGAGCAATGCTGCTGAGCATCAAGGACGCGTTCACTCTGCCGTAAGACGTGTGATGGGCTTGTTAAGAGGAGATGACCCTCCATCGTTCTAGGTGCTCACCCGTCAATCGTACTGATCTTGATCACTGCCCTGATTTGGATGGCCCTGGCTAGCCCAGTCTCCTTAGATCTTGGAAGCAAACCAGGGTTAGCCCTAGTTAGTATTTGGATGGGAAATCCAGGGTCACTACACTAGAGGTCCCGCTGCTTCACATTCAAAATCCACTGTGCGCAGGATTTGACCCAGCGGGAAAATCCTGAAGGGTTACCGTAAGTCAGCTGCAACTTGTCGATGCTTACTACGACCACCAACATCTTGACCACCCACCCTGTTCCTGTCCCGATCTACCGTGTTTCCCCAAGATTAAGACAGAGTCTTATATTAATTTTTGCACCAAAAGATGCATTAGGGTTTGTTTTCGGGGTAGGGCTTATTTTAGGGGAAATACGGTACCTTCACAATTCATTAAGGTGGGCTCTCGGCAGCCCCTTTGCTTCCCTGTCACGTGTGATGCAAGCTGCATCCTCATTGGCAGGGACCCCCCCCCCGCCCCCCGCTGGATCACACCATCCTGAGCTGTAACTACCGGGAGGGCTTATTTTTGGAGTAAGGCTTATATTTTAAGCCGCCTCCAAAAATCCTGAAAAATCATGATAGGGCTTATTTTCGGGGTAGGCCTTATTTTTGGGGAAACACGGTAGTAATGGCCTAAGGAGCCAACAACCAGCCCTATTTAGTTCACGCCCCCCCCCCCACACACACACACAAGCATAGCGCCAAGGGGGCAGGGTGGGGTGTGATGCACGGTGTTCTGGGGGTGGGCAGGTAGGCGGGGGCACAGGACGCAGGCATGCCCCGTGCGCAGCTCCCCCTCGCTCCGCCCCTGCGCACAAGTCAATTCGGGGAAAAACCAAAACATCCTGAATTGCCTGCTCAGTCCCATGATATCCCCTTGGGTGGGTCAGCAGCATGCAGCAGATGCTCGCACAGGAGAAGCGTAGCTGCAGCCCTTCCTCCTGAGCTGGAATGTTGTGAGACCCAAAGTGCCAATAATGGCCCATCCCTCATCTGGTTAAAAGGCCCCTTCCGCACATGCAGAATAATGCACTTTCAATCCACTTTCAATCCACTTGAATGCTGGATTTTACTGTGCAGAATAGCAAAATCCACTTTCAAACAATTGTGAAAGTGGATCGAAAGTGCCTCATGCTGCATGTGAGGAAGGGGCCAAAGGGATGGTGGCAGCCAGGACCATGTCTGTAATGCAGGGATCCCCAATATGGTGCCCCTGCATGCCATGGGCCGCACCAACACTTTTCCCAGTGCCTGCCAAGTATGTTTAGAAAGCGGGTCAGGCCGGGTGGATTCCTTTTGGCCATGGACAAGCTCTGCAGGTTTTTAAAGACGGCGCTGTGGCAGCTGCTGCCACCAGAGCACAGGGATCTCCACTGAGTCACTGAAGGTCAGCTGTGGGTGTACAGCAAAATATATTTTTTAAAAATAATATGCAGCATCCTGTTAAACAGAGCTTCCACCTGAAATACTGAAGAACTCTTTTGGGAGTTATGCATAACCTCACTTCCTGACGTTTTGTGGCTGGTGCCGCCTCCTACGTCAGCCACGTTGTGGTTGCCCCCCCCCCCCCCCGTCATGTCACAATTCCAAAGGTGCCTGCTGACTCAGAAAGGCTACTGTAATGCTTTGGACACGTGACTCTTTAGCATCGTAGACGTCGCCAACACAGTAGAATGGTTGTGATGACTTTTTGTTCTTTTCTCTCTAACTCGTCGTCCGACAAAGGTCTCGAGAGAGGTTTAACCAAGGCTTTGAAGAAATTGGATGACTACCTTAGAAATCCTTTGCCAGAAGAGATAGATTCAGGCAGCATGGAGGAAGATAAGGTGTCCAAACGCAACTTCCTGGACGGGGATGAGCTGACCCTGGCGGACTGTAATCTGCTGCCCAAACTCCACGTGGTCAAGGTGAGGCCACCTTTGCGTGATTTCATTCTGTGCTTTATCATCTGTCCTCTCATGGATCCTGTGGGCTGCCTCCCCCCCACCCCCCACTCTCCATACAACAGGGAGAAAGGTCTTGGGCAAGATTACATCGCTGTATTCTTGTTTTACAAAGATGGCTACTGATCTTATACTCTGGAAGGTAGGATGTGCAAACTTTGCTGTGAAGATCAGAGCAAACTTTTTAAAACACATTGCACGCTGGGGTGATGTGCCTCTTCACTCAAGTATCTGTGTAAGGATTTCACTTTGCTTTGTAAATGTTGGGTTTGCGCTCAGTAACTGCTCAGGGCATGAGCTCAGCTTGCCCTGCTGGGTGGTCTGCTCGAAGAAAGACAATTCCCAAGTTGAAGAAGTGGGCAATAAAACAATTAGTAGCAGACATTGGGCTGGCCATGTAAACCAGGGGCCCCCACCATAGTAGCCATAGGTGGGGGGGGGGACAGTAGCACCTGCTGACACCATTCTTGGAACCCACAATATGTTTTAGAACAGGACTCTCCAACTCTGGCCTTCCAGAGGTTCATGGACTATGATTCCCATCAGCCTCTGCTGCATTCTTGCGTACCTACACATGTGTTGCAGGAAAGTTTATTAAAAAGAGAAGCGTCTCCATCAGAGGCATGCAAAGATAAAATGACGCCCGAGGGCAACACTTGCTCCAGCGCCCCCTGCCAGCTGCCCCCCCTGGCCCCTGCATTCCCTTCATCCCACTTACCTCTTCCAGACTGGGAGCCTGCTGCGGGGTGCCCCTTGGCCAGGGGTGACAGGCTCCTAGCCTGGCTGCTCCTTCAGGTCACGTGGGGACACGATTTTGTGCCCCCACGTGATCTAACGGGTGGCGCTTAGGATCAACTGACCCCCCCCCCCATTTCCCTCTGGCAGATACGCCCCTATTCTCAGTGTGAAGGCACAACCGCAACCCGGATTGTTTCCGTGTGTTCCAATCGATGCATGCATGGAACACATGTGAACGAGAAAACAGGAAAACACGTTCCTTTATCAGGACTGCAACCTGTTATACATTTGCTGTGCGCAATTGACCTGAGAGATTTCAACTCCTCATTATGCCTAGCAGCTTGAGGCCTGGGCTAATGCAATAATTGCCAAAGGGATTGTTTCACCTCACATACTGTTTGTAGAAAGGGAATTACATAAAGGTTGTAGATGTGAAATCCTGTCTTTTTATGTCTTTTAATTTTGTTGATTTGGCTTAGTGCCAAAGACATCATAAACTGAACTGAATGCCTTGACCCCAGAGGAGTAGCTCCAAGGGGGGGGGCGTGCAACGCACCGGGCATGCTCCCCTGTGGGGGCGTGGTGAAGACGTTCCAGGGGCATTCCCGGGCGGACGGGGCGGACAGGGGCATGGCGGGGCGGAGGACGCATCAGTGCAGTGGACGCTCCTCCCCTCCCTTGCTACGCCTCTGCCGCACCCCAAACAGTTGGCAGATCTGAAATGGTTATGATTAGGTCCTTGGACTGTACGCACAGCATGAGAACAGAGATTAATAGCTCCCGCTGCATAGCGAGATCCTGTCCAGGGTACGCAACAGGGAAGAGCTGCCTAATATCAGTGATTGTCAATCCCCCAAATTGTGCATGGAAATCAGCTATGCAAAGTAAATAAATGCATACAAGCCTCGTCGGTGTGCGTACTTCCTGACTGTAGTGGCTGTGGCAGGCTTCAGGAATTTTTGGCAGGGGAAGCTAGAAGAGCCCTCCGGGGGAGGGTGGTTAATAAATATAATAATAATCAGGGCGAGAAATGGGACTAGGACTGGACGATTTCCTTCGTTGGAAATCTCCAGATTTCCTTAGTTGGAGTCTCCAGATCTCCGAGAATTACAGCTGATCTCCAGACCACTGAAATCAGCTCCTCTGCAGAAAATGGCAGCTTGGGAGGGTGGACTGCCGAAACAGCAACCACCCCAGGCCCCGTCCGCAAATCTCCGGGCATGTTCCAACCTTGAGTTGCCAGTCCTTGTCTCCTAGGGTGCGGTGGGGCTAGTTATAAATTGGTATTAAAAACATTTAAAGTACATGCTTAAATCCCTTCTTGTAAACACTGACATGTTTGCTATTTAATAATTCAACTGTTCTACCTTTTCTATGGCTGCTATGCATTATTTTGTGGACTTTTTACTGGCCATTGTGTAGGGTGAACCAGAGGCGGAGCTACAAGGGGGCCGGGGGGGGGGGTGCGTGCTGCACCAGCCATGTATCGGGGAGGGGGGGAGCAGCAAAAATTTCAGGTTTGTTTTTTGCATTTTTTAGTGTTTTGCAGTTTTTGGCCTACAGGGGGCTCAGTTTTTAGGCTAGCAGCACCAAAATCTCAGGGAGTTTTTGAGGGACTCTTCTGATGATACCAGCCAAGTTAGGGGAGGTTTGGTCCAGGGAGTCCAAAGCTATGGACTCCCAAATGGGGTGCCCCATCCCCCATAGTTTCCAATGGGAGATGGGGGCTACACCTTTGAGAGTCCATAACTTTGGACTCCCTGAATCAAACTTACCCAACCTGGCTGGTATTATCAGGATAGTCTCCTAAAGATACCCTGAAATTTTGATGTTGCTAGCCTAAAAACTGCGCCCCCTGTAGGCCGAAAACTGGAAAACACAAAAAAATACAAAAAACACAAATGAAACTCAGATTTTGCACCGGGCTCCATTTTCCCTAGCTACGCCTCTGGGGTGAATGAAACCTACTAATTGCAAATGTGTGTTGCAAACTATTCCAAAAGATGTCTGGGTCTTCATTCCAGATTGTGACAAAGAAATATCGAAACTATGAGTTCCCAGCAGAGATGACAGGACTTTGGCGATACCTGAAGAATGCCTACGCCCGGGATGAATTTGTCAATACTTGCGCCGCTGACAAAGAAATTGAAATAGCATATGCAGATGTAGCCAAACGGCTCAGCAGATCCTAATCAAAATCTACACGACCTGTTTCTGCAGAGAGAGGATCCCCACTTCACATTCTTCTTCGTGAGGCCTTCGAATACATCTAATATAATGCATAATATCATATAATTACACTATCTGGGTGGCATCTTTATAATTTCTACTGCTCAATTTTGACAGCTAGAAATAGATATGCCTCTTCCTGGAATAAAATGTAAGGCAGTCGCAGTGTTGGGCACAAAACATTTTGGGAATCTGTGCCGGTAAGCTGGAGCAAATGTTATAATTTATTTTCAGTGTTTTGAAAATCTATAGAAGTTTCCTTGATTAACCGTCATTTGCGAAAAAGCAAATTCTTTAACTGAAAATTTCAATGCTAAGTGGATCAGAAATGTAAAAGTATGATTTGAGTTGGGGTTTACTGTACCCTTGGCATGGATCTTTGGCACGGTGGGAAAACGTGGATGCAAAGACGGGGTTAAGAAGGAGTGTAACTTTAGGAGAGATTTAGAAAGCTATTTGGAAGTCCATCCTGTTCTCTGGTGGCTAGGAAGACATTGGAATGAGAGGTTTGCGTTAGTGGAAAAGCCTTCTCTGAACGCCAGACTTTGGCAATTGCAGATTTGCACACTTTGCTGTGTGAAGCTCCAAGGTTGGAAACGATGAATGAATTATACACATTCATGAGTCAAGGGGGAGCAGAGTGGTCAAACAGAAAAGTCCAGATCGTCTTGAAAAGACAAGATGATGCTCAGAAAGGACGCTGATGAGGTTTGGGGAGACCTGAAAGGAATCGTCACAGGGAAGTCGTTTAACCTGGATTTGAGCGCAGCGGCATCTTAGAGGCCGTCTTAGATATTGAGGGGCGTCAGGTCTCCAGAGTCAAAGCTCTGTTCATCCAAGATTGTGAACAGTATCCTTGCTGATGTATCTCCAAGGATATAGAGAGGCAAGAGGGGCGTGCAATAGGAATCTGGTGCCTTGAATGAATTCTGGGATTAAAAAATATTATTCTGTTTCTGACCTTTAGTATTTGTGTGGTCTGGAGGACCTCTTGGTGTCCTAAAATCCTGTATCCTGGAGGACCTCTTGGTGTCCTAAAAGAGCTTGGTGTCCTAAAAGAGCTTGGTGTCCTAAAATCCTGTAAAATCCTGGAGGACCTCTTGGTGTCCTAAAAGAGCCAGTTTTCTGCTTCCTTGTTTGGAAACTCGGGAAGTATGAGAACCATCCCAAAGCTGGCCGTTTGTCTCTGCCTTTCCGACTTTGTACTTTTATTAATTGATTGTGCTGACATATGGATTTCCTGATATTGATTATATATACGTATATTTTTGCTACATCCAGCTATCCTACAATTGCTTTTAAGCCTGGTGATTTCTTTCTCACACAACAAAGAACCTTTATTGGCATAACAACATTATATACGCAGATCCACTTAACCAAGTAGAGGGAAGCTAAAATAAATGTACAGGTAGAGAAGGCTGATGTTCAGGATTTGCTCCTAAAGCGCTGTTTTATATACAAATCCAAAAATTTGGTGACTGCATCGTTTGCATCACTACTGGGGCTGTCCAACAGAAAGGTAATCTTTTGCAAGTCAGATGCATACTCTTTTTTGAGTAGCAGGGGTGACAAGTATTTGACTCTGGGTACTGTGTAAAGTGGACAATAAAGTAAAATGTGGTCTATAGAGTCAACACAATTCCCGTTGCATATGCATAGCCTTTGACGGTAAGGGGTTTTAGTGAATCTCCCTGTTGATACGGATGACGGAAGGGCATTGCAACGGGCCAACATCATTGCTCTACGGAGCCTGGGCACGGTTGTCTGGTGCAGGTATTGAGCCCCCTTATTACCTAATTTCTTTCTCTCTCCACCCTCTGCAATGTTGAGATGTTCACTTGGGTTCCCCTGCACTTTGAAAACACTGATTTCAGCCTGACCCACATGGAGCAAAATTCAGCTGCGAACGTGCTGACACTCCTTTGACTTCCGTGATGATCCCACTCCATGCTCTTATTGTTTTCTTTAAGCAGCGCGTTAGGAAATAGCTTGGCCTGTGTTTTATAGATGAAGGTCCCAGTGGTGACCACGGGGTTATCAGCCAGCCTACTTCACAGAGATCTCGTGTGGTGCAAGATCTTGCACAGAGAGACCTGAACTCAGATGTGCAGTCAGCTGGGAAGCTCCCCCCCCCCCCATCCCCCATGGCCCAAGGCAAGTCACTCATTCAAGTCCTTTCTGCTCGGGGACGATTCCTTGTTCTGCTCTAATTGTCACTGTCAATGTAAGGGCATTTGCCAGGTGCAGCTCTGTTTCCTTCCCCTCCCCTCCCCTCCCCCACCGCCACTGGCAGGCTTTTTGTCTTAAAAAGTGATCGCCCGTCACTGGGAGATGGTTATAGTGTTAAAACGCTGCAGCGGCTTCTCAACTACCTAGTTGGAGATTCTGAAGGTGGAACCGGGGACCTTTGGCCTGCCGTGCAAATGCGCTCCGGCTGAGTCACAACCGCTCCTGGATTCATAGCAAAAACACCACTAGGAAGTAACATCAGTGTAATTTTGAAAATAGATATGTGCGTAGGAATAAATAAATATGTGCACAAATGTGTGCAGAGGAATGCAGAAGGCCACAGCTGTTGTTTTTTTTTTAAAGATAGGTATTCTATACTCTGAAATAGGCCCAGGAAAATCTGCTCTGATGTGAAGTTTGCAACAGGGAGGTATCTGCCAGAGGGCACCACCCATCAAACGGGGGGCACAAAATCAACCCTCACACACTGAAGCTTGCTGCGGGCTGCCGGGCACCTCTCTGCCTGGCCGAAGACCAGGGGCCACTCCCCACTTACCTCGTCTGAGTGCAACCCCGCAGCGACCCCTCGTAGAAAAGCCTCCGTGGCTTTTGACAACGGAGACATTTGTTCCCCACTCATTTTCCATTCAGGAAATAGTGCGGGGTTCCACATCAAGAGTCAAAGAGGCAATCGAGCGTTCTGATTGGCTGGCACGCGTGTGCATCATTTACACGTGGGAGTTGCAGCCAGCCGAAGGCGGGGCTCCATTTTGATTGGCTGACCCGAAAAGTTCTTTTGGATAAGCTGAACGCATTGTTTTAAGACGTCTGCACATGCTGACGTCACTACCTGTTGCAAATTGCTTGGGCAGAAAAATGAAAGTAAATATCGGTTTCGGTTTACACCGCCGACAACCCTGTGCTCAGCAGC
Organism: Sphaerodactylus townsendi; assembly: GCF_021028975.2. Classification (NCBI taxonomy): domain Eukaryota; kingdom Metazoa; phylum Chordata; class Lepidosauria; order Squamata; family Sphaerodactylidae; genus Sphaerodactylus; species Sphaerodactylus townsendi. Next base: position 193,246,391 of record NC_059425.1, read on the forward strand.
ACTTTGCCAAGCTGCAAAACAGTGGAGCTCGAGCAAAAAAGAGCAATGTTGGCACGTCTTGTTGTGCACACGTCTCAATTTCCGAGCACTTTCTGACAGGAATACCCTCCCTAAACAAAATGGCGGTTCCTGTTTCCTGATTGGCCGGAAGCTGCGCGTCAGAGCGAATCAGCCGCATGTAAACAGCCGAGGTTCCCCACCCCCTGCGGCACCCGCGGGTTTTTTGAAAATGTTGCTCTTTTCAGAGGACCTAATTTGCCGCGCGACAAGGAGGTGGGAGAGCGGCAAATTAAGGGCAGCTGCGCAGTGGGCGCTGGTGACATGGGGAACGTCCATCCTCCTCGTGTCTTTTAAAGAGGTGACCCCGCAGCTTATGGTGAGTGGGGAGTGGCCCCAGGCCACCAATGGAGGTTGAGCGGGGGGGGGGTCTGGCCCAGCAGCAGCCGGAGGGGTGCCTGGCTTTCCCACAGCAGGCTCCTGGGCTGGCGCCCCCCCCCACCTCTATAGGAGGTCATGCCTGCCTCACTCAAGGTGCCTCTGATAGAGGTGGGGGCAGCCTGGCAGCACCCAGAGGGGCGCCTAGCGGGACCACGGCAGGCTTTTGACCCGGCACTAGCTGCTTCTTTGGGTTGAGGCTGCTGTAAGGAAGCTGACTGGCGTAATGGTTAAGTGCTTGCACTGCCACTCACACGGTCAGGAGTTCGAGCCCCCTGTGTATCGAAACTGAGATTAATTTTTAGATCTCAGGGCTCGAAAGAAGGGTTGCCAGCCGCCCAGAAGTGGCTGGAGATCTCCTGCTGTTACAGCTGATCTCCAGCGGACAGAGATCAGTTCACCTTGAGAAAATGGCAACTTTGGAAGGTGGATTCTGTGGGTTCATGCCCCATTGAAGCCCCTCCTCCTCCTCCTAACCCCCCCTCCCAGGGCACCATGCTTCCCCTCCAAATCTCCAGGCATTTCCCAACCCAGAGTTGGCAACTCTACTCAAAGGTGAAATTACATTCGCAGTAACCAAAGGTGATGTGGACAAACTCTTATTGTTAACAATCTTATACAGTTCAATGTGTCTTCATGCCATAACTGTCACCACCTAACTTTGTCCCAGAGATTGGGAAACTGAGGAACCAAGACTGTGATTTGCCAAAATCATATAAGAAGCAGGATTGAAATTTCCGTCTCCCACGTCTGAGTCCAGCACTGTATACTCGGTTGGGCTTTGCGCCAATGCAATTTTTAAAATTTCAAAATCCAGCTCCATAGTGTACTGTGATGGTCAAAAGAGCCATCAAGTCACAGCCAATTTAGGGCAACCTTGTAGGGTTTTCAAAGTGAAAGATGAGTATATTTGCCTCTGCATAGCAACCCTACACTCTTTCACTGATAGTATCCCATCCAAGTACTAACCAGGGGCAACCCTGCTTAGCTTCTGAGATCTGGCTTGTTTCGGCCAGCCTGCACCATCCAGGTCAGGGTGTTTAGGAGATTATACTAACAATATATTTAATATTTACCTACATTTTCTGCCTCTGGATTGGAACAGAAGGATTAAAAACAAGACCCACAATTAATTCTATTTAACAAGGCATAGGGGGAGGAATGGCGCCTAGGGCAAAAGGATGCCGGGGCCCACCCCCCACAGGGCCCTGCCCCCCTGCGCCCCATGTGCCCCTTCCCCACCCACCCCCATTTACTTTAGTTCAGCCAGGCTAGGTGAACTAAGTTAAGTGGGGGGCAGGGTGGGAGAGGCATGGGGGGCACCCCCCCGATCCCTGCCCTCACCACTTACCTTAGTTCAGCCGGCTGCAAAGAACAGCTGGCTAAAAAAGCCGTCCGTCTAGGCCAGTGGTGGCAAACCTTTGGCACTCCAGATGTTATGGACTACAATTCCCATCAGCCCCTGCCAGCATGGCCAATTCTCAATCTGTTGAAACCCAAACCCATCAGTGGTGGCGAACCTTTGGCACTCCAGATGTTATGGACTACAATTCCCATCAGCCCCTGCCAGCATGGCCAATTCTCAATCTGTTGAAACCCAAACCCATCAGTGGTGGCGAACCTTTGGCACTCCAGATGTTATGGACTACAATTCCCATCAGCCCCTGCCAGCATGGCCAATTGGCAGGGGCTGATGGGAATTGTAGTCCATAACATCTGGAGTGCCAAAGGTTCACCACCACGGGTATAGGCTGCCGCCCAGCCCAGCCCCACACCCCAGCCCCGCCAGACTGCTCCAGGCCACGAGGCCTGGTGGTGGGGCTGGGCAAGGGCGCCCAACAGTGGCCTGGTGAGGTGGGGCAAGGGGGAGGGGTGTAGGGGTGGTTTTCCACCCCCACGTGACCCCAATGGCGCACCCCTGGGGCGGGGCGCACCCCTGCCCCATGGCAGCTAGGTGACTGCTGTTGAGGAAGTAGATTTATTTCCAACCTCTGCCAAGTTCAGCAGACCCCCAAACAGCTCAGGTCATACTAGAGAAAGTGAGCAAACTTCAAACATTTTGCCCGTTATCAGCAAACTTCGGGCGGCTTTCAGATCTTCAGCTTCTTGGGGCTTTCCTGTGCCTTTCGAATGTGAAGTAATACGTGCTAATCATGCCAAAGGTTATTTATCTGCATTGGCAAAGCAAGATTTTGGGGGAAGAACCTAAATGGCAAAACAGACAGTGTGGATTAACAATAACTTTGTTCATAAATTTCTCTTGAGATGTAAAGAAAGATGCAGATCAGACGGGGAAAAGTAGCGACAATGTGGGTTTAATCACTGATGTTTGAGAAAATGCAGACCAAATGTCTGTCGGGCTGTCCACTGCAGCCAAACATTTCTTAGATATTTGTTTCAAAGACGCCCGTTCTTCGTGGCATGCAGTACTTCACTCCTATTCGAGAGACACATTGATCTCTCTCTTAATATTCACGTAAAAACTGCCGAGAGGCACTAGTCCTGATAGGATACTGGAGCTGTTGACAATCTAGCATAGCTATAAAGCCTCGGCAGTGCAGAAGAATTCAAACAAGATCTCTGACCACCACCTGTTCTCTTTTAAAGATGCTGATTTCCCTTAAGCCTGCAGTCCGAAGGCTTAAATAGCTCCCAGATAACATGCGTTTTTGCTGACGGGGCTATATTGTGTCCCCTGAAAAAGGTGGGCGCTCTAAGCATTAACCTATCGGAACTGATTCATACACGACACAGGAGGCAGGTGGGACCCAGGACAGTTTTATTTCCTACTACTGCTGTAATGCGGAGAATGGAAATTGTGGATCTCTTCTGCTCAAAGAAAGAGGAGGAGGAGGAGGAGGAGGAGGAGGAGGAGGAGGAGGAGGAGTTTGGATTATACCCCCCTTTCTCTCCTGTAAGGAGACTCAAAGGGGTTTACAATCTCTTGTCGAAGGCTTTCACGGCCGGAATCACTGGGGTGCTGTGTGGTTTCCGGGCTGTATGGCCATGTTCTAGCAGCATTCTCTCCGGACGTTTCGCCTGCATCTGTGGCTGGCATCTTCAGAGGATCTGATGGTAGGATTGTAAAGCAAGTGGAGTATATATACTGTGAAGTCAAAAGGCAGTGACTGATCAGCTCCGCACAAACACAGAACAACTATAGACTATAGCAATCAAAGGGAACAAAGACCAGGATACTGCTATTCAGATCCATTCACCTATTGACCTTGCTATCTTCATTGTTACTCCCATGCTACAGACTTCTCTGTGACTCACATGCCAGGCTACTCTATTCAGATGGCCTCACCTTTTGACCTCACAGTATATATGGAAATATATTGCTTTCCATTCCTACCATCAGATCCTCTGAAGATGCCAGCCACAGATGCAGGCGAAACGTCCGGAGAGAATGCTGCTAGAACATGCTGCTAGAACATTGCCATATAGCCCGGAAACTACACAGCACCCCAGTTTACAATCTCCTTTCCCTTACCCCCCACAACAAACACCCTGTGAGGCGGGTGGGGCTGAGAGAGCTCAGAAGAACTGTGATTCGCCCAAGGTCACCCAGCTGGTGTGTGTTGGAGTGCACAGGCTAATCTAGTTCCCCAGATAAGCCTCCACAGCTCAAGTGGCAGAGCGGGGAATCAAACCCGGTTCCCCAGATTAGAGTGTACCTGCTCTTAACCTCCTACGCCATTGCTGCTCCCTGATGCTCCAACAAAGATGTTGGAGGTCACAAATCTTCCTGTTTGAAAGATCTGGACTCAACCCACTTACTGGCCACCAGCAGGGGATGGGGGATAAGGTTGCCAGAGCCAGCCTGGGAGACTTCTGGAGATTTGGGGGTGGAGTTTAGGGAGGACAGGGGCTCAGTGGGGCACCAGGCCATACAGTCCACTTTCCAAAGCATCCGTTTTCTGATCTCTGTAGTCCAGATGAACTGGATTCTGGAGAATCCCCAGGTCCTTCCAGGAGATTGGCATCCTAATGTTTTCCACATTACCATGGAAGGCGGGGAACAGAATGATCCTATGGCAGTGGTGGCAAACTCCAGATGTTCATGGACTACAACTCCCATCAGCCCCTGCCAGCATGGCCAATTCTGGAGTGCCATAGGTTCGCCACCACTGTCCTATGGGTTGGATCCAGCCACTCAGTTCCACTCTCTAATAGAACCCCTGTCCCAGAGGCCTTCTGTCCTTGGAAGTCCCATGATCCTGAGCACAGCAAAGTGGCCAGAGGGGTCCTCTTCTCCCTTTCCCACCAGTGGAAAGCTGGTTGCATCCGACCTTATCTGCATTGTTTACTTGGTGTTGATGTAGGTAGCATTAGAGGCCCAGATCCAAACCAGTGACGTGCACAAATCACAGGGAAGTTCATGCGGAACCAACACTTTGTACTTCCTGTAATTCTCACTGTGTGAAAAAAAGAATTGCAGCTTGCCTCATTGAATGTGAGAATTGTTTCTTGAAAAATAGCAAAATCCAGCTGTAAAACTCTCTCCACCAACGTAGCTATGATTTTGACCTATGTTTTCCCCATATCTGGTAGAAACACCAACCAATGTGCTGTATTTGGGGACCTTTGAGAAATACAAGAAAAATCAGGTCTTGCCTAGTTACAGAAAATTCTTACCATAAGAGTTCCTGGCAATACCTATAGCTATGCTTAAGTGAAAAGGGTAGATCTAGAGATCGGGGGAAACTCTATGGCAACACTGTAAGTTCTTACCATAAGTTTTCTGCGATTCCTGGATCTACCATTACCACTTCTGGTAGTCCCATTAATTGCTGGGAACTCTATATTGAACTTCCTGTAAATAGATGTGGTCTTATTTTTTCCAAAAAAATCTCCCAGTGCTATATCTAGAGGCGTCACGCAACAAGAAAAAGAGTTTGAATTTATATCCCCCTTTCTCTCCTGTAAGGAGACGCAAAGGGGATTACAATCACCTTTCTCTTCTCCCCCTCCCCACCACAAACACCCTGTGAAGTAGGTGGGGCTGAGAGAGCCCCATAGAGCTGTGACTAGCCCAAGATCACCCAGCTGGCATGTGTTGGAGTGCACAAACTAATCTCATTCACCAGATAAGCCTCCACAGCTCCAGTGGCAGAGCAGGGAATCAAGCCCTGTTCTCCAGATTAGAGTGCACCTGCTTTTAACCACTACACCCTGCTGGCCGCCCTAATCTAGGTCCTAAATAACTGTTGTGCTGTCTTGTGAATCAGCCGGCACATGGTTTTCACTGTGAGCTTTCCCTTCCAGGGCTGGATAATGGTCTTTTAAGTCATTATGTGACCTGGTGATCTGACTTTTCATGGGGCTCAAGCTAGAAAGTCTCCGGTTGCCTCTGGCCCCTTCCGCACACACAAAATAATGCAGTTTCAATCCACTTTCCTGGCAATTGTTTTACCAGAAGTGGCTTCTGCTGTCCGCTTTGGCTGCAAAGTGGATTGGAAGTGGAGTGAAAGTGCGTTATTCTGCAAGTGCGGAAGGGGCCTCTGACACCTCCATTTACTGTTCTGTTGGGACAGTTTGGGTAAACAGGTGGCAACATTCTCAGACCCCTTCAAATAGTTAACCCCGTGGGGTTGCAATCGCTGACAGGGCCAGGCGACGGGCGTCCCGGGAATTTGGACACCGAGATGTTCTTGCTAGCCATGATTTGGTGAGAGCTGCCACCACGGATCCCAATCCTGCGGCCAGTATTCTGGGCCGAAATGCCCGTGACTCATCGGTGCGAAAAAGGATTGTAAATGTAATCTGCAACTGACATAATTGTGCGTTAAGGGCCAACCCCAACTGTGAGCTGGCAAGTCAGTGAATCAATGAAAATTTTGTCCAGGTGTTTTCAACAGGGTCTGGATTTTTTAAAAGGATAATTTAGAAAGCTAATTTCCCCATCTCTGCCGGCACTTAAGCACTGGACTCTTTTGACTTATTTGATACCTGTGGGTTCAGCTCTAATGCAGCCTTTTGAGCCGTGCCAGGCAAGCGGCCGGGGGTCAATTTCCAGCCCTCCTTATGTGAAAACGTGGGCTGCCGTCGAACGCTGTAAAACATCATTAAGAAACATGGGGTCTGCCGATTGGCTCTCTATTGAGTCCGGCGCCACCTTTTGTAGCCGTCAAAGTGGCCTGACATCAGAAACGCAGAGCGTATGCAGACTCGGCTCGGAAGGGACCGTACTTTTTTCTCACTTTGTTTTATCACCAGTCATTTTCTATTTATAACAACAGCAGAGCCCCGTTTTATAACAACACAATCGGCAGCAACAGGGGCGAGCATTGTTGGCCGAAATCTTGAGCACATGTAAAACACTTGCCCTTTGGCCTTGTGCCGACCCGGGCAATTAAGCCACAACAATGCACACCCTGTCGCGTCTGAATGCACAAAGCCCTGCTGCTTTGGAACGACAATTGGCCACGAAACCGGCAAAAAAAGCTCCTCTTAGTGATCTCCACAGTAAGGCAAGCGGGAAGACGTTTAAAGGCTAATCGCCGCTGAAATGAGCAGCAACGGCTGAAAATGGCAAGAGGCTCGGTAACTTTCATTGGCCGTCTCTCTCTGTAGCAGGTTGAGTATTTGCGACATCTAAAAGTGAATATAATGGAAGAAACGAGAGTAGAAGAAGCAAGCCTTTATTGGCATAGACAACAGTACAACAGTAATAAAAACGGATTAAAAAGCATATGCAATACAGGTCGAAGGAAATCTACTGGCATTTAGTAATTTCCAGGAGAAAGTCTGCCACTATAATACAGAGAGAAGGATCAGGGTTGTCCAACAAGTAGTGTAATCTAATTAAATCGGGGAGATGGGGTAAATGTAAAGGAGTAAGATTCACATACTTGGATCTGATTTCCTTGAATCTGAGATGTGTAGTAATTGGTGGGCCAGAGATTCAGCTGAGCCGTTGTTACATGGGCACAATCTTTTAGCCTTTTCTTGCTTATTAAATCTGCCATGTAACAAGGCAGAAGGCATAACATTAAACCTGGCGAGCATTATGGCTCTCCTTTGAACAGGGTTTATTAAGCAATACAGGTAGCGTGCCAAGTGGCCCCGTTCAAATGGGAGAGAAAAATACAGGGGGGATCATGAAGAAAGGACAGTAGTTAAACAGTGAAGTGTTTTCAGGGAATTGCTGTTATTGGCAATTAATTTAAGCAGACATTGACAAGGCGGTGTATAGTGCAATGCCTTTTGAGGCCAAGGAAATGGGGTACTGAGGAAATGTCTGTTTGTCCTTAGAATTTTCTGCAGCAAATAATTTCCCGCAGGCCAAAAAACTGGATGGAATGTGTTTCAGTTTCAATCAAACGTAGGATTTTCTCTGATGGGTAATACAGGTGGATTCTGCACAGCATGAACATAATGTTTTTAGGACATTATAAAAAGAGGTTTAGGACATTATAAAAAGCAGAAGCAGAAGCAGAAGCAGAAGCAGAAGCAGAAGCAGAAGAAGAAGAAGAAGAAGAAGCAGAAGAAGAAGAAGAAGAAGAAGAAGAAGAAGAAGAAGAAGAAGAAGAAGAAGAAGAAGAAGAAGAGTTGGATTTATATCCCCTCTTTCTCTCCTGTTAGGAGACTCAAAGGGGCTTACTAACTCCTTACCCTCCCCCCCCACAACAAACACCCTGTGAGGTGGGTGGGGCTGAGAGAGCTCAGAGCTGTGACTAGCCCAAGGTCACCCAGCTGGCGTGTGTGGGAGTGCACAGGCTAATCTGAATTCCCCAGATAAGTCTCCACAGCTCAAGTGGCAGAGCGGGGAATCAAACCCGGTTCCTCCAAATTAGAGTGCACCTGCTCTTAACCACTACGCCACTGCTGCTCATCTATACAAAGTAATGAATAAAGTTTGTTTAGCCTAGTGACCCTGTGCATGTGTCATTTTTTTCCATTTGTTGTTTTTTTGAGGGGGCTGTCTGCAAAGATACAGCAACACAAATATGTGCATATTGTAGCTTCTCTAATCATGTTGCCATAGCTTCACAGACAGTCCCTTCAAAACAACAAAAAAGGAAAAACAACACATACACGGGATTGCTCAGCTCAACAAACTGTATTCATCTACTTTTTACAGTGAAATATAGAGGGCTAAATTTGTTTCGGGGATGAGAGCCATGTGAAGCTCTCCCCCCAAATGCTATTTATAATGGCCTAAAGGTGCTATATTCGTGCTGTGTGGAATCCTTCAGAGTTCAGACTCAGTCACAAGCAGAACAAAATTCAAGTCCAATGACTTCCTAAAGAGCAACAAAACTTCCCAAGGTATCAGCTTTGCGAGTCACAGCTCACTCCATCGTGTGTAAGTGAGAATGAGAATCCATCCCGTTTTATATTCTGGTCTGGGTTGTGGCAAAGAAGGGCTAGTGAGGTGCAATACAACCCCCATCCTTCTTCTTGCGTGGCTGGAAGGAGTGATGAATCTTCATTCTGTTTGTATCAGGCAGGTGCAGACCACCCAGGAGGACATATCGCGATTGATGTCCCTAGTTTGTGGCCATTTAGGGGCTTTCCGCACTGACAGAGTTGTACTGGTTTCTATCTAGGTCAGGGGTAGGGAACCTGCGGCTCTCCAGATGTTCAGGAACTACAATTCCCATCAGCCCCTGCCAGCATGGCATGCTGGCAGGGGCTGATTCCTGTTTATCCTGGGCAAATTCCTGATCTAGGTTCACCTCGAGTGTATCCGCTGCAACTGGAGTTCAACGTTGTTTTGTCTGGTTTCCGCCCCTGGGGCATCCCTGTCGCGATTATGAACTGCACCCTTTCTGCTGGAACAAGGTCGATTTGGCCGGGCTTTAAAGTGCGGATGCATCGAAATGACACCTCATCCGTTCAACCAATCAAGCGGCGCACGTAGCGCCAGAGCGGAGAGTCGTGGCGGGCATGTAACTGTAAACTGTGAAACTGTAAAAAAAAAAAAAGAATGCTCCGTTTCCCATGGTAACACAAGCTCCAATCACGATGCGAGGAGGCGAAACAGGCACCAAGTTGATCCGCCCACTTAGCTCGGTTCCAGGGGCCAAGTAAGTTGCTGTCGGGACGGCTGGAATCGCCCCCACTGAAGGAACCGAGTCGACCTTAGCTCCCTTCTGTAGTGCGGAAAGCCCCTTAGTCACGTGAGGGGTACATACACTGTCCAAACAAACGTTGTTTGGTCATGGTGGAGGGAGGGATTAGACCCTGGAAAATTTAGTTAGCCTTTCAGGTAGGGTTGCCAGCCCCCAGGTGGTAGCTGGAGATCTTTGGGAATTACAACTGGTCTCCAGATAACAGTGATCCGCTCTGAATGGCTGCCCAGCGGAAAGTGAAACCGCTGGCGTTATGCCGCTCTGAGGTCCCTCCCCAGCCCTCCCCAAACCCTAGCCTCCCCCCCTCCCCACAAATCTCCAGGAATTTCCACACTAGACTTGGCAACTCTGTTTTAAGATGCCACAGAACTTAGATTTTATTCGGCTACCACAGACTAACTCAGCTACTCCCCTGAAAATAATCTGCAGAGGTTTTCTAAATTCAGCTGGAACTGACGGCTGCGTGCTAAATTCAATCCTACAAGGAGGTCTTCATTTTATTGTAGCACCATAAAGTCAAACAAACAAGGGACACCGGAGGCTTTCATGGCCGAATTCAACTGGTTGCTGTTGTGGACTTTCCGAGCTGTGTGGCTGTGGTCTGGTAGATCTTTTAGATACTTAGTCCAGTGAACCCAACAGTGTGCCCAACTAAACATTCCCTTCTCACTGGACACAGTGTATAGCACACTTCTCTCTGTGGTCCCTTCCGCACACAAGTGGTTTTCAAACCACTTTCACAACTGTTTGCAAGTGGATTTTGCCATTCCGCACAGCTTCAAAGAGCACTGAAAGCAGTTTGAAAGTACATTATTCTGCATGTGCGGAAGGAGCCTTTGACACACCTCTGAAGATGCCAGCCACAGATGCTGCCAGATCTGGAACAACAGTCGTCAGATGCTGCCAGACCACGGCCACACAGCCCGGAAAGCCCACAACAACCAAGGATCACTGGCTTTTGCTTTATACAAAATGACTGCTCAGCCCCTTCCAGGTGTCCACAAGTTCAAAGATATCATTACCAGGTACTCTTGGGATTTTGCTGCCATCATTCCACTGAATATAGGTCATCCTGAAGACGATGGCGTAGCCTTGAAACTTGCAAGAAGGGTGGCAAACTGCGATCATGTAACTGAAACAGGATGCTGTGGCGTACATGCAGAGAAGTTGTGTGTGTTTATTTGCAAACTAGGATCCACGCTGCAACTTCTGTTGTAGGCCCCTAATTTGGTACAGGCACCACAGAATTCGACTAGTCACAAATTTGACGAGTCACAAATCTACTTTTATTTTGGAGCACCAATGTGGGCAAAGCCTTTGTGGAATGGAATTTTGAGGCTGGACACTTTAAGTGGATGTAATAAAACTGTAGATTTTAAGGACCCCGGAGTTCCCTTTAAAATTACCGCTACAACTTTGCAGTCTTGTCGACCATGAACATGAAAAGTGCACTTGACAAAGAGCGAACAATATAATAATAAAACCGGCCTGTTATTTTAAATATGAAGTGCAGCTGGGTAGTTCATTTCACTTTGAAACCGAAAATAAAACATGCTGAATTGCTCTTTTTGAAGACTGTGAGTAAAAGAGGAGGGATTATTTTTTTAAGTATTAATATTTGTAATGTGTTGAAAGACACCACTGAACTTTCCAAAACTGAGCTGTTTTATAACAACTTTCTCCAATTCTTGATTAGCATCTGATGATTTAAATAAAAAAAGGATTTATTTTCTCATATTAACTAAACAGCCTCCTGTCTTCTTTAAGCTGTTGCTGATTTTTAAAAAAGTTTGTTGTACAAATGGTGTCATTTGGGGGTTCATCTCCACAGATCTTTTAAAAAGAAAATGCTCCACTGAGCCTATAAAATCAAACACTCTCTTTTTATATAGTACTGCAGTTAGAAGAGGAGGAGGAGTTTGGATTTATATCCCCCCTTTCTCTCCTGTAAGGAGACTCAAAGGGGCTTACAATTTCCTTTCCCTCCCAGTGGTGGGATCCAAAAAATTTAGTAACAGGTTCCCATGGTGGTGGGATTTAAACTGTGGCGTAGCGCCAATGGGGATGGGTGGGGCATGACAGGGGCGTGGCCGGGCATTCCGGGGGTGGGGCATTTCTGGGCGGGGCTGTGGCAAGGACGCAGCCGCTGTGCCGATCCTTGGGCGGGAAACGAATGCACGCAGGCGCAGGCTGCCACACATGCCAGTGCACCTCCTGCTAGACTGCTTCAAGTTCTGCGCGCTACTGCTGAGAGGAGGGGCGTAACTAAGGCAAAAATCATGTGGCAAAATCAACAATTAGTAACCCCCTCTCGGCACACACAAATAATTAGTAACCTACTCTCAGGAACCTGTGAAAATCTGCTGGATCCCATCTCTGTTCCCTCCCCCCCACCCCACTTGGGCAGAGCGGGAAATCAAACCCGGTTCTCCAGATTAGAGTGCACTTGCTCTTAACTACTACACCATGCTGGCTCTCAACCTCCAGGTTGAAACTGGAGATCTCCTGGAATTCAAATCATCTCCAGACCACAGAGATGAGTTCCCCTGGAGAAAATGTCTTCTCTACAGGTTTGAGTCTATGGCATGATGCCCTTCTGAAGTCCTTATTCCCAAACCCACTCTCCCCAGGTTCTACCCCCCCCCCCCCCCCCCCAATCTCCAGGAATTTCCCAATCTAACTGCAGTTAAGCCCACTTTCTCTACATCCTACAGTTGCTTGAGAATTTGCGGGAGCTGAAGTTGAGCTTGGCTTAACTGGAGTTAACTGCTACTGATGAGCCCCTCCCCATGTTGCTAGCCAGCTTCCAGGTGACCAGCATCTTTGCCCTGGTGGCTTTGGCCAGCCAGAAGATCAAGCCCGCGGTGTCTCGCTTCCAGTGCTCCCCTAGACAATGTTATTCGAGGTTAACATCTCAACCCAATTTTATCTGAAATTCCTGGTTCTGAAGAAGACAGGCTGCAATTTTAATTGGCTGATGTTTTCCCTAAGGTTACCTCTAAGGCAGACCTGGGCATTATACGGCCCGTGGGCCACATCCGGCCCGCCAGATGACCCTGACTGGCCCCCCTGCCGTGCTGGGGAGCGAGGCACCTTTGAAAGCCGGTTGCCTTGGCTGCCGGCTTCTGCGGGGCTTTCAAAAGCGCCTCGCCCCCCTGCCTTTTGGCCTGGCCCTCCACAATATTTTCTGTTTCTTATGCGGCCCCATGGAAAAAATAATTGCCCACCCCTGCTCTAAGGCCTCTACTTTCATTTTCTTAGCAACCACTTCAAGGAGGAAGCTAGTTTGCAGGCCAAAATTTTAAAACTATATTTTAAATGTAGCCTCGGATGTTTGAATTGTACTGTTTAATATTGATACGTTGATAGTAATATTGTGCCAGAGTATTGCTTGGTTAAAAAAAATATAAACAATCTCCCCGTGCGCTAGTAAGGTGACCAACTGCTGCCTATCTTAGGAAACAGGGATGTTCTGCATCAAATGGATAGGAGCAGACCAGTGGTGGGATCCAAAAATTTTAGTAACAGGTTCCCATGGGGGTGGGATTCAAACTGTGGCTTAGCGCCAATGGCGCTGGGCAGGCGAACCTAAACGGAAGTGTGGCTGGGCATTCCGGGGCGGAGCATTCCTGAAGCGAGGGCTGTGGCAAGGCCGCTTAGCCGCGCTCATGGCGGTTCTTAAGGCGGAGAAGCGAATGCGCGCGAAGCGGAAGGCTGCCACACACGCTTGATTGCACCTCCTGCTAGACTGCTTCAAGTTCATGCGCTACTGCTGAGAGGAGAGTAGCTGACTAAGGCAAAATCGCGTGGGCAAAATCACCAATTAGTGACACCCTCTCGGCACACACAAATAATTAGTAACTTACTCTCGGGAACCTGTGAGAACCTGCTGGATCCCACCTCTGGAGCAGACCCAGTTGAGGGTTCACAGTGACGTAAGGACAACATGAGGTTGTTCACTCACGTAAGTACATTAGCACCAATGCTTCGGGCATCACCCAACCTTCATATCCTTGCTCAGCCTCAGCAGATGCCTTCAATTGCCAGCTACTATTCTGTAGGCTTTGCACAAAAAAAAAAAAAAAAAAGGAACCAGGAAAAACTCAGAGTCCCTTTGGCAGCCGATGAAACAGGGGGGCCCGACACTGTTATGACATATCTTGGCAGCGAGCTCGGCTTTGGGAAGAACAGAGCCCGACCTCCCCATTTAGATAAGCACAGAAATCTTAAGCAGATGCCAGAGCAAGAGACCATGGTGAGAATCCCCCTGAAATCGCAAGGACATTCTTTATATTTATTCCTGATAGTTGCATTTTGCATATGAAAGGACTAAGAAAAATCAGTTTCTTCTATTCACTGCTTTTAAGTTCTAGAAGCCAGTGCGTGCCAGGATACTAACAGGAAACCAACGGGGTTATGGATCCTGACCTGGATAGCCCAGGCTAGTCCAATCTTAGCTCTCTCAGCCCCACCCACCTCACAGGGTGTTTGTTGTGAGGGGGGAAGGGCAAGGAGATTGTAAACCCCTTTGAGTCTCCTGCAGGGGAGAAAGGGGGGATATAAATCCAAATTTTTTCTTCTTCTTCTTCTTCTTCTTCTTCTTCTTCTTCTTCTTCTTCTTCTTCTTCTTCTTCTTCTTCTTCTTCTTCTTCTTCTTCTTCTTCTTCTTCTTCTTCTTCTTGCTACCCTAAGCGATCGTAAAGGCAGCAGCCACCGGGGATTCCCCACTCTGGAAGCACAACCGAGCATTGATTTTAAGCTCAGGGCCATCCTGATTGGCTGCCGCTGCTGCTGGGCAGGATTTTTTTTATTTTCCCCCTGTAGTCAGCCCTGGTTAGTACTTGGAAGGGGAGTCTGCTGGGGAAGTCAAAAGTATGCACATCTGAACATATATTCCTTTGAAAATGCTACAGTTTTTCCTTAGGCTGGCTGTGACTTGTGGTCACTATCCACCTCTATTGGCTTGTGGGGATGGTCCACAAGGCCACGGGGAAATGGTCTGCAAGTCGGCCTGACACCAAAGCTTTTATAAGAGTCTTGGGTGAGGGTTTGAACAGATGGGTTTTGGGGCACAATGTTTGCTCCCTTGGTCTTTCTTACACACTGGTAGAGTACTGGAAGCTAATAAAGGGGAATTTGGCCAGATCTCGCATGAACTCCGTTCGAATTCCCCACTTCAAAAAAAAGTGGAAGTAGGGATAAAACCGCTTTTGGAAAAACAGGATCTTTTTGAGCACCGGTTTCAAGCGTGTCTACCGGTAACCTCTGCCCCATTGCAAGCGATCATCAGACAGCAGCGTATAGGATTCCCCACTTTCAAACTGGGCTGCCGGTATGCAAGGTTCAGCTCAGGGGCCATCCTGATTGGCTGCTGTTGCTGCTGGGCAGGATTTTTTTACTTTTCCCCTGTCGTATCCCCATCTCCACATCTGTGCGAGCATGCGCAGAACGACATAGAAACAAGGAGACGAAGAAACGGCTTATAAAAACAAATTGAAAAATTACTCACCCCTGGACTAGAACCAACAAGCTTTTAGACTACAACACAAGGCTGCCTTACCCAGCTGAGACACAGAAGCTCTAGTGGCAGAAGGGGACAAATTAAAATACTAGGCTTTAAGGGAATGCAACATGTTTAAACTGTGCTGGGGACAGAAAATGTGGAGGGATTGTGGTGAGGGTGTGTTTGAGTAAACCGAATGACAGTAGGACGGTGTATCATCAGAATCACACTGCTTTCAGCCCAAACAGAAAAACAGTTCAAAAATCAGCCCCAATTCCTTCACACACAATTTTAAAAAAAGTACTCATCCCTGGTGGGACTAGAACCAGCAAGCTTTTAGATTGCAGCACAGCTAAGCCACAGAAGCTCTAGCAACAGAAGAGGAGAAATACTAGACTTTAAGTGAATGCTCCCTTGAATTGTTAATTGATACGATCGCTGCCACAAATAGACGTCGATCTCAGCTCCATGATATTTTTTTTAAAGCTGCACATACATCGTGCACAGCCCACTGCTTCTTTATTGGGCAAAAGGCTCCACATCACTACCAGGGGCGGGAAACTCAAACCTGGGTAGGAGAGCGGCAGAATCGGGGGTCAATCGCGTTATGCCAGCTGCTGCACTGTGAGTGTAGTGGGGAGTGCTGCTGGACCCTGGGTTATTTGCCGCGAGTAGCCTGCATCAAATGGTGAGTGGGGAATTGATCGAAGTAGGACGAGAGACCACCAAGGATCATTCTACCGAGGAAGGCAATGGCAAACCACCTCCGTGTCTTGCTTGCTTTCTGCTGCCTAGGACATGGAGTAATGGATTCAAGGTGCAGGAAAAGAGATTCCACCTAAACATGAGGAAGAACTTCCTGATCATCAGGGCTGTTCGACAGTGGGATTCACTGCCTCAGAGAGTGGTGGAGTCTCCTTCTTTGGAGGTCTTTAAACAGAAGCTGGATGAACATATGTTGGGAGTGCTTTGATTGTCTGCTCCTTGTGGTCTCTTCCAACTCTATGATTCCATGGCCGTTTTTGCACAGCCAATAGCACCATTGAGCCATGGGTGTTACTGGTAGCGCTGCAGCCATGGAGCATTCACATGTGTGGGAGCTGTGTGGACAGGTAGCGCATCGGCTGATGAACGTGGCCGGGCGATTCACGTACAGCTGCGGCACCATAAGCGGTGTTCTTTTTCCCCAGTAAAGAGTGGGCATGCCATGGGCATTCAGTGCCAGGATTGGCCGCCATTGTGGGAGCAGGCTCTGCAGCACCGATTCCTGGCGGGCGCTTCGCACAATGATAGCTGCGGAGCGCCGTTGTTGAAAAGACTTGCTCAGTGAGTGATTTTCAAATAAACCCATTGTGGGGCTGTTGAAGCGTTATGCATCGCACAATGGCGGCGCCGGCGTTTGGCGGCCCAATGACGCTGAAATCCCCACCCATAGCGGCTGTTTTACCATCCTTTTTACCGGCTTTTGCAGCGTAATGAGGAACGTGCGGTCCATGATTCTAAGTCAGTGTTGTCTGCTCATACTGAGAACAACTCCCTGAGTGTATTGCCGAAGGCTTTCACGGCCTGAATCACTTGGGTGATGTGTGGTTTCCGGGCTGTATGGCCGTGTTCTAGCAGCATTCTCTCCTGACGTTTCGCCTGCATCTGTGGCTGGCATCTTCAGAGGATCTGAAGATGCCAGCCACAGATGCAGGCGAAACGTCAGGAGAGAATGCTGCTAGAACACGGCCATACAGCCGACGTCACACAGCACCCAAACTCCCTGAGTCTTATGCAAAGGTCTTTCGCATCACCTTCTGCCCGATCCTTTTAGCTGGGGGTGCTGGAGACTGAGCCCAGGACTATCTGCATGCCACACAGATGGTCGACCGCTGAGTCACACCCTTCCCCAATCGAGGATAGTCAAACTAGAGATTGTGCATGTTGAGAAAACAAGCTCTGAACTTGCTTCATCACCATCAAACTATTTACTGTCAAGTTGTGGCCCCCATGTGCTCATCTCTGCGCCTTACTTAAAAGCAGCATTTCAAACAGTTTAGCGTCTGCACAGTGGCAGTGTGCAGTGTGGATCCATTGGCTTGCTTAGATTATGTCTGTTCTGGGGTCATCGTTGGTGAACTCACACATAATTTACAGTCTGCTAAGCAGCGACATGCAGGCACAAAGTATGCGCTACCTTTGTACCTGTGCGCTTGGCGGTCTTCATTTGTCTGCAGTGTTCACTGTGCTGGCTCATGCTTTTCATCTACTGCACCGGGCTACCAGTGACGTAGGTATAAATTTTTTTTGGGGGGGGGTTGGCAGGGCCACGCCCCACCCGCCCCTGGGGGCATGGCCATGCCTCCCCAAGTCTCACCCCTAGCCTCAGTGCTTATAAAAGCAGCTCTCTGAGGCCAGGGATGGCAGACTCCCCTGCCCCCCCCACCCTGCCCCCCCCCTGGCTGGGCTCCCAGACAGCAGACAGCAGTCCCTTCTGCCCGCCCGGGTAGAGGTGTAGCTAGGTAAAATAGATCCCGATGCAAAATCTGAGTTTTGCGCTCCCCCCCCCATGGGCAGCCGCTGCGATGCTGGAATCCACCCCCAAACAGCATCACTTTCAATGGTGTTTAAACTAGGAAGCCCACCTTTAAAATCCACCTTAAAGGGAGAACCTGGGGTCCCCAGTTAAAACAACATTGAAAGTGATGCTGTTTTGGGGTGGATTATCCCCCACACTGAAACAGCATCACTTTCAATGTTTAAACTGGGAACCTCAGATTCTCCCTTTAAATACATGCTGAAGGGTGTGGATTTAAAAGGAGAATCTGGGGAAATTTGGGGGGTTCCTGCTGTCAGGGGTGCAATTGTTAAGCTAGCAGCACCAAACTTTCAGGGTATCTTTCAGAGACTCTCCTGATGATACCTCCCAGGTTTGGTGAAGTTTGGTCCATAACTTTGGACCCTCAATCTCCTATTAGCTCCCATTGGAAACAATGGGTAATGGGGGCGCCCCCCTTTGGGAGTCCATAACTTTGGACCCCCAGAACCAAATCTCACCAAACCTGGGTGATACCAGAAGGAGAGTCTCCCAACAAATCCCTGAAATTTTGGTGCTGCTAGCCTGAAAACTGTGCCCCTGCAGGCCAAAAACAAAAAAAAACCACTTTAAAATACAAAAAAAGAGGGGCGGAGCTTTGGACATGTAATGGTGGGGTTGAAGCCGATAACGCCCCCCCCCCCTTACCTACTTCCCAGGGGGTACCATTCTCAGGAAACAGTGACAAAGACACATGATGGTGCAAAGTGACATGAAGTCACAGGTGACTTGTGACACCGTAAGTGTAAGGTAGGGGGTTGATGTGTGTTTCTGTTCAGGCTTTCTTGGCCTTGGCACATTCCACGGTCTGGGCTGTGTGCCCGGGGTGTCTGCTGAAGTTAACCTTGCTGTTTGCGCTTATCATATATGTGTGTGAAGTTTGTCTTTCTTACATCGTGGGAACTGTGTAGGGGAGGTCGGGGAGGAGCTCCATTGCCCGCCTATTCCCGTGAAGGTCAGAATCTGCATTCCGTGTAGTGTGATCATTGAAGTTTATGAAATAAAGAACTATTCCAAGTTACTTGATTTCGGGTCCTTCAAGGTTCCTTACAATAAGGTTTCCAAGGCAAGAGACATTCGAAGGTGGTTTGCCATTGCCTGCCTCCACGTGGGCTGACAGAGTTCTGAGAGAACTGTGCGGGCCCAAGGTCACCCAGCAGGCTGCACGTGAAGGAGTGGGGAATTTTTAATGACGACTTCCTGGAACATTGTTTATCTCCAGCTTTCAGCTGCCCATTTCTACATCTTAAGCTTTTTCTCACAGAACATTTTTCTCCAGATCTAAAAATTAGCATTTTTTTTAGTTTCTGTGCCACATGTCCAAAACAAACTGTAAATGTGATTTTAAACATGCTTGTATTGGGATTGATGGCTGTGTAGTGATGTTAATTTACCATCCCCTTTCAATCTTCTTAAAAAAAATTTCTTCTTCCTTGCAATCTTTGACCAGATGTGTTCCTGAAGGTCCAGGAATGGGTATTTTCTCACTTTCTCACTGTGTGTCAAGCAAACAACCCCATGCCATTCTGCAACCAACATGAAGCAGAATAAAGTTCCAAGAAGTGGTCCTTTCATCCTTTATTCATGTGGATTCTGGCCGCCTCTTCCCTCACTGTCTCACACAGAAACACAAAGCAGGATTAACTTTTTGCAGGAAACTTAAATGCCACATACATTTGCTGGATTCAAAATGACACTCCAAATCTTTCAGAACTTCAACCCCAATCCTAATTCCATCTTCTGTACAAATCTCCCTCTAGTACTTTTTAAATCAGAGCATCCTCCAAGAAACCCAGAGTGGAATAGACATCCTGACAAGGACCCTCAGATGCCAGTTACTAACTTTGCGCTGGGAAATCCCTGCAGATTTGGGGCCAGCGGCTGAGGAGGGGGGGGGGTTGTGGAGGGAGCTCGGCAGGAATGTGATACCAAAGTGATACCAGCCTGGGAAGCTGCCTCTTCCTCCAGGGGGACTGATCTTGGGCAGCTTGCAGATCAGTGGCAATTCCAGAAGAATTCCAGCCCCCACCTGGAAGTTGGCAATCCTAAATTGACTTCTGTAAGCCACGTGTGCAAGGATTTCCAACCTCAGCATTGTTCCTATTCCTGAACCTGCAATGCTTTCTGACCCTGGTTTCTACAGATATGGGACCCCCACAGGTGTGGTGTAATAGTGAGGAGCAGGTGGACTCCAATCTGGAGGACAGGGTTTGATTCCCTACTCCTCCACACGAGCTGTGAACTCTTAACTGGTGAACTGGATTTGTTTTCCTGTTCCTGCGCAAGAATCCTGCTGGGTGACCTTGGGCTAGTCACAGTCCTCTCAGAACTCTCTCACCTACCTCATAAGGTTGAGTGGAGAGGATCATGTAATACTTGCTACTGCAAACAGCAGGATGGTTTTGGTGGGTTTTCCGAGCTGTGTGGCCGTGGTCTGGTGGATCTTGTTCCTAGCGTTTCACCTGGATCTGTGGCTGGCATCTTCAGAGGTGGATCACAGAGGGAAGTCTGTTACACACTGTTACACACAGCCCGGAAAACCCACCACAACCAGTTGAATCCGGCCGTGAAAGCCTTCGAAAGTCTGCAGGAGGTTGAAGGTATGACCAATATTCGTCAGCATTCTGCAATGTCAACAAATCTCAAAATGGCTGTCGCCTTACATCTCAGTCTTCTGCCGGTCTTCCCGAGAACACCTGGGTTCCTGCTATCCGTGCACCTTCCATTCCTACTTGCCTTTTATCAGTTTTGGAGGCTTCCATTAGAAGCCAGGCACCGTTTATCACTTGCAAGCGAGAGTTCAGACCTGTCATCCTACATTGTTAGAGGGATTCAAAACTTGGGCTGAGAGAGCGGGGCCCGGATTCTCCGGGGAAAATCTATCCACTGGCAGAACTGACATTCTTGTCAGTTTGGAGCAGCCTTCATATTTATGGCCTTTGGGCTTAAATCTTTGTCAATAAAGTGGCAGTTTGGGGCCTTTGGAGTCAGAGAAGCCATTGAACTAATCATAAAAGGGGAGAGGAGGCAGGCCTGGCGGGCGGGGACCGGAAGAGAGGGATATGTGGGAACACAACAACGTTTCACATAGAGATGCACAAAATCCCCACCACAGCTTGCTGTCAACTAAGTCTTTCCATTAGTTACCTTTACCATTATGGATTCCTTTTAAGATTCAGACTTCAGCATACATAACTTTAAATCACTAACATCCTTCATGGCGCTGTGATTTGCTACTTCCATATGTAGCCTCTTGGCCTATTCAGCTGGCTCACATTCAAACCTTGTTCTGCCTTTGGTTTCGGACTAGTTTTTTCTTTGATGGGAGAAATCAGGCATGGGGGGGAGATAAATAGAGAGGAACAAGAGAAGGGGCCGGGGGGGGGGAGCCAGGACAAAAGTCAGAAGGACCAAGGATTGGGCTAGACCAGGGGTCTGCAACCTGCGGCTCTGGAGCCGCATGCGGCTCTTTCAGCCTTATACTGCGGCTCCACATGGCCTGGAGGTCGGAGGGTAGTGTGGGCGTGTCCCTCCAGCCCTCCAGAGCAGCGCTGGAAGGAAAGGTGAGTGGAGGGGCCGAACCGGAGGGGCCTCCTTACGGAGCCACCTCTGTGGCTCGGTAGATCTTCGGGGTCATGGAAAACAGGTCCAAATGGCTCTTTGGGTGGTAAAGGTTGCCGACCCCTGTGCTAGACCCTTTCCTCTTTGGGTTGCCATGGAAATGCAACTCAGATGAGCCGAGGCCGGTCACATCTCCGTCTCAAATAAAACGTGAGCGTTCCTCCAGAGCGCTGCTCTCCCCACCAACATCCGAAGGCAGGATCCCTTGCATGACTCTTTTTGCCCTCCCCCGCGTAGGGCTGCCGATGTCCAAATGCATCTTGGAGATCTACCAGCATCACAACGGGTCTCCAGACAACAGAGATCAGTTCCCCTGGAGAAAATGGCGGCCCTGGAAGAGAGACGGCGTGGCATGATGCCCTGGCGAGGTCTCCCCCCACCAAAAAAACCTGCCCTGCACATGAGCCACCTTCCCAAGTCCCCAGGAATTTCCCAACAGAGCTGTCAGCCTTGCCCTGTCCATTGCACAAACCCAGAGGTGGAGCGAGGGGAAACTGTGCCCAGGGCACATGTGCGCCATGCGCCCCAGCCACAGGATTGCTCGCCCCCACCCTGCCCTGCCTCGGAACACCCCCGAACACCCCTGGAACACCAAGTTACGCCCCTCGATGGTCCAGCCACGCCTCCGCTGCTGCTTTGCCCAGAGTGTCATGCCCCCCTGTCCTATGGGTGCTACGCCACTGCACAAACCAAAACCAGAATTCCTGCAACTAGAGCTTGGAGTTCAGCTGCTGAGGACAGAATCCCAACTTGCTTCATGTGCAAAGGACTATATAGCAGACAGTGCTCCCCTCAGCATAGTTACACCCTTCTAAGTCTGTTGACCATCATGGACCAAGGAGGGCTTAACCCTGTGTAGGATTGCATTGTGAGCAGCCTAACCTATGTTCTTCTCCTGACAGGTCACCTTTACTCCACTTTTGGTTTCCCCCCCCCCCCCCTCATTATAAGCAAGCTCAGTCCTTGGCTAACCTCTTTCCTCGCTCCCCCCCCTTCACCCCACACCATAAGCATTTGCCTAGAGTCAGGTCTGACAGCTGTCTTAAATTTGAGTTTCTTTCGTGATTTATACAAGCTGCTGATATGCGCCCAGGTGATTTAGTGCAGCAAAAATACCCAGGAATGCTACACACGGCAATCTCTGGGTTATTAATAACAACAATAATAAAGATAAATGTCCTTTTTTTGGAGGTTTCTATGGCCATGCCACTCAATTTAACATTTTAGCAGTGGCATGTGGCCCCTCCGTGGCACCTGGTTAGAGCTGATGGATTTGAGCAGGCAAAGAAAAGGTTATTTGTCAAGCAGCCCATCTAAACTGCCTGTCGTTTGCAAAGGCCTCGATTAGAGCAGGCCTGGCCGGATTCTTTTTCTGCGACACCGAAAGAGATGGAACTTCACCACCTAATTAAACTGTCAGCGGGCAAGGGGCAGGCGCTGGATTTCAAGAGGAAACACCGTGTGCATGGCCAGGGCACCTGAGTGGAATTAGGGCAGCAGCGCTGTAAAACATACTAAAAGGAGCACAATTGCCCCATGAAACCCGGCTCCTCTGTCACAAAGGCACACGGACATCCTGGACAAACACCAAGAAGAAGAAGAAGACTTTATTTACAGTCAATGACCAAATATATTACAAATCTCCAATTTAGTAAAAACATCTACAACAAAACAAGAATGCAGATCTCTCTCCCGTATTCTAGCACTATCCATCTATATATCCTTATACATTGTAAACACACCAAACAGCATAAAAATACTAGACAAAACAAAAGTAGCTAAGGGGGATGCCATATTCAGATCATTTTTTTCTTGTTCATAATGAATAGTCAGAATTTTGCTACCCGTTTAATATTCTCCTTCTTATCTTGTACAAATACAAATACAAATACAAAACCTTTAATGGCATATAAAGAGTGGTAAAATACAGATTATGTTAAAACCAATTGACTAAAATTTACACAAAGGTTTCACTCTTGATCCAAGTGCCTTTGTTAAAAACCTGGCAACTGATTCAGTAGTGTGGGGATGATGGTCACTAAGCAGGTGTGAAACTATTTCCTTGTCTGATCTCACTGAAAATTTCTTCAAGATGGCCTCGAGAAAAAGCAACCGATAGACTGCCAAATCTTTGCAATGAAGGAGCACGTGTTCAGTTGTTTCGGGTAGGCCCGCTGCACAGGAACAAGTCCTGTTCTCCTGTGGGATGCCATGATATCTGCCTCTTGTTTGGGCAGTCGGTAACACATTTAGCCGAGCAAGCATAAAATATCTGCGGAGATGTGGATTGGTTAAATTACTCATATATTTAGCCATAAAACCCGGCAATGGTGGTGAAATGCCATAAAATGTGGGAGAACAAGTTCTGCAGGCTCCAGCTGTGAGAAGCTGCCCTTCAATGTCAAGAGATTCTTATCTTGTAATAGTTTTTCACAACAAACTTTATCAGAGCAATATGTCATCTTGTGTAGTAGATGTGACAGGCATTTTTTCCTTGCCTCCTCATAAAGGGGACACTTTAATAACATATGCTCTATAGCACAGGTGTCAAACTCGCGGCCCTCCAGATGTTATGGACTACAGTTCCCACCATTCCCTGCCAGCATCATGCTGGCAGGGGATGATGGGAACTGAAGTCCATAACATCTGGAGGGCCGTGCGTTTGACACCTATGCTCTATAGTTTCTACAGAGCAAGAACATAACCTTGCAGCGTAAGGTATCTTTTGATATTTCCCAGCAGAAGGTAAATGTGCACTTCTTGCTAGAGTAAAAGCTCTCCTTAGATCTTTGTTATCCAGATAAGTTAAATAAGGAGCAAGGGCAGTGATATATTTCTGTGTATAGTATAGAGGAAAATCTGAATATCTTGCCAGATCAGACTGTCGTGATACATCTCTGATTCTTTGGGTAAGTTCACTTTTAAAATGATCCCAATTTTTGAAGGGAAAGAACTGGCTGGGCATTTGTCGCAAAGTCGGGCAGTACCCAGGGAAGTGAAGCACTGACTCTGTTGGGGTAGTCATCTCCAGATTCAGAAAGACTTGGATGTTTGAAGGTGGAGCCTGGGAGGCAGGGGTGTGCCTATCTGGTCATGTGGGAAGCACAAAATGCCCCCCCCCCAGACTGAAGCCGTCAGCAGCCCGCTGGGTGCCCCTTGGCCTGGCCCCGCAAGAGATCGAACACTAGGCAGTAGGGCAGGCACTGATGGAGGTTGAGGGGGGTGGCAGGTGGACTTTGGGGAGGGGGTGGGGCATCTGGAGCAGGTGTTGCCCCCTGGGCACCATTTCCCCTGATACGCCTCTGCTAAGAGGGTGGGGTTTAAAGAGGAAGAGTATAATACCATGTGGCCTGCCTTCCAAAGCAGCCATTTTCTCCAGAAGATGTGAAATAAATGTTTTAAATAAATAAATCAGGGGTCTTCAAACTGTGGCCCTCCAGATGTTCATAGACTACAATTCCCATGAGCCCTACCACTTGGCCATGCTGGCAGGGGCTGATGGGAATTGTAGTCCATGAACATCTGGAGGGCCATAGTTTGAAGACCCCTGAAATAAATAATAGGTATTATCGAAATCTTTCGTGGCCAGAATCAGCTAGCTGTTGTCGGTCTTCTGGGCTGCGTGGCCACAGTCTGGTGGTTTTTGCACCTAATGTTTTACCTGCATCTATGTCTGGCATCTTCAGAGACATGTCACTGGTATGACGCCTTTCCCTCCGTGATGCGATAAATAATGAGAATCTAAGGGGACAGCACTCACCCAAGGACAGCCTGCTGCTTGCAGGAAGGATGAGATGAAAATGCACAAGTGACTGTCCTCTGGACCAGGGGGCTGCAAACTGTGGCTCTCCAGACTACAATTCCCATCAGCCCCTGCCAGCATGGCCAATTGGTCCAGACCCCTGCTCTGGACCAATCTTGATGAACCTACCCATTTGGCAGCCATTCTACATTTGCTCACGAGCTGGGTTTCTACTAGGAGCAGCAGTGGCGTAGCAGGTTCTCATGTATCTAATCTGGAGGAACCGGGTTTGATTCCCAGCTCTGCCGCCTGAGCTGTGGGAGACTCCAAAGGGGCTGACAATCTCCTTGCCCTTCCCCCCTCACAACAAACACCCTGTGAGGTGGGTGGGGCTGAGAGAGCTCCGAGAAGCTGTGACAAGCCCAAGGTCACCCAGCTGGCGTGTGTGGGAGTGCCCAGGGGGGGGGGGGGGGGGCAAAGGAGATTGTAAAGCCCCACTTTGAGTCTCTCTGGGAGACTCAAGGGGGCCCTCTGCCCATAACAAACACAGGTAGTGAGGCTGGCCAATGTTTCTAACAAGTCCTGAATTGTGTAATGAAGAATGTGTATCTAATCTGAATTCCCCAGATAAGCCTCCACAGCTCAGGTGGCAGAGCTGGGAATCAAACCCGGTTCCTCCAGATTAGATACACGAGCTCTTAACCTCCTACGCCACTGCTGCTCCCCCTCCCACTCCTCAATAGGTACATGCACTCCCCCTCCCCCTCCCCCTCCTCAAGAGGTTCATGCGCTATGTACAGCCCCAGTAGACAAACAGGCTGTTCAATGGCTCCTAAGGCAGAGGTGTCCAACAGTGGTTCTTCAAATGTTCATGGACTACAATTTCCAGCAGCCCCAATTGGCCATGCCAGCAGGGGCTGATGGGAATTGTGGTCCATGAACACCTGAAGAGCCAGAGTTGGACACCCCTGTCCTATGGATCTCCCATGAGGGGGTTTCTCTCACCTCTTCAGTGAGCTCGTTCCCCAGAGCAGGATTCTGGTTGATGCCACAACTGGGCCAGCCAGCAGGGAGCAGCTTGAAGACATTTCTTGGCGTCCGAGAACATACAGAAGGAGGCCGTCGTTCAGACTTGTGATCCCCAGACCATGAAAAGATTTAAAGACCATGCTTTCTGGACTAGCTATAGTTTCCAGGTTGTCTTCGAGGGCAGCCCCACGGAGTGCATGCCCAACACAAGGCACTGGAGTGCTCAAAGTGCTTTGCAATTTCTTTTACAAAGCCTAAATTAGACCATGGCCTTCAGGGTCCAGGCTAGCCCACACTGGCGTAATGCCCATTGGGCAAGGTGGGCAGCTGCCCAGGGCATCACCTTGTGGGGGGCATCAAAATGCTGGGTCCGTTTTTGGGTATTTTAGTGGTTTTCCATTTTTGGCCTGCAGGGGGCGCAGTTTTTAGGCTAGCGGCACCAGAATTTCAGTGTATCATCAGGAGACTGTCCTTATGCTACTCCCCAGGTTTGGTGAGATTTGGCTCAGGGGGTCCAAAGTTATGGACTCCAAAAGGGGGTGCCCCTATCCCCCATTGTTTCCAATGGGAGCTAATAGGAGATGGAGGCTACAGTTTTGAGGGTCCATAACTTTGGCTCCCCTGAACCAAACTGCACCAAACCTGGGGGGTATCATTAGGGCAGTCTCCTGATGAGACTCTGAAAGTTTTGAGACTGTGCCTTCAGAAATGTGCCCCCCCCCAGCCTGCAACCCCCATTGACAGCAATGCAGAAAACTCAATGCAGAACAAAGATTCTTGGGCAAATTTCGGGATGTTCTTGCCAGGAGGGCATTCTTGGACGTATCAGCACCAAACTTTCAGGGTATCATCTGGAGACTGTCATGATGGCACCCCCAAGGTTTGGTACAGTTTGGTTCAGGGGGTCCAAAGTTATGGACCCTCAAAAGGGTAGCCCCATCTCCTTAGCAAAGAATGACTTTGCAGCCAGAATCGAAAAGCCCTCAGCCAAGCGGCTGATTCCAAGGAGTTTTGACCTAACTCCAGACAAAGGGCTGCATAGGGCACACAATTTGGGGATTAGCTCCCATTGGAAACAATGGGGGTTGGGGCACTCCCTTTGGGAGTCCATAACTTTGGACTCCTTGAACCAAACCTCACCAAACTTGGGGGGTAGCATAAGGACAGTCTCCTGATGATACCCTGAAATTTTAGTGCTGATATGTCTAAAAATGCACCCCCTACATGCACCAATATCCTGGTGCAAAAAAAATTTGGTCGTGCTGGAGTGGCCCATGGGGGGGGGGGGCATCCAACCGAGGGCTACAGTTTGCCTCGTTACGCCCCTGCTAGCCCAACCTCGTCATATCTCAGAAGCCTCAGAAGCGTCAGCCCTGGTTAGTATTTGGATGGGAGACCACTGAGAAATACTAATGTTGCTGTGAAGAGGCAGGCAAAGTTTAAACCACCTCTGTTGGTTCTGGTGGGTTTTCCGGGCTGAGTGGCCGTGGTCTGGTGGATCTTGTTCCTAACATTTCGCCTGCATCTGTGGCCGGCATCTTCAGAGCTGTATCACAGAGGGACATCTGTTACAGACACTTTATGAGGTAGGTGGGGCTGAGAGAGTCCTGAGAGAACTATGAACAAGGAAAGCTCACCAGCAGTCTTCATGCATAGGAGTGGAGAGACAAATCCAGTTCACTGCTGCTCATGTGGAGGAGTGGGGCATCAAACCCAGTTCTCCATATTAGTGTTCACTGCTCTTAACCACTACACCCACTAGCAATGCCACTCCAGGTTGCAAGAGGCACAAAGAAAATCACAACCAGATTAACAAGAGTCAATAATGCTTAGATAGAAATATCAACAGTTTAAAAACACAGATGCTGAAAAGGATTAAAAATATTAAACAGATCAGCAAATATGTACAGTCAAACCAATACTAAAAAATCTGAGGCCAGCCAAGCCTAAGAAACATGGACTGTATATATAGTGACACAAGGATTGAAAATACACATCTAAACTCTTGCTTTAAACTATCTGAATGAAAGGAGGAGGAGGAGGAGGAGGAGGAGGAGGAGGAGTTTGGATTTATATCCCCCCTTTCTCTCCCGCAAGGAGACCCAAAGGGGCTTACAATCTCCTTTCCCTTCTCTCCCCCCCAACAAACACCCTGTGAGATGGGTGGGGCTGAGAGAGCTCCAAAGAAATGTGACTAGCCCAAGGTCACCCAGCTGGCATGTGTTGAAGTGCACAAACTAATCTGGTTCCCCACATAAGCCTCCACAGCTCAAGTGGCAGAGCGGGGAATCAAACCCGGTTCTCCAGATTAGAGTGCACCTGCTCTTAACCACTACACCACACTGGCTACATGGAATGCCCCGCATCTCTGTGTTGGCCCACGACACAGAACTGCCCATCTGGAGCTCCCAAGTCCCAAAGCAGTTGTGTCAACCCATACTTCCTTCCTCCAGACACCAAATCAGTACATGATTGGCATGCTCCCCGTTGATACCAAATTATGTAGGGTGGTGAGAACCACAAAGGATTGCGAAGAGCTCCAAGCGGACCTTGATAAATTAGGTGAGTGGACTCAGAAATGGCAAATGCAGTTCAATGTAGCAAAATGTAAAGTGATGCACATAGGGGCAAAAAATCCAAACTTCACATACACGCTACAGGGGTCAGTGCTATCAGTCACAGACCAGGAAAGGGATTTAGGCGTCTTAGTTGATAGTTCCATGGGAATGTCAACTCAATGCATGGCAGCTGTGAAAAAGGCAAACTCTATGCTGGGGATCATTAGGAAAGGAATTGAGATTAAAAATGCAAAGATTGTCATGCCCTTATATAAAGCAGTGGTGCGACCGCACTTGGAGTACTGTGTCCAGTTCTGGTCGCCGCATCTCAAAAGGATATTGAGGAGATAGAAAAAGTGCAGAGAAGGGCAACAAGGATGATTGTGGGACTGGAGCACCTTCCCTATGAGGAGAGGCTGCAGCGTTTGGGACTCTTTAGTTTGGAGAGGAGGCGGCTGAGGGGGGATATGATTGAAGTCTACAAAATTATGCATGGGGTAGAAAATGTTGACAGAGAGACATTTTTCTCTCTTTCTCACAATACTAGAACCAGGGGGCATTCATTGAAAATCCTGGGGGGAAGAATTAGAACTAATAAAAGGAAACACTTCTTCACGCAACGTGTGATTGGTGTTTGGAATATGCTGCCACAGGAGGTGGTGATGGCCACTAACCTGGATAGCTTTAAAAAGGGCTTGGACAGATTTATGGAGGAGAAGTCGATTTATGGCTCCCAATCTTGATCCTCCTTGATCTGAGATTGCAAATGCCTTAGCAGACCAGGTGATCGTGAGCAACAGCCGCAGAAGGCCATTGCGTTCACATTCTACATGTGAGCTCCCAAAGGCACCTGGTGGGCCACTGCGAGTAGCAGAGAGCTGGACTAGATGGACTCTGGTCTGATCCAGCTGGCTTGTTCTTATGTTCTTATGTTCTTAAGTCCCATGATGCATCACTCCTCTATAGGCAAACTGACAAAACAAAGCCTGTCCATGACTGCTCCACTTTTGCATCTTGCCCTTCCAGCAGAAACATCTGGCGCGGGACAGTGTCACGGACCTCACTTTCCCATCGCTCCAATCACCCTGACTTGGCAATAACCCTTATGAAGAAATCTACACTGGAGCAATTCCTAATTAATGTCACGTTTCTCTATCTTAGGCCCAGACACATTTGTCTAAGCTATTAAAAAAAGTAATAAAAACATAAAGAATGTCAGTCACCAGCATATGGGGAGGAGAAAATAAACACTGTCTGGCTGTCTCTTCGGCCTTTGATCATATTTGCTACATTCTTACTTGTCTTCTGCAAGGACCCGTGCATAGATCTGCAGCAAGAGATTTCCACACATGTCTTTCATCCTCTTTGTTCTTAAGGAGATAATCCCCTGGGGGGGAAATGACAAAACACAGTAGATCCTGGATAAATCCAAATTTTTAAAAAGCATCAGAACTCACTGAACAAGAAGAGTGGGGGAAAAAAATGCCCCGTGTTTGCTTTACTGGGTGATACGGCTTTGTAGCTTTCATCACGGGGATACGGCTCATGACATTAATCAGGAACCTAAATATGAAATGGCTCGTTTTTATAGCTGATGCTCAAGTCACATGACGGGTGCAAGTGAGAGACGCCTCAAACCCAAATCGAGGGTTGTAATTGCCTTTTATGCATGTGGTTGGCCTCACATTAAGTGCACGTTCCCCTCGGGTTGGATTCTTGATTAGGGACATTTTGGCCTTCTCAGAAGTCATGACGCTATCAGATCAGAGAAGTTCCACAGTTTCCAAAACCAGCAAAGTGCGACTTTTCCTTTTTTTTTTTACAAGGAATTAAGACGTGTTACACTTCCTTTGGGTTTCCCAGTTCCTCCCCACCTTCCCTCACAACTAGGCTTGGTGATTCGGTCAACCCAAATCACAGGGGGAAAAAACCGCAAAAGCCATATCAACTTTTTTGGGTTTTTCTTTTATGACGAAAAAATTCCCCAGGTGTATTAAAAAAGCTGAATACACCTGGGGCTGAAACAGCCAAATGTTGTGGCTTTCTCTCCCTCCCCTTGGAAGCCAGCAGAGGAAGGTGGAAGACACAGATCTTGCGTGTCGGGCTGACCTGTCCCCGGGCGCACAAGATCTATCTCCCCCCACACTCTTCCAGCCCCGTTCCTCCAGCCTCACACACAAGATCTATCTCCCCACACACTCTTCCAGCCCCGTTCTTCCAGCCTCACACACACAGGAGATCTGGTCTCCCCCACACTCTTTCCCAGCTCCGCTTCTTCCAGCCTCTACACATTGATCTTTCTCCCCACACTACCAGCCCGTTCTTCCAGCCTCTAAGATCTATCTCCCCCCACACTCTTCCAGCCCCGTTCTTCCAGCCTCACACACAAGATCTATCTCCCCCCACACTCTTCCAGCCCCGTTCTTCCAGCCTCACACACAAGATCTATCTCCCCCCACACTCTTCCAGCCCCGTTCTTCCAGCCTCACACACAAGATCTATCTCCCCACACTCTTCCAGCCCCGTTCTTCCAGCCTCACACACAAGATCTATCTCACCCACACTCTTTCCAGCTCCCCGGGTTCTTCCAGCCTCACACACAAGATCTATCTCCCCACACACTCTTCCAGCCCCGTTCTTCCAGCCTCACACACAAGATCTATCTCCCCCTACACTCTTCCAGCCCCGTTCTTCCAGCCTCACACACAAGATCTATCTCCCCACATACTCTTCCAGCCCCGTTCTTCCAGCCTCACACACAAGATCTATCTCCCCACATGCTCTTCCAGCCCATTCTTCCAGCCTCACACAAGATCTTTCTCCCCACTCTTCCAGCCCGTTCTTCCATTTCACACAAAGATCCCTATCTCCCCACACTCTTTGGCCCGTTCTTTAGCCTCACACACAAGATCTATCTCCCCACATACTCTTCCAGCCCCGTTCTTCCAGCCTCACACACAAGATCTATCTCCCCACATGCTCTTCCAGCCCAACAGAGCTGGAAGAGCATAGGGTGGGGGAGATCAGAAAGATCTTGCATGTTAGGCAAGCAAGATCTGTCCCATGCTCTTCTATCATAAGACCTATCCCCTGGCACACAAGATCTATCTCTTCCCTCCCACTCTTCCAACCCAACATAGCTGGTAGAGAATTGGAGGGGGGGGAGCTTAGAAAGATGGAAGAGCACGCAAGATCTATTCCAACACCCAACATCTATCTCCCTCCCATGCTCTTCCAAACCCAAACATTGGGGTGGGGGTAGAATCAGAAAGACCTTGCATGTTGGGCGGACCTTGCAAGTTCTCCCCCACTCCCGTGCTCTTGCAGCCCAGTGCGGGAGGCCATCTCTGTGGAATAAGCGACTTCTGCATGCCTGGACAATGAGGGGCACTAAGCATCTTTAAGTTATTCTATTGTTTGGTCTCCATGTCCAGGCTCCGCCCACTAACTTCTTCCTTCTTCACCCTGCAGCCATTTTCTTTTTTTCTTCTCCTTTTGTACCAAGCACATGGTAATGGCTACCTGCTCCTGCTGGGGCTTTCCCACACAAGCAGTTCATACTTGCACATACGTGATGCATGTCAGAATGCCCACTTGCTATAGGGAAGTTATCTCTTTAGACTAGGGTTGCTATCTCTCTACTTTTCAACTGGAACAATGCCTGTGATCCAAAGTTACTTGAAATAAATGTAAGTTTTCCTTTTTGCATATATTTGTTTGGAAGAGTTTGGCTGAATATGGGTCAGCCCAGCCCTGTGTGTGAATGCAGTTCTCACACACAGGGCTGGGCTGATCCATATTCAACCAAACTCCAACAGTTTCTTTTTCCCTGGACTATGGGACTGGAAGGGGTGCCATCCACCCTTGGGAACTGGTAGGCAGAAGTGGTTTTGCATGACGTGGTGTATAATGGAGGGGGCTTTGTTACTTATGCTTTAGTTTTGGCAATAGAAGTCTAAATGCTTGTTTCCTGACGCTGTTTCTTAATAAAGAAATCAACTGAATGCAGAGTCTTGTTACTGAATGATCTAGGACAGTGATGGCGAACCTATGGCACGGGTGCCAGAGGTGGCACTCAGAGCCCTCTCTGTGGGCACGCACAGAGTTGCCCCCCCAAATCTAGGCTGGCCTGGGCCACTGGTCTCTATTATTAGCATTAAACCTAAGACCTAGTTTTGTGGAAGCAGTGTAGGTAACCCTGTTAAGCGCTGTTAAACCCCACTGATTTTCATGCGAAGAACTAAAGCACAATCCTTTACCTGAGAGTAAGCTCAGTTGCTGGCAATGGGACTTGCTTCTGAGCAAACCCTCCTAGGGTCGTGATTCACCCGTGGGAAGAGTTGCACGGTTGCTTCAACGCAAAGCCACCACTACCACCAAGCTTACTCCCGAGTAACGCACGCCTCGGAGCCAACCGTTTTTTCTAAATTACAACCTCAGTATTCAGGTTAAATTGCCATGTTGGCACTTTGTGATAAATAAGTGGGTTTTGGGTTGCAATTTGGGCACTCGGTCTTGAAAAGGTTCGCCATCACTGACCTAGGAGCATGGCAGTTGGAGCTAAAAGTTGTAGCCACGCATATCATACACAAACATCTCAGGAAACATGTGATCCATTTCTCATCCCTCCCGGTGGAGAGCCACGATCCTCACTTTTCTTATATCGATAGCAGCCGTAACTCCATCCTGCAAAGATGTGAATCTTTGGGTTCAATTCTGAGATAGTATCTAAGATGCTGGAAGCCTTTTTTTTTTGCAAGTGTTTATTGCTTGGGAGACACTGGGCTATCATGGCGGAGAGTGGAATTGAGCTGGCATATTGAAACCCAAACAACCCCTTAAGAGACTGAGGAGGAAAACCCTCATTACAAATTCCAAGAAATGTTCCCCCGCCCTGCATCACGCTGCTCAATGAAAGCCACAAGTCCGTGAAGTCGCATGTTGAATTCTTTAGAACAAGAGATTGTGGCTGGCCCAGCTCCTCGGGTTTTATAAACTGCTCAGTCCCGATCCCACCAGCTACTGTTCTCTGCAATGAATTGTATTATTTTGATATCAATAAACAGCTGCAAAGTTGAATTAGTGCTGTTTACTGTCAAATTAACAGAGAAAGTGATATCCTTTGCTTTGTGTTTATAGCTTCTGCACAGCTCGCTCCAGCAACCAAGGGACTAAATGGGAACCGACAACTTCTAGCGAAGGATGCTCTGGCGGATCAAATGGCAGGCAAATGCTGTTTGTCTTATAAAATAAACAGTATCTTTTCAGGTTCATGTGCTCAGAATAACAGCTATTATATTTCACCAGCTGTTTTGTATTTTGCAGCTAATTGTATGTCTCGTTCTCCCGTCGACTTGCAGACCATTGTTCCCGTTCCAGTGCTGATCCAGGGAAAGAGAGAATGTGCTCTGCATGCACAGAGATGTCTACATCTATCTGGGGTGGGGAAGAGCAGGGCCTACTCATCTGTCTGCAGCATACTGAACTGCCAAAGATGTGCCCTAGCTTTTCAACTCTGTCTCTAAGATGACTTGGGGGGGGGATATTCAGAAGGAACCATCTACAGATACATTTCAAATACGTGCTTGAAATATTACATTGAAATATTGAAGGCCATTTTTAATTGGGGGGGTGGGTGGGTAAGTAATGACCAAAATGCATAGCTCTCACTTTAAAGTCCACAAATTCTGTCTTAACTATGGCACCACTTTGGGCCATTTCGGGGCAACATAAATCAATATGAGTTAAGTTATCTTAACAGAGGTTTCGTGATTTGAGGACCCTAAAGAGTACATTGAAAAGCACTTCTGGTTAGTGGGTCTGCACAATGAAGACCCAAGTTTGGTAGAACTTCTGCTGGGGGTGCGGAAGGTCCCAAGTTCAATTCCAGGCATCTCCAGAATAAAGGACCAGGCAGTAGGTCATGTGAAAGACCTTTGGTGGTTAAAGTAGACAATACTGATCTTGATGGACCAGCTTCATGCATTCAAGGAGGGACAGTAATTTTAACTAGGGTTGGATATTCGGATGCAACAAATAACAAATCTGGGCAAATTCGGGCATATTCGGGCAAAAATCGGCCGAATATGCCCTGCCTGAATATGAATGAATCCGAATGCAAGGTATTCATGCTTTGGGGGGTATTTTTTGGTGTTTTTCACATTTTGGCCTGCAGGGGGTGCATTTTTAAAGCTAGCTCCCCAAAATTTCAGGGTATTATTCGGAGACTGTCCTGATGATACCATCCAAGTTTGATAAAGTTTGGTTTATGGGAGCCAATGTTATGGACCCTCAAAGGGGGTGCCCTCATCCCCCATTGTTTCTAGTGGAAGCTAACAGGAGATTGGGCTACTCTTTTGAGGGTCCAAAGTTATGGACCCTCTGAATCAAACTTTACCAAGTTTGGGTGGTATCATCAGGACAGTCTCCAGATAATACCACCCTGGGAGAATGTTGAGTGCTAGCTTTAAAATGCATACTCTTACTTAACAAAGCGATGAAAAACACCCAAAACTACAAAAAATTCAGATGGACCCACATTTTTTGGATATACCAGAATATTTGGGTTTATCTGAATATTTTATTTATCTTATTCAAGCATACAGATAATTTCATGCCCAAATTAATCTGAATCCAAATTTTACTGAATTTCTAGGGTATTTACAGACCCTAGTTTTAACTGGAGGGGGAGGGGAGCAGCAGGGATGACTCTCTTAGGCACATCCTGAACAGGAGTGCAGCATGAAAATAAAATGCTCACAGTTGTAAAACTTTGCTATGTTATGTGTCCTTTTCAATAGGAAACAATGGCCTGTTTTCAAGGTGTAGAGGACAGACTAGGTATCCATTTTCCCCAGAATGCTTAGTAATGAAAGCAGGATGGCCAACTGGTGCTTTGTGTCAGCCTTACACCATGAAGCACATTCAGTAATTGAATGCTGCTGGTGAGAGAGGAGAAGATTGGAGCTGCAGGCTTAAGGAACTCCCTCCGTTTCTTCTTTGCCCAATAAGGAGCATACTGATCAGGTCACATGAATCCCTCTTCCCCTTCTCCAACTCCGGGGGGTGGGGGGAAGAGGATATATTGTTTTGATCTGATCTCAGAGACCTATAACTGAAGCCTGAACCTGTTCCCATGAAGTGCCCAGTGTACTTGTCTCATCTCCTGATGAGTACCCTTAGTGTGCATTTTCACTATTGCCAGCCCTCTCTTGGAAGTGTAGGTGTAGGTGCGATCTGCTTGTGAAGAAGGAGTGTTTGTATAACGCTTTACCTGATTGTTTTGAACAAAGGAATGGACAGGGTCCTTTTGTGTGTGCCTGACTGCAGAACAACACACCAGAACTGTGCTCACAAAAGTCTCTGATGCCTTTCAGACAAAAAACGGACAAGTGAAGCTAAGCACCCGTTGCCCCATTTGAAGATGGGCTATTTTGGTTATTTCGGTTCTAGTACTAATTTTGTGAAGGTTTCTTGAAAGGAGAACTGGTTACACTGTTCATGTGGAAGAAGGGTTCCTTGAGGATTGTTTTTATATTTTTATGAACGGCTGGAAATATTTGTACCGCTTGATTATGCCAAGTTTAGTTTGGAATGCTCCGCTTGGCAGGGGAAAAAAACAATTTTGGCTTTGCATTTTATTTTACTTTATTCTGTTAAAAAAAATGAACTGCAAAGAAAGCAGTGTCATTCCTGATATTCTTAGTCAACAATTCAATAATTAAATATAGACTATTGTTGTTATTTTAAAAAATAAAGTGCTTGCTAAGTGAAAATGAAGACGTAGAATACAGGGTTGATTGATTTAGATGCTTGCTCTGTAATTAGGATCGAATTACAACATGGTTCCACATGACTCCATTTTATCCTCACAACAACCCCCCATGTGAGGAAGACTGGGCTAAGGCAGTGACTGGTCCAAAATGAGCTTCCATGGTACAGTGGACATTCAAACCTGTATCTCCCAGATCCACCATGGTACAGGGCTGGTTCCCTGAGTGAGCCAACCAAACAATTGCTTGGGGTGGCCCTGGGGATGCCAGCATCTAGGTGGGCCTCGGGGAGCATCCAAAATTACAGCACACCCCCAGACTCCAGAGATCGCTGTTTTTCTGGGTTGTGGGACGTGGCCGCTTGTCTCATGGCAAGGATTGTTAAAAATTCTGCATCAGTGTGGTGATGAGGAAAGTCTCCAGTTCTACTTTGTTTTGCCCAGAGGCCCTGGGGGCTGCGTAGGGATGCCAGCCCCCCGGTGCGACCTGGGGATCCCCCGGAATTACAGCTGATCAGACTGCAGAGATCAGTTCCCTTGGAGAAAAATTGATGCTTGGGGGGGGGGGCTCCCTGACATTGTGCCCTTCTGAGGTCCCTGTGCAGCAGTGGCGTTGGAGGTTAAGAGGTCGTGTATCTAATCTGGAGGAACCGGGTTTGATTCCCAGCTCTGCCGCCTGAGCTGTGGAGGCTTATCTGGGGAATTCTGATTAGCCTGTACACTCCCACACACGCCGGCTGGGTGACCTTGGGCTAGTCACAGCTTCTCGGAGCTCTCTCAGCCCCACCTACCTCACAGGGTGTTGTTGTGAGGGGGGGAAGGGCAAGGAGATTGTAAGCCCCTTTGAGTCTCCTGCAGGAGAGAAAGGGGGATATAAATCCAAACTCCTCCTCCTCCTCCTCCTCCTCCTCTTCTTCTTCTTCTTCTTCTTCTTCTTCTTCTTCTTCTTCTTCTTCTTCTTCTTCTTCTTCTTCTTCTTCTTCTTCTTCTTCTTCTTCTTCTTCTTCTCCTCCCCCCAGGCTCCATCCCCAAATCTCCAAGAGTTTCCCAACCCTCCCTCCCATCCCCTGTCAGTGGGCTGGGGGACCTAGCAACCCTCAAGGCTGAGTCTGTTGCAAGATAGAAGAACATGATTTATCCCTGGTTGCACAGAAGGTCATAACACAAACACACCCAGAATATAATTTTGGTCGTGACTCAGTCCTGTGCATCATGCTCCACTGACTTGTATAATATCAAACAATCTTTGAATTGATTCACACAGAATTTGATATGAAGAGAGCTTGTGTGTTTTCTGGAGGGAATTTGAGTTTTTACTTCCACGTTCATGAAAAAAAACTGAAGAGCCAGGTCTTTGAAATAAAATCCCGTCTCTTGCTAACTTCTTGCTGAGTAGAAGAATCGAGGGCTGAGTGAGCTTGGCCCACAGGTTAAGGTCTACTGATCCTTCTACAGTACTTGGAAGCCCAGTGAAGGCATTTGCCCAGTCAAAATATTATAGCGCCATGTTCTGCTATGGAAAGAACACTGGCAGCGCTGTGATTGGTTGCAGAATCTGCTAACCGTTGGCCTGACGCTGGGAACATCCCCCCAACTGTGCCTGCCTGGCTCTTGTGAAGACGATTTGTACTACAAAACAAAACCAACTCTGCCCTCAGCATGTTCTGGTGCTGCCGAATCTCAGCTCTGCTGGATCTTGAACGATGCCATCCTCTTCCTTTGTGTCAATCAAACAGATTTCATTTTATTGCAAAGGCTAGCTTTTCCAAAGCATGTTTATTTTTTAAAAATATTCTCATGTGAGCTTTGCAATGGATGAGTGGTGTGTGTCCACGTGGGAAAGGAAAAGATATCAAAGGAGACGGGATTGGAAAGAGAAAGTCTGGAGGAACGAGGAAGAGGCATGGTGCAAACTGCACCGCAAACACGTTTGTTTGTTGATCTTGCCATGTTCAAAGGTGGCGATCGGATGTGAGCCAATTATTAGGTCTGTTTGGTTTGCACCAAGCAGCCAAGAAAGCCTGTCAAACTGGTCTATCCAAAACTGTGTACGCACAAGAAGCTGCTGACACAAACGGATCAGTGGCCATTAGTATTCACTAAGGATTGCCCAGTTGAACACTTAAGGGTAGGATTTCATTGAAGCACAACATTTATTGACGAGTGAGTCACATGATTTGTGAATGACCTATTTTAATAATTGTTTGCTGGGTGGGTCAGTTATGCAGCAACGACGGGGGCGTACTTTGGCCTTCAGCTGGTGTGCGTGTGCAAGAACACTCATGTGTGAAAAGCCCGTTGCACTCGGA
Source organism: Sphaerodactylus townsendi (assembly GCF_021028975.2). Classification (NCBI taxonomy): domain Eukaryota; kingdom Metazoa; phylum Chordata; class Lepidosauria; order Squamata; family Sphaerodactylidae; genus Sphaerodactylus; species Sphaerodactylus townsendi. The sequence goes on from NC_059425.1 coordinate 193,285,017, forward strand.
CGCGTGGTTAGCAAAGAATTCAGCAAAACAACCTGCTGAACACCCATGAACAGACTGATAAACTATTAAACTGATGGTTGAAAAATCACATCTGTTTGCAACCGGTGAACAGGATAGAAGGTAAACCAGAGGGCATTCAAACATCCCAGATAGGGGGAGTAGAGACAGCGAGACTTTCCCCATTGGAGAATGGAAGAGCCAGTGGAAAGAAAGACAGTTAAGTCTAATGGTTAGAGTGTTCGACTGGGATCTGGGAGACCGAGGTTCAAATCCCTACGTGCCATGGAAACTTGCTGGGGTGACTTTGGTGCAGTCACATGCTCTAAGCCTAGCCCACCTCACAGGTTTGTTGTGAGGATAAAATGGGGGTGAGGGCAATGGTGAAAGCCACTTTGGTGGCCCATTGGTGAGAAAGGGAGGGTGTGAATGAAGTAAACACCTTTTGGAGGAGAGAACAATGAGTCCTGTAATAAAAATACAATAATCTATAGTGGAATAACTGAAATGAACAAGGGATACTATAAGATAGGAAGAAACAAACCATTTACGAGTGCTAAGAATAAGAACGTTCCTGATTTGAATCCTGTCCCAGCTGCAACTTCTTGTCAGCAGTGTGGGAGAAATGATGACCTACCTTGTAGGGTTCTTGTAAGAATTACAAGAGAATACACACAAAAAGTGCTTGGTGGGCCGGTTTCAATAGCACCGGAGCCTGCGTAGCCATGTGGTCTGTGTGGCACTGCACAGCAGTATCCAGCTGCCTCAGATTTGGGTGGTAGAAATGTAGACAACGGGTGTAGATTTCAAATTACTGGATGAAACTACATTTGTTAGCACCATTGCTGTAGCCTGATGCAAGCCAAGTGCCCCAGCCACACCCCAGCACTGCAGGAGCTACACGGCTTGGCCCCTCATGGCTTAGGCTGCCAACCTCCAGGTGGGGCCTGGAGCTCTCCCAAAATTACAGTTGATGTCTGAACTGCAGAGATCAGTTCCCCTGAAGATTTCCTTTTTGATTTCCATTCCGGCTGCTTGGAGGATGGATTGGATAGCATTATACCATGTTTAACGTCCCTCCTGTCCCTAGACTTTGCGCTCTCCAGGATCCATCCTCAAATTTCCAGAAATTTCCAATCCTGGAGCCTGGTGGCCCTATCCTGACTGCCAGTGGCTCACCAGGAATTTTCCAAGTAAGTTTAAAAGCAAATCTGCTCCGGTGTCAATGTTTTTTGCGCTCCCTGAAGCACCCCTGATCTGCATGGCTCGAGCTTGCACCATCTCGTCTAAAGTCCTGGTAGGCAGGAGCCCATCCGACTCCACCCAATTTCTGAAAACATTTGGGAGGAAAAGTGTTGGTGAGCGCTCTGCCTCCCAGGAACACCACATCAGGGACGCCTGCGATGGAGTCTCGCCTTCAAAGTAGCCATTTTCTCCATGGAAACTGATCTCTGAAGGAAGAAGAAGAAGAAGAAGAAGAAGAAGAAGAAGAAGAAGAAGAAGAAGAAGAAGAAGAAGAAGAAGAAGAGGAGGAGGAGGAGGAGGAGGAGGAGGAGGAGGAGGAGGAGGAGTTTGGATTTATACTTGGATATACACTTTCTCAACCTTGAAGGAGTCTTAAAGCAGCTTATAACCACCTTCATGTGTAGGAGTGGGGAAACAAACCTGGTCAAACAAACCTCATGGAGGAGTGGGGAATCAAACTTGGTTCTACAGATTAGAGTGCATTACTCTTAACCACGACACCACGCCGGCTCTCTATTAAATTTAATTAATTCAAGGAGATTGCCAGGAGGTTGGCACACCTACTAGAAGTTGACCATTTTGCCTGCAAGGACACTCATCCCCACACAGATTCTCTCTTCCCTTTCGACTTGCTCTCCGGTAATTTTGCAGTGGGCATTTTTGCTCTATTTTCTTTTTATTTTGGATGGAGACAGCTTCAATTACTGAGATTGTTCTTTGGCTCTGAGTATCCAACTCGGTCCCTGGGTTTGGCAAGCAGCAAGCCTGGTTTGGCTACATCTTCTTGCTTTCATACTAGCCACAAACTATTAAATTTAGAGTTAATATGAAACATTTTCATCCAAGGGCCAAGGAATATTTTTAAAAAGCAATACATGACCTACCATTCAGGGGGAGCTGAGAGAAGTCTTCCATTAACTCCTGAGATTGGTCTTCTGTGGCCCATCCAGGTCAAGGCAAATTGTGTGTGTGTGTGTGTGTGTGTGTGTGTGTGTGTGTGTGTGTGTGTGTGTGTGTGTGTGTGAGAGAGAGAGAGAGAGAGAGAGAGAGAGAGAGAGAGAGAGAGAGAGAATCGCCAATGAAACTGGACGATGCCTTAGCTCCGTGGTGGCGAACCTTTGGCACTCCAGATGTTATGGACTACAATTCCCATCAGCCCCTCCCAGCATGGCCAATTGGCCATGCTGGGAGGGGCTGATGGGAGTTGTAGTCCATAACAACTGGAGTGCCAAAGGTTTGCCACCACTGCCTTAGCTAGTGTGTAACAGACTTCCCTCTGTGCTACACCTCTGAAAATGCCAGCCACAGATGCAGGCGAAATGTTAGGAACAAGATCCACCAGACCACGGCCACACAGCCTGGAAAACCCACCACAACCAGTTGAATCTGGCCATGAAAGTCTTCGACAAGACCTTCGCTAGCTGTTTGTCTTTTTAATATTTACTGCTGCTGACAATTCTTGCTTGTTTTCAGACATGACTTTTTTTTCTCTTTAAAATCCCTGTTAAATCATGTTGTTTTCAGACTTTTTAAAAAGGAAAAAAAACAAGCCAAGTTTTAACAATTTGGAAGCTACAACAGCACTCGACATTTTCCCAAATCCATACTAAGAATAACAATATAAATGTTCTTCAGATATTACTTTGTAAACCCAATTTTTTTTTTGCTTCAGAACTTCTTCCCTTACTGCGATTGTGCCATTCCTAAGAAGATTTTTTAAAAAAAGAATTCAGCTTTGGTCTTCAGGGAGCCAGTACTGTTAAAATTCTCCAATCTGAAACTAATTGGAGCCATACTCCGCTATTCGTGCTTGCTAAAAGACGGTATAATGATACCAGCCAGAGCTGTTTGCTCAATGTCAGTCTGAATTTAAATCCACACCGTTTTGTTTTGCTTTAATTTGACATTATTTTTGTGTTTATTTTACCTAATAAGTGAATCATTTTAACTGTAAAAGACTCGTTCTGGAGGGCTGCAAAAAGAATTTAAGAATGGGTGAAGCTTGGAATAACCACTGACCTGCTCAATTATGTCACGCTAGCGCATGAACAATGATGTCACATTGAGAGGGAAAGCTAGATTGTAGGGATAAATAGACTTGGCACTCTCCAATGGGTGGAATTGGAAATGCCCCTGTGGAGGGGGAAGGCAGTGCCAGATTGGAAATTCTGTAGCTTCATGATAAAAGGCAACCTGCAAGGCCCACGATTGGAATTAAAATGGCAAATGAGATTCCATATGAATCGTAAATAAAACAACTTTACAACCTTAGGCTGTTTCCGCACAGGCAGAATGCAGCGCCCCAGGGATGGCAAAAACGCTGCTGCAAAGCATCCTGGCCCCCCTGGAATGGCATGAAGCTGCCACTTTAAACCTCGTTCCTTGAGCGAGGTTTTTGAAAAGCAACGTCTTCCCGCCAGTGCGGTGCGAACTGCACCGGCAGGACGCCACCGCTTTTCCCATTGCCTCCACTGACCTGCCTGTCCAGCATCACTCTGGAGGGTGGCAGAGACCCGCCCATGCTACCCTCCGACCCCTGGACCCCTGCAGCCCTCCAGAGCGACGCTGGACAGGAAGGTGAGTGGAGGGGACTGACCCAGAGGTGGAGCCGCCTCTCCGGCTGGGGAGCAAGTCTGGGCCACTCACACGATAGCGTGCAAATGGCCTCTGAGCCTCCACCGGCACAATTCATGCCGGTGGAGCTGTGTTTCCGCCGCCTTGCAGAAACAGCCTCTGTGTATGAGTGGAGTTTTTCCAAGCTTTATTAATTATGTTTGGAATATGTGGGGGACATTCCATGTAATAGTTATAATTTTTATATTTATAAAAAAGAAACAGTTACACAAGAGAGGTGATTGTTACGTTAACAGACCCATCCAACGATGACCAGGGGTGGGGGTGGGGCGGCAAATCCACTGCTGGAGGCAGTTCAGGGCTGTGCCAGTGGATTTGCCACTGGCCCCAGCAGAGGTGCGAATCCACTGGTGGGCAGCCTCCATGGTATGGATTTGTCTTTCAAACCCTAAAGTGTTGGTGTTAGAATTAGATGGTTTAAAATTTGGAATTCATGCTTTTTTACACTACAATAAAACTATAGCTAACAAACAATTTTACAATCATACAATAAGATGTTCTTTATTCAAGGTATGGAACAAATATAAATACAAATATATAATTATTTACCACTCTGGACTTCACCACAAGAGGCTTTCCTTGGAAGATTTCATAATATTGAGAAATGGATAACATATGAATATCAGGTTGACCGAAGGTAGATTGGTGGCTATATATGCAATTACAAAACTGTTTTGCTAAGGACAAAAATAGATTCAAAACAAACGCGTAACCCAATCATTTATTTTTATTGATACAAAAATCTTCAAAAAAATTAATTGGTAACCTCTATAAATTTTGTATTGAACTTGATTTAGAAGCAGAATATATAAAAGACTATATGATCCAATGGCCTAAAGATCTTGGTCACAACATAATGTTAGAGGCATGGGAGAGATTATGGAAGAACACATTGAGCTTTACTAAAAGCAATTATATTAAAGAAAATTATTATAAAATGATGATACGCTGGTATATTACACCGCTTAAATTATCTAAAATTAACCACACATCAGATAAAAGTTGGAAATGTGCCAAACTTACAGGTACATTTATCCACCAATGGTGGTTATGTGAGAGAGCTGAACAATTGTGGAAAATGATAAATAAAGAAATCAATATTATTTTAAATACAAAAATATATTTGAAACCAGAAAGGTATCTATTGGGCATGATGGATTTGAAAATGAGTAAAATTCAAAAGTCATTATTTCAATTTTTTAACAGTTGCAGCCAGAATTGTATGGGCAAAATATTGGAAATCTAATCAAAATCCATCCAAAGCTGAAGGGCAACTTAAAGTATTAGAATTGGCAAAACTTGCAAAAATAGCTGACGAAACTGAATATAAATTAGAGTTCAATTATCAAACGAAATGGGAAAAATTGACTCAATATATTCAGAAAACTCTGTTAGTTATAATAATGTATAACATCAATGGGAAAGATAGAAATAGAGATAATTGGAAGTCAATTCACTTATATGTATTAGAATGTTTTTATCATTTTTTGTTTATTGTTCTTTGTCGTTTATGTTCTGTTGAATTGAATGTACATGTATACATAAGTCTGTAATGTTTGTTACTTTTTATGTAGTGTTCATGTCATAAAACAACAACAACAATAATAATAATAATAATAATAATAATAATAATAATAATAATAATAAGAAGAAGAAGAAGAAGAAGAAGAAGAAGAAGAAGAAGAAGAAGACCACCCCCCCCCCCCCCCTTCCCCCCCCCCCCCCCCCCCTCCACCCCTTACCCCCCCCTCCCCCCCCCCCCCCCCCCCCCCCCCCCCCCCCCCCACCCCCCCCACCCCCTCCCCCCCCCCCCCCCCCCTCACCCCCCCCTCCCCACCCCCCCCCCCCCACACCCCCCCCCCCCCCTACCCCCGCCCCCCCCCACCCCCCCCCCCCCCCACCCCCCCCCCCCCCCACCCCCCCCCCCCCCCACCCCCCCCCCCCCCCACCCCCCCCCCCCCCCACCCCCCCCCCCCCCCACCCCCCCCCCCCCCCACCCCCCCCCCCCCCCACCCCCCCCCCCCCCCACCCCCCCCCCCCCCCACCCCCCCCCCCCCCCACCCCCCCCCCCCCCCACCCCCCCCCCCCCCCACCCCCCCCCCCCCCCACCCCCCCCCCCCCCCACCCCCCCCCCCCCCCACCCCCCCCCCCCCCCACCCCCCCCCCCCCCCACCCCCCCCCCCCCCCACCCCCCCCCCCCCCCACCCCCCCCCCCCCCCACCCCCCCCCCCCCCCACCCCCCCCCCCCCCCACCCCCCCCCCCCCCCACCCCCCCCCCCCCCCACCCCCCCCCCCCCCCACCCCCCCCCCCCCCCACCCCCCCCCCCCCCCACCCCCCCCCCCCCCCACCCCCCCCCCCCCCCACCCCCCCCCCCCCCCACCCCCCCCCCCCCCCACCCCCCCCCCCCCCCACCCCCCCCCCCCCCCACCCCCCCCCCCCCCCACCCCCCCCCCCCCCCACCCCCCCCCCCCCCCACCCCCCCCCCCCCCCACCCCCCCCCCCCCCCACCCCCCCCCCCCCCCACCCCCCCCCCCCCCCACCCCCCCCCCCCCCCACCCCCCCCCCCCCCCACCCCCCCCCCCCCCCACCCCCCCCCCCCCCCACCCCCCCCCCCCCCCACCCCCCCCCCCCCCCACCCCCCCCCCCCCCCACCCCCCCCCCCCCCCACCCCCCCCCCCCCCCACCCCCCCCCCCCCCCACCCCCCCCCCCCCCCACCCCCCCCCCCCCCCACCCCCCCCCCCCCCCACCCCCCCCCCCCCCCACCCCCCCCCCCCCCCACCCCCCCCCCCCCCCACCCCCCCCCCCCCCCACCCCCCCCCCCCCCCACCCCCCCCCCCCCCCACCCCCCCCCCCCCCCACCCCCCCCCCCCCCCACCCCCCCCCCCCCCCACCCCCCCCCCCCCCCACCCCCCCCCCCCCCCACCCCCCCCCCCCCCCACCCCCCCCCCCCCCCACCCCCCCCCCCCCCCACCCCCCCCCCCCCCCACCCCCCCCCCCCCCCACCCCCCCCCCCCCCCACCCCCCCCCCCCCCCACCCCCCCCCCCCCCCACCCCCCCCCCCCCCCACCCCCCCCCCCCCCCACCCCCCCCCCCCCCCACCCCCCCCCCCCCCCACCCCCCCCCCCCCCCACCCCCCCCCCCCCCCACCCCCCCCCCCCCCCACCCCCCCCCCCCCCCACCCCCCCCCCCCCCCACCCCCCCCCCCCCCCACCCCCCCCCCCCCCCACCCCCCCCCCCCCCCACCCCCCCCCCCCCCCACCCCCCCCCCCCCCCACCCCCCCCCCCCCCCACCCCCCCCCCCCCCCACCCCCCCCCCCCCCCACCCCCCCCCCCCCCCACCCCCCCCCCCCCCCACCCCCCCCCCCCCCCACCCCCCCCCCCCCCCACCCCCCCCCCCCCCCACCCCCCCCCCCCCCCACCCCCCCCCCCCCCCACCCCCCCCCCCCCCCACCCCCCCCCCCCCCCACCCCCCCCCCCCCCCACCCCCCCCCCCCCCCACCCCCCCCCCCCCCCACCCCCCCCCCCCCCCACCCCCCCCCCCCCCCACCCCCCCCCCCCCCCACCCCCCCCCCCCCCCACCCCCCCCCCCCCCCACCCCCCCCCCCCCCCACCCCCCCCCCCCCCCACCCCCCCCCCCCCCCACCCCCCCCCCCCCCCACCCCCCCCCCCCCCCACCCCCCCCCCCCCCCACCCCCCCCCCCCCCCACCCCCCCCCCCCCCCACCCCCCCCCCCCCCCACCCCCCCCCCCCCCCACCCCCCCCCCCCCCCACCCCCCCCCCCCCCCACCCCCCCCCCCCCCCACCCCCCCCCCCCCCCACCCCCCCCCCCCCCCACCCCCCCCCCCCCCCACCCCCCCCCCCCCCCACCCCCCCCCCCCCCCACCCCCCCCCCCCCCCACCCCCCCCCCCCCCCACCCCCCCCCCCCCCCACCCCCCCCCCCCCCCACCCCCCCCCCCCCCCACCCCCCCCCCCCCCCACCCCCCCCCCCCCCCACCCCCCCCCCCCCCCACCCCCCCCCCCCCCCACCCCCCCCCCCCCCCACCCCCCCCCCCCCCCACCCCCCCCCCCCCCCACCCCCCCCCCCCCCCACCCCCCCCCCCCCCCACCCCCCCCCCCCCCCACCCCCCCCCCCCCCCACCCCCCCCCCCCCCCACCCCCCCCCCCCCCCACCCCCCCCCCCCCCCACCCCCCCCCCCCCCCACCCCCCCCCCCCCCCACCCCCCCCCCCCCCCACCCCCCCCCCCCCCCACCCCCCCCCCCCCCCACCCCCCCCCCCCCCCACCCCCCCCCCCCCCCACCCCCCCCCCCCCCCACCCCCCCCCCCCCCCACCCCCCCCCCCCCCCACCCCCCCCCCCCCCCACCCCCCCCCCCCCCCACCCCCCCCCCCCCCCACCCCCCCCCCCCCCCACCCCCCCCCCCCCCCACCCCCCCCCCCCCCCACCCCCCCCCCCCCCCACCCCCCCCCCCCCCCACCCCCCCCCCCCCCCACCCCCCCCCCCCCCCACCCCCCCCCCCCCCCACCCCCCCCCCCCCCCACCCCCCCCCCCCCCCACCCCCCCCCCCCCCCACCCCCCCCCCCCCCCACCCCCCCCCCCCCCCACCCCCCCCCCCCCCCACCCCCCCCCCCCCCCACCCCCCCCCCCCCCCACCCCCCCCCCCCCCCACCCCCCCCCCCCCCCACCCCCCCCCCCCCCCACCCCCCCCCCCCCCCACCCCCCCCCCCCCCCACCCCCCCCCCCCCCCACCCCCCCCCCCCCCCACCCCCCCCCCCCCCCACCCCCCCCCCCCCCCACCCCCCCCCCCCCCCACCCCCCCCCCCCCCCACCCCCCCCCCCCCCCACCCCCCCCCCCCCCCACCCCCCCCCCCCCCCACCCCCCCCCCCCCCCACCCCCCCCCCCCCCCACCCCCCCCCCCCCCCACCCCCCCCCCCCCCCACCCCCCCCCCCCCCCACCCCCCCCCCCCCCCACCCCCCCCCCCCCCCACCCCCCCCCCCCCCCACCCCCCCCCCCCCCCACCCCCCCCCCCCCCCACCCCCCCCCCCCCCCACCCCCCCCCCCCCCCACCCCCCCCCCCCCCCACCCCCCCCCCCCCCCACCCCCCCCCCCCCCCACCCCCCCCCCCCCCCACCCCCCCCCCCCCCCACCCCCCCCCCCCCCCACCCCCCCCCCCCCCCACCCCCCCCCCCCCCCACCCCCCCCCCCCCCCACCCCCCCCCCCCCCCACCCCCCCCCCCCCCCACCCCCCCCCCCCCCCACCCCCCCCCCCCCCCACCCCCCCCCCCCCCCACCCCCCCCCCCCCCCACCCCCCCCCCCCCCCACCCCCCCCCCCCCCCACCCCCCCCCCCCCCCACCCCCCCCCCCCCCCACCCCCCCCCCCCCCCACCCCCCCCCCCCCCCACCCCCCCCCCCCCCCACCCCCCCCCCCCCCCACCCCCCCCCCCCCCCACCCCCCCCCCCCCCCACCCCCCCCCCCCCCCACCCCCCCCCCCCCCCACCCCCCCCCCCCCCCACCCCCCCCCCCCCCCACCCCCCCCCCCCCCCACCCCCCCCCCCCCCCACCCCCCCCCCCCCCCACCCCCCCCCCCCCCCACCCCCCCCCCCCCCCACCCCCCCCCCCCCCCACCCCCCCCCCCCCCCACCCCCCCCCCCCCCCACCCCCCCCCCCCCCCACCCCCCCCCCCCCCCACCCCCCCCCCCCCCCACCCCCCCCCCCCCCCACCCCCCCCCCCCCCCACCCCCCCCCCCCCCCACCCCCCCCCCCCCCCACCCCCCCCCCCCCCCACCCCCCCCCCCCCCCACCCCCCCCCCCCCCCACCCCCCCCCCCCCCCACCCCCCCCCCCCCCCACCCCCCCCCCCCCCCACCCCCCCCCCCCCCCACCCCCCCCCCCCCCCACCCCCCCCCCCCCCCACCCCCCCCCCCCCCCACCCCCCCCCCCCCCCACCCCCCCCCCCCCCCACCCCCCCCCCCCCCCACCCCCCCCCCCCCCCACCCCCCCCCCCCCCCACCCCCCCCCCCCCCCACCCCCCCCCCCCCCCACCCCCCCCCCCCCCCACCCCCCCCCCCCCCCACCCCCCCCCCCCCCCACCCCCCCCCCCCCCCACCCCCCCCCCCCCCCACCCCCCCCCCCCCCCACCCCCCCCCCCCCCCACCCCCCCCCCCCCCCACCCCCCCCCCCCCCCACCCCCCCCCCCCCCCACCCCCCCCCCCCCCCACCCCCCCCCCCCCCCACCCCCCCCCCCCCCCACCCCCCCCCCCCCCCACCCCCCCCCCCCCCCACCCCCCCCCCCCCCCACCCCCCCCCCCCCCCACCCCCCCCCCCCCCCACCCCCCCCCCCCCCCACCCCCCCCCCCCCCCACCCCCCCCCCCCCCCACCCCCCCCCCCCCCCACCCCCCCCCCCCCCCACCCCCCCCCCCCCCCACCCCCCCCCCCCCCCACCCCCCCCCCCCCCCACCCCCCCCCCCCCCCACCCCCCCCCCCCCCCACCCCCCCCCCCCCCCACCCCCCCCCCCCCCCACCCCCCCCCCCCCCCACCCCCCCCCCCCCCCACCCCCCCCCCCCCCCACCCCCCCCCCCCCCCACCCCCCCCCCCCCCCACCCCCCCCCCCCCCCACCCCCCCCCCCCCCCACCCCCCCCCCCCCCCACCCCCCCCCCCCCCCACCCCCCCCCCCCCCCACCCCCCCCCCCCCCCACCCCCCCCCCCCCCCACCCCCCCCCCCCCCCACCCCCCCCCCCCCCCACCCCCCCCCCCCCCCACCCCCCCCCCCCCCCACCCCCCCCCCCCCCCACCCCCCCCCCCCCCCACCCCCCCCCCCCCCCACCCCCCCCCCCCCCCACCCCCCCCCCCCCCCACCCCCCCCCCCCCCCACCCCCCCCCCCCCCCACCCCCCCCCCCCCCCACCCCCCCCCCCCCCCACCCCCCCCCCCCCCCACCCCCCCCCCCCCCCACCCCCCCCCCCCCCCACCCCCCCCCCCCCCCACCCCCCCCCCCCCCCACCCCCCCCCCCCCCCACCCCCCCCCCCCCCCACCCCCCCCCCCCCCCACCCCCCCCCCCCCCCACCCCCCCCCCCCCCCACCCCCCCCCCCCCCCACCCCCCCCCCCCCCCACCCCCCCCCCCCCCCACCCCCCCCCCCCCCCACCCCCCCCCCCCCCCACCCCCCCCCCCCCCCACCCCCCCCCCCCCCCACCCCCCCCCCCCCCCACCCCCCCCCCCCCCCACCCCCCCCCCCCCCCACCCCCCCCCCCCCCCACCCCCCCCCCCCCCCACCCCCCCCCCCCCCCACCCCCCCCCCCCCCCACCCCCCCCCCCCCCCACCCCCCCCCCCCCCCACCCCCCCCCCCCCCCACCCCCCCCCCCCCCCACCCCCCCCCCCCCCCACCCCCCCCCCCCCCCACCCCCCCCCCCCCCCACCCCCCCCCCCCCCCACCCCCCCCCCCCCCCACCCCCCCCCCCCCCCACCCCCCCCCCCCCCCACCCCCCCCCCCCCCCACCCCCCCCCCCCCCCACCCCCCCCCCCCCCCACCCCCCCCCCCCCCCACCCCCCCCCCCCCCCACCCCCCCCCCCCCCCACCCCCCCCCCCCCCCACCCCCCCCCCCCCCCACCCCCCCCCCCCCCCACCCCCCCCCCCCCCCACCCCCCCCCCCCCCCACCCCCCCCCCCCCCCACCCCCCCCCCCCCCCACCCCCCCCCCCCCCCACCCCCCCCCCCCCCCACCCCCCCCCCCCCCCACCCCCCCCCCCCCCCACCCCCCCCCCCCCCCACCCCCCCCCCCCCCCACCCCCCCCCCCCCCCACCCCCCCCCCCCCCCACCCCCCCCCCCCCCCACCCCCCCCCCCCCCCACCCCCCCCCCCCCCCACCCCCCCCCCCCCCCACCCCCCCCCCCCCCCACCCCCCCCCCCCCCCACCCCCCCCCCCCCCCACCCCCCCCCCCCCCCACCCCCCCCCCCCCCCACCCCCCCCCCCCCCCACCCCCCCCCCCCCCCACCCCCCCCCCCCCCCACCCCCCCCCCCCCCCACCCCCCCCCCCCCCCACCCCCCCCCCCCCCCACCCCCCCCCCCCCCCACCCCCCCCCCCCCCCACCCCCCCCCCCCCCCACCCCCCCCCCCCCCCACCCCCCCCCCCCCCCACCCCCCCCCCCCCCCACCCCCCCCCCCCCCCACCCCCCCCCCCCCCCACCCCCCCCCCCCCCCACCCCCCCCCCCCCCCACCCCCCCCCCCCCCCACCCCCCCCCCCCCCCACCCCCCCCCCCCCCCACCCCCCCCCCCCCCCACCCCCCCCCCCCCCCACCCCCCCCCCCCCCCACCCCCCCCCCCCCCCACCCCCCCCCCCCCCCACCCCCCCCCCCCCCCACCCCCCCCCCCCCCCACCCCCCCCCCCCCCCACCCCCCCCCCCCCCCACCCCCCCCCCCCCCCACCCCCCCCCCCCCCCACCCCCCCCCCCCCCCACCCCCCCCCCCCCCCACCCCCCCCCCCCCCCACCCCCCCCCCCCCCCACCCCCCCCCCCCCCCACCCCCCCCCCCCCCCACCCCCCCCCCCCCCCACCCCCCCCCCCCCCCACCCCCCCCCCCCCCCACCCCCCCCCCCCCCCACCCCCCCCCCCCCCCACCCCCCCCCCCCCCCACCCCCCCCCCCCCCCACCCCCCCCCCCCCCCACCCCCCCCCCCCCCCACCCCCCCCCCCCCCCACCCCCCCCCCCCCCCACCCCCCCCCCCCCCCACCCCCCCCCCCCCCCACCCCCCCCCCCCCCCACCCCCCCCCCCCCCCACCCCCCCCCCCCCCCACCCCCCCCCCCCCCCACCCCCCCCCCCCCCCACCCCCCCCCCCCCCCACCCCCCCCCCCCCCCACCCCCCCCCCCCCCCACCCCCCCCCCCCCCCACCCCCCCCCCCCCCCACCCCCCCCCCCCCCCACCCCCCCCCCCCCCCACCCCCCCCCCCCCCCACCCCCCCCCCCCCCCACCCCCCCCCCCCCCCACCCCCCCCCCCCCCCACCCCCCCCCCCCCCCACCCCCCCCCCCCCCCACCCCCCCCCCCCCCCACCCCCCCCCCCCCCCACCCCCCCCCCCCCCCACCCCCCCCCCCCCCCACCCCCCCCCCCCCCCACCCCCCCCCCCCCCCACCCCCCCCCCCCCCCACCCCCCCCCCCCCCCACCCCCCCCCCCCCCCACCCCCCCCCCCCCCCACCCCCCCCCCCCCCCACCCCCCCCCCCCCCCACCCCCCCCCCCCCCCACCCCCCCCCCCCCCCACCCCCCCCCCCCCCCACCCCCCCCCCCCCCCACCCCCCCCCCCCCCCACCCCCCCCCCCCCCCACCCCCCCCCCCCCCCACCCCCCCCCCCCCCCACCCCCCCCCCCCCCCACCCCCCCCCCCCCCCACCCCCCCCCCCCCCCACCCCCCCCCCCCCCCACCCCCCCCCCCCCCCACCCCCCCCCCCCCCCACCCCCCCCCCCCCCCACCCCCCCCCCCCCCCACCCCCCCCCCCCCCCACCCCCCCCCCCCCCCACCCCCCCCCCCCCCCACCCCCCCCCCCCCCCACCCCCCCCCCCCCCCACCCCCCCCCCCCCCCACCCCCCCCCCCCCCCACCCCCCCCCCCCCCCACCCCCCCCCCCCCCCACCCCCCCCCCCCCCCACCCCCCCCCCCCCCCACCCCCCCCCCCCCCCACCCCCCCCCCCCCCCACCCCCCCCCCCCCCCACCCCCCCCCCCCCCCACCCCCCCCCCCCCCCACCCCCCCCCCCCCCCACCCCCCCCCCCCCCCACCCCCCCCCCCCCCCACCCCCCCCCCCCCCCACCCCCCCCCCCCCCCACCCCCCCCCCCCCCCACCCCCCCCCCCCCCCACCCCCCCCCCCCCCCACCCCCCCCCCCCCCCACCCCCCCCCCCCCCCACCCCCCCCCCCCCCCACCCCCCCCCCCCCCCACCCCCCCCCCCCCCCACCCCCCCCCCCCCCCACCCCCCCCCCCCCCCACCCCCCCCCCCCCCCACCCCCCCCCCCCCCCACCCCCCCCCCCCCCCACCCCCCCCCCCCCCCACCCCCCCCCCCCCCCACCCCCCCCCCCCCCCACCCCCCCCCCCCCCCACCCCCCCCCCCCCCCACCCCCCCCCCCCCCCACCCCCCCCCCCCCCCACCCCCCCCCCCCCCCACCCCCCCCCCCCCCCACCCCCCCCCCCCCCCACCCCCCCCCCCCCCCACCCCCCCCCCCCCCCACCCCCCCCCCCCCCCACCCCCCCCCCCCCCCACCCCCCCCCCCCCCCACCCCCCCCCCCCCCCACCCCCCCCCCCCCCCACCCCCCCCCCCCCCCACCCCCCCCCCCCCCCACCCCCCCCCCCCCCCACCCCCCCCCCCCCCCACCCCCCCCCCCCCCCACCCCCCCCCCCCCCCACCCCCCCCCCCCCCCACCCCCCCCCCCCCCCACCCCCCCCCCCCCCCACCCCCCCCCCCCCCCACCCCCCCCCCCCCCCACCCCCCCCCCCCCCCACCCCCCCCCCCCCCCACCCCCCCCCCCCCCCACCCCCCCCCCCCCCCACCCCCCCCCCCCCCCACCCCCCCCCCCCCCCACCCCCCCCCCCCCCCACCCCCCCCCCCCCCCACCCCCCCCCCCCCCCACCCCCCCCCCCCCCCACCCCCCCCCCCCCCCACCCCCCCCCCCCCCCACCCCCCCCCCCCCCCACCCCCCCCCCCCCCCACCCCCCCCCCCCCCCACCCCCCCCCCCCCCCACCCCCCCCCCCCCCCACCCCCCCCCCCCCCCACCCCCCCCCCCCCCCACCCCCCCCCCCCCCCACCCCCCCCCCCCCCCACCCCCCCCCCCCCCCACCCCCCCCCCCCCCCACCCCCCCCCCCCCCCACCCCCCCCCCCCCCCACCCCCCCCCCCCCCCACCCCCCCCCCCCCCCACCCCCCCCCCCCCCCACCCCCCCCCCCCCCCACCCCCCCCCCCCCCCACCCCCCCCCCCCCCCACCCCCCCCCCCCCCCACCCCCCCCCCCCCCCACCCCCCCCCCCCCCCACCCCCCCCCCCCCCCACCCCCCCCCCCCCCCACCCCCCCCCCCCCCCACCCCCCCCCCCCCCCACCCCCCCCCCCCCCCACCCCCCCCCCCCCCCACCCCCCCCCCCCCCCACCCCCCCCCCCCCCCACCCCCCCCCCCCCCCACCCCCCCCCCCCCCCACCCCCCCCCCCCCCCACCCCCCCCCCCCCCCACCCCCCCCCCCCCCCACCCCCCCCCCCCCCCACCCCCCCCCCCCCCCACCCCCCCCCCCCCCCACCCCCCCCCCCCCCCACCCCCCCCCCCCCCCACCCCCCCCCCCCCCCACCCCCCCCCCCCCCCACCCCCCCCCCCCCCCACCCCCCCCCCCCCCCACCCCCCCCCCCCCCCACCCCCCCCCCCCCCCACCCCCCCCCCCCCCCACCCCCCCCCCCCCCCACCCCCCCCCCCCCCCACCCCCCCCCCCCCCCACCCCCCCCCCCCCCCACCCCCCCCCCCCCCCACCCCCCCCCCCCCCCACCCCCCCCCCCCCCCACCCCCCCCCCCCCCCACCCCCCCCCCCCCCCACCCCCCCCCCCCCCCACCCCCCCCCCCCCCCACCCCCCCCCCCCCCCACCCCCCCCCCCCCCCACCCCCCCCCCCCCCCACCCCCCCCCCCCCCCACCCCCCCCCCCCCCCACCCCCCCCCCCCCCCACCCCCCCCCCCCCCCACCCCCCCCCCCCCCCACCCCCCCCCCCCCCCACCCCCCCCCCCCCCCACCCCCCCCCCCCCCCACCCCCCCCCCCCCCCACCCCCCCCCCCCCCCACCCCCCCCCCCCCCCACCCCCCCCCCCCCCCACCCCCCCCCCCCCCCACCCCCCCCCCCCCCCACCCCCCCCCCCCCCCACCCCCCCCCCCCCCCACCCCCCCCCCCCCCCACCCCCCCCCCCCCCCACCCCCCCCCCCCCCCACCCCCCCCCCCCCCCACCCCCCCCCCCCCCCACCCCCCCCCCCCCCCACCCCCCCCCCCCCCCACCCCCCCCCCCCCCCACCCCCCCCCCCCCCCACCCCCCCCCCCCCCCACCCCCCCCCCCCCCCACCCCCCCCCCCCCCCACCCCCCCCCCCCCCCACCCCCCCCCCCCCCCACCCCCCCCCCCCCCCACCCCCCCCCCCCCCCACCCCCCCCCCCCCCCACCCCCCCCCCCCCCCACCCCCCCCCCCCCCCACCCCCCCCCCCCCCCACCCCCCCCCCCCCCCACCCCCCCCCCCCCCCACCCCCCCCCCCCCCCACCCCCCCCCCCCCCCACCCCCCCCCCCCCCCACCCCCCCCCCCCCCCACCCCCCCCCCCCCCCACCCCCCCCCCCCCCCACCCCCCCCCCCCCCCACCCCCCCCCCCCCCCACCCCCCCCCCCCCCCACCCCCCCCCCCCCCCACCCCCCCCCCCCCCCACCCCCCCCCCCCCCCACCCCCCCCCCCCCCCACCCCCCCCCCCCCCCACCCCCCCCCCCCCCCACCCCCCCCCCCCCCCACCCCCCCCCCCCCCCACCCCCCCCCCCCCCCACCCCCCCCCCCCCCCACCCCCCCCCCCCCCCACCCCCCCCCCCCCCCACCCCCCCCCCCCCCCACCCCCCCCCCCCCCCACCCCCCCCCCCCCCCACCCCCCCCCCCCCCCACCCCCCCCCCCCCCCACCCCCCCCCCCCCCCACCCCCCCCCCCCCCCACCCCCCCCCCCCCCCACCCCCCCCCCCCCCCACCCCCCCCCCCCCCCACCCCCCCCCCCCCCCACCCCCCCCCCCCCCCACCCCCCCCCCCCCCCACCCCCCCCCCCCCCCACCCCCCCCCCCCCCCACCCCCCCCCCCCCCCACCCCCCCCCCCCCCCACCCCCCCCCCCCCCCACCCCCCCCCCCCCCCACCCCCCCCCCCCCCCACCCCCCCCCCCCCCCACCCCCCCCCCCCCCCACCCCCCCCCCCCCCCACCCCCCCCCCCCCCCACCCCCCCCCCCCCCCACCCCCCCCCCCCCCCACCCCCCCCCCCCCCCACCCCCCCCCCCCCCCACCCCCCCCCCCCCCCACCCCCCCCCCCCCCCACCCCCCCCCCCCCCCACCCCCCCCCCCCCCCACCCCCCCCCCCCCCCACCCCCCCCCCCCCCCACCCCCCCCCCCCCCCACCCCCCCCCCCCCCCACCCCCCCCCCCCCCCACCCCCCCCCCCCCCCACCCCCCCCCCCCCCCACCCCCCCCCCCCCCCACCCCCCCCCCCCCCCACCCCCCCCCCCCCCCACCCCCCCCCCCCCCCACCCCCCCCCCCCCCCACCCCCCCCCCCCCCCACCCCCCCCCCCCCCCACCCCCCCCCCCCCCCACCCCCCCCCCCCCCCACCCCCCCCCCCCCCCACCCCCCCCCCCCCCCACCCCCCCCCCCCCCCACCCCCCCCCCCCCCCACCCCCCCCCCCCCCCACCCCCCCCCCCCCCCACCCCCCCCCCCCCCCACCCCCCCCCCCCCCCACCCCCCCCCCCCCCCACCCCCCCCCCCCCCCACCCCCCCCCCCCCCCACCCCCCCCCCCCCCCACCCCCCCCCCCCCCCACCCCCCCCCCCCCCCACCCCCCCCCCCCCCCACCCCCCCCCCCCCCCACCCCCCCCCCCCCCCACCCCCCCCCCCCCCCACCCCCCCCCCCCCCCACCCCCCCCCCCCCCCACCCCCCCCCCCCCCCACCCCCCCCCCCCCCCACCCCCCCCCCCCCCCACCCCCCCCCCCCCCCACCCCCCCCCCCCCCCACCCCCCCCCCCCCCCACCCCCCCCCCCCCCCACCCCCCCCCCCCCCCACCCCCCCCCCCCCCCACCCCCCCCCCCCCCCACCCCCCCCCCCCCCCACCCCCCCCCCCCCCCACCCCCCCCCCCCCCCACCCCCCCCCCCCCCCACCCCCCCCCCCCCCCACCCCCCCCCCCCCCCACCCCCCCCCCCCCCCACCCCCCCCCCCCCCCACCCCCCCCCCCCCCCACCCCCCCCCCCCCCCACCCCCCCCCCCCCCCACCCCCCCCCCCCCCCACCCCCCCCCCCCCCCACCCCCCCCCCCCCCCACCCCCCCCCCCCCCCACCCCCCCCCCCCCCCACCCCCCCCCCCCCCCACCCCCCCCCCCCCCCACCCCCCCCCCCCCCCACCCCCCCCCCCCCCCACCCCCCCCCCCCCCCACCCCCCCCCCCCCCCACCCCCCCCCCCCCCCACCCCCCCCCCCCCCCACCCCCCCCCCCCCCCACCCCCCCCCCCCCCCACCCCCCCCCCCCCCCACCCCCCCCCCCCCCCACCCCCCCCCCCCCCCACCCCCCCCCCCCCCCACCCCCCCCCCCCCCCACCCCCCCCCCCCCCCACCCCCCCCCCCCCCCACCCCCCCCCCCCCCCACCCCCCCCCCCCCCCACCCCCCCCCCCCCCCACCCCCCCCCCCCCCCACCCCCCCCCCCCCCCACCCCCCCCCCCCCCCACCCCCCCCCCCCCCCACCCCCCCCCCCCCCCACCCCCCCCCCCCCCCACCCCCCCCCCCCCCCACCCCCCCCCCCCCCCACCCCCCCCCCCCCCCACCCCCCCCCCCCCCCACCCCCCCCCCCCCCCACCCCCCCCCCCCCCCACCCCCCCCCCCCCCCACCCCCCCCCCCCCCCACCCCCCCCCCCCCCCACCCCCCCCCCCCCCCACCCCCCCCCCCCCCCACCCCCCCCCCCCCCCACCCCCCCCCCCCCCCACCCCCCCCCCCCCCCACCCCCCCCCCCCCCCACCCCCCCCCCCCCCCACCCCCCCCCCCCCCCACCCCCCCCCCCCCCCACCCCCCCCCCCCCCCACCCCCCCCCCCCCCCACCCCCCCCCCCCCCCACCCCCCCCCCCCCCCACCCCCCCCCCCCCCCACCCCCCCCCCCCCCCACCCCCCCCCCCCCCCACCCCCCCCCCCCCCCACCCCCCCCCCCCCCCACCCCCCCCCCCCCCCACCCCCCCCCCCCCCCACCCCCCCCCCCCCCCACCCCCCCCCCCCCCCACCCCCCCCCCCCCCCACCCCCCCCCCCCCCCACCCCCCCCCCCCCCCACCCCCCCCCCCCCCCACCCCCCCCCCCCCCCACCCCCCCCCCCCCCCACCCCCCCCCCCCCCCACCCCCCCCCCCCCCCACCCCCCCCCCCCCCCACCCCCCCCCCCCCCCACCCCCCCCCCCCCCCACCCCCCCCCCCCCCCACCCCCCCCCCCCCCCACCCCCCCCCCCCCCCACCCCCCCCCCCCCCCACCCCCCCCCCCCCCCACCCCCCCCCCCCCCCACCCCCCCCCCCCCCCACCCCCCCCCCCCCCCACCCCCCCCCCCCCCCACCCCCCCCCCCCCCCACCCCCCCCCCCCCCCACCCCCCCCCCCCCCCACCCCCCCCCCCCCCCACCCCCCCCCCCCCCCACCCCCCCCCCCCCCCACCCCCCCCCCCCCCCACCCCCCCCCCCCCCCACCCCCCCCCCCCCCCACCCCCCCCCCCCCCCACCCCCCCCCCCCCCCACCCCCCCCCCCCCCCACCCCCCCCCCCCCCCACCCCCCCCCCCCCCCACCCCCCCCCCCCCCCACCCCCCCCCCCCCCCACCCCCCCCCCCCCCCACCCCCCCCCCCCCCCACCCCCCCCCCCCCCCACCCCCCCCCCCCCCCACCCCCCCCCCCCCCCACCCCCCCCCCCCCCCACCCCCCCCCCCCCCCACCCCCCCCCCCCCCCACCCCCCCCCCCCCCCACCCCCCCCCCCCCCCACCCCCCCCCCCCCCCACCCCCCCCCCCCCCCACCCCCCCCCCCCCCCACCCCCCCCCCCCCCCACCCCCCCCCCCCCCCACCCCCCCCCCCCCCCACCCCCCCCCCCCCCCACCCCCCCCCCCCCCCACCCCCCCCCCCCCCCACCCCCCCCCCCCCCCACCCCCCCCCCCCCCCACCCCCCCCCCCCCCCACCCCCCCCCCCCCCCACCCCCCCCCCCCCCCACCCCCCCCCCCCCCCACCCCCCCCCCCCCCCACCCCCCCCCCCCCCCACCCCCCCCCCCCCCCACCCCCCCCCCCCCCCACCCCCCCCCCCCCCCACCCCCCCCCCCCCCCACCCCCCCCCCCCCCCACCCCCCCCCCCCCCCACCCCCCCCCCCCCCCACCCCCCCCCCCCCCCACCCCCCCCCCCCCCCACCCCCCCCCCCCCCCACCCCCCCCCCCCCCCACCCCCCCCCCCCCCCACCCCCCCCCCCCCCCACCCCCCCCCCCCCCCACCCCCCCCCCCCCCCACCCCCCCCCCCCCCCACCCCCCCCCCCCCCCACCCCCCCCCCCCCCCACCCCCCCCCCCCCCCACCCCCCCCCCCCCCCACCCCCCCCCCCCCCCACCCCCCCCCCCCCCCACCCCCCCCCCCCCCCACCCCCCCCCCCCCCCACCCCCCCCCCCCCCCACCCCCCCCCCCCCCCACCCCCCCCCCCCCCCACCCCCCCCCCCCCCCACCCCCCCCCCCCCCCACCCCCCCCCCCCCCCACCCCCCCCCCCCCCCACCCCCCCCCCCCCCCACCCCCCCCCCCCCCCACCCCCCCCCCCCCCCACCCCCCCCCCCCCCCACCCCCCCCCCCCCCCACCCCCCCCCCCCCCCACCCCCCCCCCCCCCCACCCCCCCCCCCCCCCACCCCCCCCCCCCCCCACCCCCCCCCCCCCCCACCCCCCCCCCCCCCCACCCCCCCCCCCCCCCACCCCCCCCCCCCCCCACCCCCCCCCCCCCCCACCCCCCCCCCCCCCCACCCCCCCCCCCCCCCACCCCCCCCCCCCCCCACCCCCCCCCCCCCCCACCCCCCCCCCCCCCCACCCCCCCCCCCCCCCACCCCCCCCCCCCCCCACCCCCCCCCCCCCCCACCCCCCCCCCCCCCCACCCCCCCCCCCCCCCACCCCCCCCCCCCCCCACCCCCCCCCCCCCCCACCCCCCCCCCCCCCCACCCCCCCCCCCCCCCACCCCCCCCCCCCCCCACCCCCCCCCCCCCCCACCCCCCCCCCCCCCCACCCCCCCCCCCCCCCACCCCCCCCCCCCCCCACCCCCCCCCCCCCCCACCCCCCCCCCCCCCCACCCCCCCCCCCCCCCACCCCCCCCCCCCCCCACCCCCCCCCCCCCCCACCCCCCCCCCCCCCCACCCCCCCCCCCCCCCACCCCCCCCCCCCCCCACCCCCCCCCCCCCCCACCCCCCCCCCCCCCCACCCCCCCCCCCCCCCACCCCCCCCCCCCCCCACCCCCCCCCCCCCCCACCCCCCCCCCCCCCCACCCCCCCCCCCCCCCACCCCCCCCCCCCCCCACCCCCCCCCCCCCCCACCCCCCCCCCCCCCCACCCCCCCCCCCCCCCACCCCCCCCCCCCCCCACCCCCCCCCCCCCCCACCCCCCCCCCCCCCCACCCCCCCCCCCCCCCACCCCCCCCCCCCCCCACCCCCCCCCCCCCCCACCCCCCCCCCCCCCCACCCCCCCCCCCCCCCACCCCCCCCCCCCCCCACCCCCCCCCCCCCCCACCCCCCCCCCCCCCCACCCCCCCCCCCCCCCACCCCCCCCCCCCCCCACCCCCCCCCCCCCCCACCCCCCCCCCCCCCCACCCCCCCCCCCCCCCACCCCCCCCCCCCCCCACCCCCCCCCCCCCCCACCCCCCCCCCCCCCCACCCCCCCCCCCCCCCACCCCCCCCCCCCCCCACCCCCCCCCCCCCCCACCCCCCCCCCCCCCCACCCCCCCCCCCCCCCACCCCCCCCCCCCCCCACCCCCCCCCCCCCCCACCCCCCCCCCCCCCCACCCCCCCCCCCCCCCACCCCCCCCCCCCCCCACCCCCCCCCCCCCCCACCCCCCCCCCCCCCCACCCCCCCCCCCCCCCACCCCCCCCCCCCCCCACCCCCCCCCCCCCCCACCCCCCCCCCCCCCCACCCCCCCCCCCCCCCACCCCCCCCCCCCCCCACCCCCCCCCCCCCCCACCCCCCCCCCCCCCCACCCCCCCCCCCCCCCACCCCCCCCCCCCCCCACCCCCCCCCCCCCCCACCCCCCCCCCCCCCCACCCCCCCCCCCCCCCACCCCCCCCCCCCCCCACCCCCCCCCCCCCCCACCCCCCCCCCCCCCCACCCCCCCCCCCCCCCACCCCCCCCCCCCCCCACCCCCCCCCCCCCCCACCCCCCCCCCCCCCCACCCCCCCCCCCCCCCACCCCCCCCCCCCCCCACCCCCCCCCCCCCCCACCCCCCCCCCCCCCCACCCCCCCCCCCCCCCACCCCCCCCCCCCCCCACCCCCCCCCCCCCCCACCCCCCCCCCCCCCCACCCCCCCCCCCCCCCACCCCCCCCCCCCCCCACCCCCCCCCCCCCCCACCCCCCCCCCCCCCCACCCCCCCCCCCCCCCACCCCCCCCCCCCCCCACCCCCCCCCCCCCCCACCCCCCCCCCCCCCCACCCCCCCCCCCCCCCACCCCCCCCCCCCCCCACCCCCCCCCCCCCCCACCCCCCCCCCCCCCCACCCCCCCCCCCCCCCACCCCCCCCCCCCCCCACCCCCCCCCCCCCCCACCCCCCCCCCCCCCCACCCCCCCCCCCCCCCACCCCCCCCCCCCCCCACCCCCCCCCCCCCCCACCCCCCCCCCCCCCCACCCCCCCCCCCCCCCACCCCCCCCCCCCCCCACCCCCCCCCCCCCCCACCCCCCCCCCCCCCCACCCCCCCCCCCCCCCACCCCCCCCCCCCCCCACCCCCCCCCCCCCCCACCCCCCCCCCCCCCCACCCCCCCCCCCCCCCACCCCCCCCCCCCCCCACCCCCCCCCCCCCCCACCCCCCCCCCCCCCCACCCCCCCCCCCCCCCACCCCCCCCCCCCCCCACCCCCCCCCCCCCCCACCCCCCCCCCCCCCCACCCCCCCCCCCCCCCACCCCCCCCCCCCCCCACCCCCCCCCCCCCCCACCCCCCCCCCCCCCCACCCCCCCCCCCCCCCACCCCCCCCCCCCCCCACCCCCCCCCCCCCCCACCCCCCCCCCCCCCCACCCCCCCCCCCCCCCACCCCCCCCCCCCCCCACCCCCCCCCCCCCCCACCCCCCCCCCCCCCCACCCCCCCCCCCCCCCACCCCCCCCCCCCCCCACCCCCCCCCCCCCCCACCCCCCCCCCCCCCCACCCCCCCCCCCCCCCACCCCCCCCCCCCCCCACCCCCCCCCCCCCCCACCCCCCCCCCCCCCCACCCCCCCCCCCCCCCACCCCCCCCCCCCCCCACCCCCCCCCCCCCCCACCCCCCCCCCCCCCCACCCCCCCCCCCCCCCACCCCCCCCCCCCCCCACCCCCCCCCCCCCCCACCCCCCCCCCCCCCCACCCCCCCCCCCCCCCACCCCCCCCCCCCCCCACCCCCCCCCCCCCCCACCCCCCCCCCCCCCCACCCCCCCCCCCCCCCACCCCCCCCCCCCCCCACCCCCCCCCCCCCCCACCCCCCCCCCCCCCCACCCCCCCCCCCCCCCACCCCCCCCCCCCCCCACCCCCCCCCCCCCCCACCCCCCCCCCCCCCCACCCCCCCCCCCCCCCACCCCCCCCCCCCCCCACCCCCCCCCCCCCCCACCCCCCCCCCCCCCCACCCCCCCCCCCCCCCACCCCCCCCCCCCCCCACCCCCCCCCCCCCCCACCCCCCCCCCCCCCCACCCCCCCCCCCCCCCACCCCCCCCCCCCCCCACCCCCCCCCCCCCCCACCCCCCCCCCCCCCCACCCCCCCCCCCCCCCACCCCCCCCCCCCCCCACCCCCCCCCCCCCCCACCCCCCCCCCCCCCCACCCCCCCCCCCCCCCACCCCCCCCCCCCCCCACCCCCCCCCCCCCCCACCCCCCCCCCCCCCCACCCCCCCCCCCCCCCACCCCCCCCCCCCCCCACCCCCCCCCCCCCCCACCCCCCCCCCCCCCCACCCCCCCCCCCCCCCACCCCCCCCCCCCCCCACCCCCCCCCCCCCCCACCCCCCCCCCCCCCCACCCCCCCCCCCCCCCACCCCCCCCCCCCCCCACCCCCCCCCCCCCCCACCCCCCCCCCCCCCCACCCCCCCCCCCCCCCACCCCCCCCCCCCCCCACCCCCCCCCCCCCCCACCCCCCCCCCCCCCCACCCCCCCCCCCCCCCACCCCCCCCCCCCCCCACCCCCCCCCCCCCCCACCCCCCCCCCCCCCCACCCCCCCCCCCCCCCACCCCCCCCCCCCCCCACCCCCCCCCCCCCCCACCCCCCCCCCCCCCCACCCCCCCCCCCCCCCACCCCCCCCCCCCCCCACCCCCCCCCCCCCCCACCCCCCCCCCCCCCCACCCCCCCCCCCCCCCACCCCCCCCCCCCCCCACCCCCCCCCCCCCCCACCCCCCCCCCCCCCCACCCCCCCCCCCCCCCACCCCCCCCCCCCCCCACCCCCCCCCCCCCCCACCCCCCCCCCCCCCCACCCCCCCCCCCCCCCACCCCCCCCCCCCCCCACCCCCCCCCCCCCCCACCCCCCCCCCCCCCCACCCCCCCCCCCCCCCACCCCCCCCCCCCCCCACCCCCCCCCCCCCCCACCCCCCCCCCCCCCCACCCCCCCCCCCCCCCACCCCCCCCCCCCCCCACCCCCCCCCCCCCCCACCCCCCCCCCCCCCCACCCCCCCCCCCCCCCACCCCCCCCCCCCCCCACCCCCCCCCCCCCCCACCCCCCCCCCCCCCCACCCCCCCCCCCCCCCACCCCCCCCCCCCCCCACCCCCCCCCCCCCCCACCCCCCCCCCCCCCCACCCCCCCCCCCCCCCACCCCCCCCCCCCCCCACCCCCCCCCCCCCCCACCCCCCCCCCCCCCCACCCCCCCCCCCCCCCACCCCCCCCCCCCCCCACCCCCCCCCCCCCCCACCCCCCCCCCCCCCCACCCCCCCCCCCCCCCACCCCCCCCCCCCCCCACCCCCCCCCCCCCCCACCCCCCCCCCCCCCCACCCCCCCCCCCCCCCACCCCCCCCCCCCCCCACCCCCCCCCCCCCCCACCCCCCCCCCCCCCCACCCCCCCCCCCCCCCACCCCCCCCCCCCCCCACCCCCCCCCCCCCCCACCCCCCCCCCCCCCCACCCCCCCCCCCCCCCACCCCCCCCCCCCCCCACCCCCCCCCCCCCCCACCCCCCCCCCCCCCCACCCCCCCCCCCCCCCACCCCCCCCCCCCCCCACCCCCCCCCCCCCCCACCCCCCCCCCCCCCCACCCCCCCCCCCCCCCACCCCCCCCCCCCCCCACCCCCCCCCCCCCCCACCCCCCCCCCCCCCCACCCCCCCCCCCCCCCACCCCCCCCCCCCCCCACCCCCCCCCCCCCCCACCCCCCCCCCCCCCCACCCCCCCCCCCCCCCACCCCCCCCCCCCCCCCCCCCCCCCCCCCCCCACCCCCCCCCCCCCCCACCCCCCCCCCCCCCAAACGCCCCCGCCCCCCACCAGCCCCTCCCCCCCAACCCCCCCCCCCCCCCATTCCCCCCCCCCCCCACCGCCTCCCCCCCCCCCCCACCCCCCTCCACCCCCCCCCACCAACCACCCCCCCCCCCCCCCCCCACCCCCCCCCCCCCCCCCCACACCCCCCCCCACCCCCACCCCCCCCCCCCCCCACCCCCCCCCGACCCCCCACACCCCCACCCACCCCCCCCCCCCCCCCCCCCCCCCCCCCCACCCCCCCCCCCCCCCCCCCCCCCCCCCCCCCACCCCCCCCCCCCCCCCCCCCCCCCCCCCCCCTCCCCCCCCCCCCCAACAATCTCCTTGCCCTTCCCCCCTCACAACAAACACCCTGTGAGGTAGGTGGGGCTGAGAGAGCTCCGAGAAGCTGTGACTAGCCCAAGGTCACCCAGCTGGCGTGGGTGGGAGTGTACAGGCTAATCTGAATTCCCCAGATAAGCCTCCACAGCTCAGGCGGCAGAGCAGGGAATCAAACCCGGTTCCTCCAGATTAGATACACGAGCTCTTAACCTCCTGGTTGTGGTGGGTTTTCTGGGCTGTGTGGCCGTGGTCTGGTAGATCTTGTTCCTAACGTTTCATCTGCATCTGTGGCTGGCATCTTCAGAGGTGGATCACAGAGAGAAGTCTGTTTCACACAGTGTCCAGTGAGAAGGGAATGTTTAGTGGGGTATATGTTGTCCATGTCCCAGGGTGGGGAACCAATCAGCAAGTGTTTGGGTGGAACTTGCAAAGGTGTGGTTGAGTGCATTGTATTCCAGGCCACGCAGCCCAGAAAACCCACCACAACCAGTTGAATCCGGCCGTGAAAGTCTTCGACAATACATTTTAAGTTTAGTTTGCTGAACCCTTTTGTAAATTTTGTGTTAGTCAATGCCTGTATTAGTCAATGCCTGTAATAAATATTGTTGATTGTGGAGGAGTGGGGAATCAAACCCGGTTCTTCAGATTAGAGTCTGTGGCTCTCAACCGCTCTGCCACGCTGGCTCTTCCAGTGACAATTCCAGCACACTTTTTCATACAACTTGGGCCAGAGAGAGAAAATACTTTTGCCTCAAGCACTCCTTTCATTAAATAGGCCTTCTCTGCTTCCCAAATGGTGTCTGTCAAGAGTTTGAGAGGGTAATGAAGAAACCATCTGGAGCAGAGTGGGAGATTGCTTTTTCACAAGTAACTTGTTTAATAAAAATAAAATTCCTCCTCCGTTTCTGACACAAAACTGTAATCATTCCACCCTTAACATGCTTTGTCATACTCAGCTATATGAAGTCAGAGGAAATTGTAGACATTTATCATGTCTGGGTACTCAGGAATGATTATGACTCACCGCTTTTATCTTCCCAACAGTCACTAAATCTAATTGCCATGTTGTAATGGATTAACCTTTGCGGTTCTCAGTAGCATTCATATTGTGTTCAAAGAAAACGATAGAGACCTGGGAAGAATTTGCAAGCCATGTGCTTTTGTGGCAAGTGATTGCTCTAGCGATAAACTTCACTCCTTGCAGGCAGCCAGTAGATGGCCTCTTCAGATCTTCCAAGAAAGGATCCTGCAGGGCGGACCAGTGTTCCTCGGGTCTTGGGGGCAGCTATCTGGGCTCAGGGATTATGGGTGTACTTGTTATGGCTTTCAGTTCTGTTCTTCCCCTGAAGCCTTGAGCTGGCTCAAGCCAGCCTGATCTCACCAGATCTCACCCACCAAGCAGAGTTAGTTCTTGGATGGGAGACCACCAAGGGACACCAACTTAGCTACACAGAGGCAGGCAACGGCAAACCACCTCTGTTTATGTCTTGCCCTGAACTGAATGGCCCAATCTTGTCAGAGTTCAGAAGGCAAGTAGAGTCAGCCCTGGTTAGGACTTGGATAGGACACCATCAAGGAAGTCCAAGGTCGCTAGTAGAGGCAGGCAGTGGTAAACCACCTCAGAACATCACTTGCCCTGACCTGGCTAGCCTGGTTTAGTCGTATCCTGGAAGCTAAGCAAGGTCAGCCCTTCTTAGTACTTTCATGCAAGACCATTAAGGAAGTCCAAGGCTCTAGCAGAGGCAGGGAACAGCAAATCACCCCTGAAGGTCTCTTGCCTTGGAAACCCAATTCGGTTGATACAAGTCATCTACAACTTGATGGCACTTCCTGCCACTACACTTCTCTTGACTTTGAGGGCAGTGACAGTAATGAGAGAATGGATGCAGTTACCTGGTTCTTCCTTCGCTGGAGGTCTTCAAGCAGAGGCTGGACTACCATGGGCTGAGGATGTTTTCATGTTGGATCTCCTGCACTGGGCAGTGCTGACACAAGACAACGTAGGAGGCTTCTGGTTCTAAACTCTATGGCTCATTCCGCACACGCAAAATAATGCACTTTCAAGCTGCTTTCACAACTGTTTTTGCCATTCCGCACAGCTTCAAAGAGCCCTGAAAGCAGCTTGAAAGTGCATTATTCTGCGTGTGCGGAATGAGCCTATGACTCTGTGGGCTGCATCCATCCAGTTTTTCTTTTCATACAGTCAATTCCCATCTTTCCTTTAGACCACAGATGTCAAACTCGCGACCCTCCAGATGTTATGGACTACAGTTCCCATCATGATGCTGGCAGGGGATGATGGGAACTGTAGTCCATAACATCTGGAGGGCCGTGAGTTTGACTCCTAGGCTTTAGACCTTGTACCATGTGGCGTTAGTACATAAAGGGGCTGTAATACCCGCATAGTCTTTCTTGGTGGTCAAAGGGGATCTTTCCTTCCACAGACAAGCTAGCTGGAGCCAAACCAGTGACTACCTCGATGACTCACTTGAGCTTCTAGGAACAGCCCATGTTACAGACAGCGTTTTGTATTGGGGGTGGGGCGGAGGAGACTTCCACGCACCCTGCAGTCATCAGAGGAAATGGAGGAGCTGAGACCACTCTGAGCAGGCTGGATGAAGCCCAAGGGATCTGGATGCTTCTCCAAGCGCAAGGAAATCAAGGCCCCCTTCCACCCATGCAGAATAATGCACTTTCAGTCCACTTTCAATGCACTTTGCAGCTGGATTTTACTGTGCGAAATAGCAAAATCCACTTGCAAACAGAGGGCCTTTCCCCACTTCCCTTAAGCCCCGCGCTACTCGAGGAGAGTAGCGCGGGGTCCCTCGGCACTCCCCACTGAGAGGGGTGGCGACAGCGCAGCCATCCCAAAGCTGCTGCTGTCGCGCCCCTCAGCGCGCAGCATCCCAGGCGCTCTTCTCAACGGTGCCTTTTGATGGCCCCGCGCAGAGCGCGGGGTCGTGGGGACGGCCGGGCGCGCGCCTGGGATGCTGCGCGCTGAGAGCAGCGCGCGGCATAGAGGGGAAGGACGAAAGTGGGGAAAGGCCCAGAGGCATAGGGCTAACTGGGCAGGGTGGGGTGTGATGCCCCTGGCGGAGCTGTGGCAGAGGCGTGGCCAAGCCGTAGAGGGGGCATGGCGGGGGCCTTCCGGGGGCGTTTTGGGGCAGGGGGTGTCACGGCAGGGGCGCAGGGCGCATGCGTGGCCTGGGCGGAGTTTCCCCTTGCTCCGCCTCTGCTTGCAAACAATTGTGAGAGTGGATTGAATGTGCATTATTCTGGATGTGAGGAAGGGGCCAAGGGTCACGTGTCAACTTGGGAATTGTGGTTTTCATGAGTGATATGACATTGATTGCCCTACCCTACCAATTTGGGGCAGGTTTCTCCTTGGGTAGGTTCACTCATCTCTGCATACTAATCTGTTAGTCTGCAGTAGAACAGCTAGACTGAAGTCCAGTAGCACTTTAGACACCAACAGGAATTTTGGAATAGAAACTTTTGAGAGACAAAGATTGCTGATGAAAGTATCTGGTTGGGCAAGAGAGCTTTGAGTCTTGAAAGTGTATACCACAAAAATCTGGTTGTCTTTTACAGTACGACTTGAATTAAATCTAGGTAACTACAGATTTGTCTCTCTCAAGTCTCTTCACTTTTTGAGGCCCTTCTTATGTGTTCTGACATATCCAAGATTGTTTTTGTCGTTATAGACAAGCTGTAAATTTAAGTTTAGTGGCTAGAGAATAAGAAAGGCATCTTCCCCCAGGAAGAAGAAGAAGAGTTTGGATTTATACCCTACCTTTCTCTCCTGTAAGGAGACTCAAAGGGCTTACAAACTCCTTTCCCTTCCTCTCCCCACAACAGACATCTTGTGAGACAGGTGGGGCTGAGCAAGTTCAGAGAGAACTGTGACTAGCCCAAGGTCACCCAGAAGGCTTCATGTGGAGGAGGGGTAAAACAACTCCAATTCACCAACTAAGAGTCTGCCACTGTCAGGACCCTTGGTGTGGTCCAGAAAAGCACTACTGTAGTGGACTCTTAGCTGGTGAACTGGATTTGTTTCTCTGCTTTATTCGTTGTGAGCAAAAGTCTTCCTTTAGAAACAGCAGTTTAGGGAAAGCTGTTTATTGATACAACTGGGAAACCAATCAAAAACCCCATTCAAATAGGAAAGAAGATTCGCCTCCCTACCCCAAGTCATACCTCCTATCCCAGAGAAACCCAACTCTTCCCTCTCAGGAATGTGGCTGACCTCTCCTCATCATGTTCTAATCCATTCAGACCAACACAGGAAATAACTCCAGGGTCGTTTCCACATGGCACAATTATACTGGGTTTGAACTGGGGTATTACATACTTTATTCTTGTTTCTTCTTCAACACAGCGCCTTGCTTCTTCCAAAGAGCAGAGTTTGGCACTCGGAGGAAATACTCCAGTTTGCTCTGCACGAGTTGGACTTCTGTGTTTACTTCGGAAGCATGTCTGAGCATGCCCGGTGTCCTGCGTTCTGATTGGCTATTGATTTTGAGAGCAGAATGTTGCCAGCATATTGTTGACAGACAACCAGAAAACTATGAATGGTTTGTCTTAAGCACTTTACATGAAGCTTGAGTAGCATGAGGGCAGACAGACAGATGGCGAAAGTAATGGATATCTACATCCTTTCATTCATGCGTGCCCTGCTTTTCATTCTGGTGGAGGCCCAAACCAGCGTAAAACACACATACCCCTTTTCCATTTTAGCCTCACTATAACCCTCGCACAGGTGTCAAACTCGCAGCCCTCCAGATGTTATGGACTTCAGTTCCCATCATCCCCTGCCAGGATGATGCTGGCAGGGGATGATGGGAACTGTAGTCCATAACATCTGGAGGGCCGCAAGTTTGACACCTGTGTTAAAGTGTGCTCAGTCCTTGACAGCTAATGATGTCAGGAAAACATCTTAGAAAAATGGTGGAATTGGTGAATGTTATGATCAAATCACAGCAGACGTATGGTAAGTCAAAAGGGTTTTTGAGACAGTGGACTTTCAGAGGTGGTTTGCCGCTGCCTGCATCTACATCAAAACCCTTCACCTCCTTGGTGGTCTCCCATCCAAATATTGACCAGGGCCAACCCTGGGGTGAGAGATGTGGAGAATATCAAAATGGGCAAATTCTTGCAAAACCCAAGAAGTCTGAGTGAAAGGGTCAACAGGAATCCAATCCATTTAGCAGAAGAAATTATAATTAGGGACATGGAAAGAAAAAACCTTTTCCACAAAGTCAAGCTGATTTTTAAATGCAAATCTATCGTGTTCAGAGGTGAAACCAGGAGACAGGAAAAACAGAATAGGACCCTTCCCCCTCTGTTATCACTCATGCCCCCTCATTCTCAGGCAAAAATTGCCTTATGTGGGGAGGGCATATATTATGAACTTGGGTTGAGGGCAACATTTCCACAGTCAAAAAGGCTTTCTTATCCGGGAAAGGCTTAACTGTACTCCTCACAATCTATATTGTAGAATAGTTCATAGCCGTTCTGGAGAATCCCAGCAGACAGAGAACGAAAACAACATTTTTTCCCTATGTCTCTCTGGGTGTCTTTCTATATATACGTGTGTGTGTGTGTGTGTGTGTGTGTGTACGTACCACGGACTTTTGCTGCATGCACAACTTGGGTTAAATAAGTTCATTACCTTTGAAGGGACATGTTTCCACTTTTCTGAAGTGTTCTTTTTCTCAGAAACTCAAGGAATGGAAGTTGCTTTAGGGCATATGCATTTCAACCAATGCCCGTCTGTGCAGCCTGTTTACCGTGATGGAAAAGCTGAGTCCTTTTTTGAAGACACCAAGGATCTCGCTATAAAAGCTCAAGTGAAAAGTATTCCCCTCAAGTTAATTTACAGTAAGAAAATGGAGTTTCAGGAAAGCAACTGAGCAGGGGGAAGATATTTTGTTTAATTTTTAAATTATAAATCAAACCCTCCCAAACAGAAAGAAATTTTAACAATCACAATATAACAACAATGGGGACAAGTCCACAGATAAACATCTATACAAGGTTTCCAGATGTCTAAAATATGTCCATGCCTAATTGTCTATGTGACTTACGTTCAACTGTTGATAAGGTTGTGAGATCCTCAGTCCACTGGGCTACTGGAGGGGGATAGGAAAAAACTCCACCTGTTTTAATAATTTTTTAAATTTTGTTCTGTCCCCCACCAACACTCCCTATCTCTGTTGAGAATTTTAACTTATTACAGTATGTTATAAAAGATCCAAAATATATGGCATATTTGAGGCTTTTTTGAAGTGCAAATTGAGAATGGTTTTCTTTGTTTCTTCGGGGGGTAGTTAAAAGTCAGGTTAGGAAAGCTTCATAACGGGAATGTGGTTTGTACCCGAATAGCACAATTGAGGAACTTTGAGGTGGATATTTTCAAGTGATAAATTGTCATTCCAAATGTAGCGTGGGTCGTTTCATGGGCCAAAATCACCGGTAAAAACACTGCTTTCGGGGGGGACGGACTGCGCACGGCTGCCATCTCCACATCGAGGCAGCGCCGCACTTCTCCCCCCCCCCAAATGGTCTGACGAGGCTTTTAAAAAACAGCAGTTTCTACCCAGTGCCGAGCGAACTGCACCAGGTGGGAGGCGCCGTTTTTCGGCCCTCCACTTCTGTTATTAAAACTCACCCCCTCTGCCTGCGTCGCTCCATAAGGATGAGGAGACACACCTCCTGTCCTCCGGCCCCCAAGGCATTGCCACGACCACTGGCGCACGTCCCCTCATCCAGTGGTGGGATTCAGCAGGTTTGCACCACTTTGGCAGAACAGGTTGTTAAAATGGTGCTTGTAAAGAACCAGTTGTTAAATTATTTGAATCCCACCGCTGCCCTTATCCTAATGGAACGATGCAGGAAGACGGGGTAAGTTTTAAAAACAAAAGCGGTGCCCCTCTTGCAGAGGCACTGCTGCAGGGTGTGGGAAAAGCTGTACATGACCCCAGGCCGGTGCCAGTGTCATGTACACCAACCCTCCCGCGCTCCTGGGGCCCGTGCAGAAACGGCCATAGTGTTCACACTGTCACACATAAGTGTTTAAATGTGGCGTTTAAGCAGTGGTGTAGGAGGTTAAGAGCTCGTGTATCTAATCTGGAGGAACCGGGTTTGATTCCCCGCTCTGCCGCCTGAGCTGTGGAGGCTTATCTGCGGAATTCAGATTAGCCTGTGCACTCCCACACACTCTTCTTCTTCTTCTTCTTCTTCTTCTTCTTCTTCTTCTTCTTCTTCTTCTTCTTCTTCTTCTTCTTCTTCTTCTTCTTCTTCTTCTTCTTCTTCTTTCTTACACTCAAGCATCTTTTACACTGCAGTTCTTAAGCAGGAGGAGTTATGAACATTAACCAGATAGCCATATAGTGGTCAAGAGCAGTGGACTCTAATCCGGAGAACTGGGTTTCATTCCCCACTCCTCCGCATTTAGCCTGCTGGGTGACCTTGGGCCAGTCCAAGTTCTCTCTGAACTCTCTCAGCCCCACCGACTTCACAAGGTGTCTGTTGTGTGTGGGGGGGAGGCAAGGTGATTGCAAGCTGCTTTGAGACTCCTTTCGACAGAGAAAATCAAAGTATACAAACCAACTTTTCTTCCTCTAACACCTTTCCCCAGTTTCTCCCCCAGAAAGACTGTATGTAAGACCTGGACTCACTGCTGTCCTTTGAAGCTGAGCTGGGAGCGGTGGCCAGGAGGGCCTTCCAGCAGCTCCGGCTCGTTTTTGGACAAAGGGGACCTGGTCACAGTGTTATCTGCTCTGCTAACCTCCCGACTGGATTACTGTAATGAGCTCCATGTGGGGCTGCCCTTAAAGATGATTTGGAGGTGGGAGCTGGTGCAGCTGGCTGGACGCACAACACACTGGTCCTCACGGGACGGCACTTGGCTCCCTATTCTCTTTTGTGCCCAATTCAAGGTGCTGACATTAACGTATCAAGCCCTAAACAGCTTGGGCCCTGCCTACCTAAAAGAAGAACACCTGCACCTGTATGTACCTGCCCAGGCCCTGAGGTCACAGGGGAAGGATCTCCTTGTAGTACCTGCCCTGTGAAGGTACAGGGGAGTGGTGTTTGTAGATGTAGGTGAGAGCCAGCGTGGTGTAGTGGTTAAGAGCAAGTGGACTCTAATCTGGATGTTATGGAATATTCTATCCAGAAATACTCACAAACAAGACGGTCAGCAGTAAGCAGTTTATTGAAGGCACGATTGCAAGCGTGGAGAGAGAAGCAGCTCTCTGGGGTCTGTGTCGTAGCACAGCTCAATATTAAGGCTCCTACTCTGTCCCTGCAGCCCCCTCCTTTGGTCATGGGGCTCCCAATCTACCAATCAGCTTCCAACACCTAGCCCCTAGCCCCTTGGTGGCAAACCTTTGGCACTCCAGATGTTATGGACTACAATTCCCATCAGCCCCTTCCAGCATGGCCAATTGGAGAGATTGGCCATGCTGGCAGGGGCTGATGGGAATTGTAGTCTATAACATCTGGAGTGCCAAAGGTTCACCACCACTGCCCTAGCCACATCAGGGGCTTTCCACATGCAGGCATTAGCTAAGCGAGCATAGAATACTTTAATTAGGAAATCAGCTAATTCTATATGTGGCACAAACATGCGTCAATATCCTGTGTTTCTGGCTACCACAGGCCTAGAACGGGTTTGATTCCCCAATCCTCCACCTGAGTGGCAGAGGCTTATCTGGTGAACCAGAACTGTTTCTGCACTCCTACGTTCCTGCTGGGTGACCTTGGGATAGTCCCAGTTCTATCTGACCTCTCTCAGCCCCACCTACCTCACAAGGTGTCTGTTGTGGGGAGAGGAAGGGAAAGGAGCTTGTAAGCCACCTTGAGTCTCCTTACAGGAGAGAAAGGTGGGGTATAAATCCAAATTCCGCTTCCGCTTCCTCTTCCTCTTCTTCTTCCTCCTCCTCCTCCTCCTCTTCCTCCTCCTCCTCCTCCTCCTCCTCTTCTCCTTCTTCTCCTTCTTCTTCTTCTTCTTCTTCTTCTTCTTCTTCTTCTTCTTCTTCTTCTTCTTCTTCTTCTTCTTCTTCTTCTTCTTCTTCTTCTTCTTCTTCTTCTGTAGAGGGGGACAGGCCCTGAAAATGTCACCAAAATTTGATGGGGAGAGGAAGGCACAAACTCTACTTCCCAATGAAGACAACAGATATTTTTTAAAGACCTAACAAATGTAACAAATTTAATTAATATGTATGACACTTTTTTTGAAAAAGAACTGAACAAAAATTAAATTATGATTGTCCCAGTAAAAGTTAAAAGATAAGCACTAATTATATCTATAGCTGAAACAAAGTACATATTAAGCAGTGCATTTATTGATACGTATGTAAACACACATCATGTATATATGTTTACCATCTGTAAAAGATTGCCCACCACAGTAATTAGTACATTGAACAGGGGTGTCCAACTTTGGTGCTTAAGATGTTCATGGACTGCTGGGGTCGCTTGCACGCTTGCGTGCGAACGGCCTCCACCCCCACGCCGGCAGAATTCTTGCTGGTGTGAGGGCGCATAGAGGCCCGTGCAGAAAGGGCCTGATCTAATCTTGCAAACAGACCTTTTGCCTTTGGCCTGCTTTTAGGTGGACACTCTGCTACACACAGAGAGAGATATGAGAATTGGCATTTGCCAGCACAGTTTTGTATGAAAAATCACATTCCATAAGGCAGGGGATGAAGGGCAGGCTAACATTTCTTTCTGCCTAAGTGAAGTATCTTGCATTTATCTCTGTTGAAATTCATTTTGTTAGTTGTGGTCCAACTCTCTAATCTGTCCAGGTCATTTTGAATTCTGACATATCCCTAATTTTAGCAGGTGAAAAATGTTAGACACTGCAAGTCACAGTGAAGGTTTGCACTGCGGCTGGAAGATGTAAATCATTTTTAAGATAAAAGATTGTTATATCACAAAACATATAGAGGCAAGAATTTATGCGCTTCCAGAAATCTAAATAAAGCTCATTGGCTAGCCGAAGGAATGCTTACAAAAACAATAACAGAGTGGGGTGGTGTACCATCCACAACTATGACAAATCCCATTTAATTTCTATACCGAAATCTTAACCACTTTCCTCTTGCAATCTGTGGCTTCAAATTGCACTAACAAGAAGCAATTAGGCTACTGGGTTTATTGACCCTGACTTTTCGTATTATTTTTTAGTCATTCTTACTGTATGGGCCCTCTGCTCTGCCACTGTGGCTTCGTCTGTGGCCAGCGCACAATAACCTGGCCACAAAGTTCTTCTCTTTCTCCAAGAAAATCAAGGATGAAAAGGAGTTTCCCTGGACAGAGATGAATGGTTTACATTCACTGCACTGTGCCTTTTGTCTCGCCATGAGTGACTGGTTGTTGCAAACATTAATCTGCGTTAAATGGTATAAAGAATTTTTTAAAAAGAAAATCCCCAGAACTCTGGAGGTTTTTTATCCCATAAGTCATTGCAAACTTCCTTTAAAAAGTTGTAGAAGGCAATACTTAGAAAGAAGTCCCATACGGATGGCCTGATAGTTCCCATTTTTTAAGAGACAGTTTGGAATCAGAACTCTATGGTCGGCTGGTAATGGCTAGTCTTCTTTTCCGGAAGTATAAAGCGGGGAGAGCAAAATGGAACTTTGTGGTGAAGTTTCTTATGTGGAAAACTGCCATCTCAGTACACCCAATGCCTTATACAGGAATGACAAAGTTACATGACAATAGACATCTCCCCGTGATACCAGTACCAACTAGACTAGATCTTAGTCAAAAAGTGACACTGGAGACCAAAAACTGCACTGAAGAACAGGGTTGGCAGCTAGTGGCTGGCACCCAGCAGGGGACTGGGGATTTGGGTCATGGGGGTCATTTGACATGATGTCATTTGCTGGACTATGTCATTTCCAATAAACCATAGAGTTTCCACTGGATCCTAAAGCGGTGTGGTGTCACTTCCAGGTTTGCCCTGGAAATCACATCACACCAATGATGCAACGGTGATTTTTCCATTATTTTTCCCCTGCCATCCCTCAGGCAACAACAGGGGTCAAAGGTTGCTGGCAGGAGGTCGCCCACCAAACCACGCCTCAAAACAGTCTCACATGTGGTACCTTTTCCCTGAAAAGCAAAAGAATAAGCTATTGTCCTTGTCAACAAGGGGCTTTCAAAGGTGGCCCTGGTCAAAAAGATAGATGAGAAGCCACATGGAAAACATTAAACAAGATTAAAAGGTGAAAGATGAAAGATTTTGCTGACTAAAGTCCACCATCTGGGGCTGGCGATGTGATGAGCCAAGGAATTCGAATGCTACACTAAGACTTTTATGAACAACACAAACATATATTTATGTTGAGATTTATTGTGGCTGGGATTTTTTTATTAGGGATGTTTGATGCAATAACCCTAAAGTCAAAGTACAGCGATGTTTATAAGATTATGTGCATGGGATGACCATAAGGTATCAATAAATTTCTCAGAATTCTTCAGATTTCACAGACAGTTTACAGGATTAACTGTAATTTCACTCCTCGGCCTTGATGTTTCAAGTTCCTGTTTTGCTTCCAAAACAGAAATGTTTTCCCCAAACGCTTTCATCATGATTTTTAGCTGTTCCAGAATTATTTTAAATAAGGACAATGTATACTTATTCTTATCAACATAGCTGTTGAGGAGTGGAGATCTCAGACGCAAATCTTTTACCCAGTTTCCCTTTTCAAACCAGCCCTCCTAATTATAAAGGTCGCCAAAGTTTGTAATTAATTGGCTCAGATCCCAAATGTACCCAGCTTGCAATATTCAGTTCAATTACAAATGGAGCACCGTTTCCCCACAAATTCTTCCGTGCTCACAATGCAAAATGAGCTTCTGTGAGACTTTGTGGGCAACTTCAGATCGAGAGATTCCTGGCAATCCAGGCAGAGGGCCTGAGAAGGGTAGAGATTGGGAAGGGAAGAGAGTTTAGCAGGGAAGTGATTCCATAGTGTCCAGCCATTTTCTCGAAGGCCCTTTCCGCACGGGCCTAATACGGCGGCCTGGGGACGACAAAAACGCCGTCCCCAGGGAGCCGTTTGCACAGGGGGCGCAGCTGCTTCGAGTGAGGTGTGGCTCGAAGGCGCCTTCCCTCCCCCCATGTCCGGGTTATCGCCTATGCGGCCCTTCAGCGCATAGCTGAAAGTTCAGGAATTCTGCCCTGCTTTAATCCGGAGCGGTCGCGCAGGGCAAGGGGCGTGTCCCCTGGCCTCGGCGACGTGCCGGAGGGCTGCAGAGCAGGTAGGTCGACCGGACGACAGCGTAGCGCAGCACCGTCGTCCCGGTAGGTTCTGGGACCGTTCATGTGAACGGTCCCAGAGGGGTTGGGTCGGCGTCATGTACGCCGACCCAACCCTTACCGTGGCCATGCGGAAACAGCCCAGGAAAACTGATCTCTGCAGTCTGAAAATCAGGTGTAATTCCAGGAGAACTCCAAGTCCTGTCTTGACACTGGTAACTCTGCTGTGGCGTAGTAGTTAAGGTGCTGGATTAGGATCTGGGAAATCCAAGTTCGAATCCTCACTCTCCCATGGAAGCTTTCGGAGTGACCTTGGACCAGTCACGCCCTCTCAGCCTCAACCCTCACAGGTGCTTGGATGGGAGGCCTCCAAGAAATATCAGGGATGTGGCACAGAGATAGGGAATGGCAAACCACCTCTGAACGTTTCATGCCCTGAAAATCCTACAGGGTTACCATAAGTCATCTGTGACTTGACGGCAACACACACGAAGGCCCTTTCCACACAAATCACTGAAAACGTTTCTAAAGCATTTTCAATTCCCCCATTTACCAGGATGTATGTTCGCACTCGCCCCCTGGAAACAATCCACGGCCACCATTACATGCCGCGATTCTCTGCATCTTGTCTACTCAGTGCATCAAACATTACCCCTCCCCACAAATTTAAAAATACCCAAACAGAAATGGTGCAAGTAAACAAGCGAGGCAGAACGGGGTGAACTCCGAAAATGGCACTGAGGAAAACGCCCAGGGATGACACAGAGGTATGAAAAACATCTTAAAGAGATCACGTAGGCAGTGAAGACATTTTCAAAACATTTCAACCAAATAATTATTTTAAAAGGACATTCACTTAATGGCGTAATCAGCAAGAAGCCGATGGGCTTTTTCTAGGGCTCGCTTCGATGCCTTCCCGTCAGCTAATCTGATGGGACGATTCCAAAATATTCCAAGGCACAGGAGAACCTGTGTGTGCGGCTCAGGGGAAGTAGACTCAATGTCACATATCTTACTGCATTGCAAGTTACATGAAGGTGAAAGGAAGCTGTTGATCCAACCATTGTTAACTCGTCATGTATGTCCATTCATAGGTAACTCAGATACGAATTCTGTAAGAATATTATTAGAAGATCGTGTTTCTGCCATTCTCACAGAAGGTAGCTAAATTTTGTATATTGGTGCACAACAAGCGTAGTTCCTTATTAAAACAAAGAGCCGCACTGTGTGATGAGGACTGTAATAATGCCTGAAGCTAATGCTATTTATTAATAGATTTTACAATGGATTTTAATTTATATTATATTTTTGTATAAGTGGAGTGCTATGGATTCACATGTACTCTGATTTTAAACTATTGGCTGGCCAAAAGGCCGTAATAATAAATATCTATCTATCACTTAATGGCGTAGGAGGTTAAGAGCTCGTGTATCTAATCTGGAGGAACCGGGTTTGATTCCCAGCTCTGCCGCCTGAGCTGTGGAGGCTTATCTGGGGAATTCGGATTAGCCTGGGCACTCCCACACATGCCAGCTGGGTGACCTTGGGCTAGTCCCAGCTTCTCGGAGCTCTCTCAGCCCCACCTACCTCACAGGGTGTTTGTTGTGAGGGGGGAAGGGCAAGGAGATTGTAAGCCCCTTTGAGTCTCCTGCAGGAGAGAAAGGGGGGATATCAATCCAAACTCTTCTTCCTCTTCAAACTCTTAAAATGCCTTGAAGCTGCAAATAAATCATTTGGCGGTAAATACCATGCAGAACTCCATGGAGTAAACATTTTATTTCCTGGCTCAAAACATTTTAAAAGGTTTGAGCAGAAATGGCCACACGCACACATGCACGCACACACACACACACATTCCTCCAAACCCCACTCTTCTCAGGCCCAAATCTCCGGGAATTCCCCAACCCAATGCTGGCAACCCTAGCTGAAGGCCCTTTGCTGTCCAATGGCAGGACTTTGTGATCAGATGATTTCTTTATTATGAAACAGCATCAGGAATAAGCATTTAGACTTCTATTGCCAGAACTGAAGCACAAGCAGCAAAGCACCCTCTATTATACCCCATGTCATGCCCCCATGTCACTCAACACCACCCCTGACTACCCATTCCCAAGGGGCAATGGCTGTCCTCTAGTCCAGTGGTGGTGAACCTTTTGCACTCCAGATGTTATGGACTACAATCCCCATCAGCCCCTGCCAGCATGGCCAATTGGCCGTGCTAGCAGGGGCCGATGGGAATTGTAGTCCATAACATCTGGAGTGCCAAAGGTTCGCCACCACTGTAATAGGACATTGCTTGGGAAGCAAAAGTACAAAGAGCAAGAAAGTACAACCAACCACAGTAATGAGGAAGGAAGGGGAAATGAGGAGAGAAAGGACACTGTGTCCCAGGTGGGAGAGACAAGGCAGGATCCAACCAGACAGGGACTTATCATGACACTCCACCTTCATCTGCACTAGGCCAGTACAGTGTCAAGAAGGACAGTATCTGGCCAAGATGAGGTGGAGTTGGGACTGGCCCATAGAATCATAGAATCATAGAATCATAGAGTTGGAAGAGACCACAAGGGCCATCAAGTCCAACCCCCTGACATGCAGGAACACACAATCAAAGCACTCCCGACATATGCTCATCCAGCCTCTGTTTAAAAACCTCCAAAGAAGGAGACTCCACCACTCTCTGAGGCAGTGAATTCCACTGTCAAACAGCCCTTACTGTCAGAAAGTTCTTCCTTAGGTGGAATCTCTTTTCCTTCACCTTGAATCCATTACTTCGTGTCCTAGTCTCTGAGGCAGCTCCCTCTTCGACATGACATCCCTTCAAATATTTAAACATGGCTATCATGTCACCCCTTAACCTACGCTTCTCCAGACTAAACATCCCCAGCTCCCTAAGCCTCTCTTCGTAGGGCATGGACTCCAGACCCTTTACCATTTTGGATGCCCTCCTCTGGACCCGCTCCAGCCGGTCAATATCCCTCCCGAACTGCGGTTCTCAGAACTGTACACAGTATTCTCGGTGAGGTCTAACCAATGCAGAATAGAGAGGTACAATTACATCCCTTGATCTTGACACTATACTCCTATTGATACAACCCAGAATCACATTGGCTTTCTTGGCTGCTGCATCACACTGCTGACTCATATTTATGGTCTACTAAGACTCCCAGATCCCTTTCACATGTAGTGTTGTCAAGCCAGGTGTCACCCATCCTATATCTGTGTATTTCATTTTTTCTGCCTAAGTGTAGTATCTTACATTTGTCTCTGTTGAAACTCATTTTGTTTTTTTTGGCCCAGCTGTCTATTCTGTCTAGGTCAGGGGTCTGCAACCTGTGGCTCTCCAGATGTTAATGAACTACAATTCCCATCAGCCCCTGCCAGCATGGTCAATTGGCCATGTTGACAGGGGCTGATGGGAATTGTAGTTCATGAACATTTGGAGAGCCGCAGGTTGCAGACCCGTGGTCTAGGTCATTTTGAATTCTGACTCTGTCCTCTGAGGTATTAGCTAACCGTCCTAATTTGGTGTTATCTGCAAATTTAATTAGCATGCCCTCTATTCCATTATCCAAGTCGTTGATAACAATATTGAATAGCATTGGGCCCAGGACAGAACCCTGTGGCACCCCTCTAGTCACTTCTTTCCAGGATAAAGATAAGCCATTAATTAGCACCCTTTGAGTTTGATCAGACAACCAATTAGAAATCCATCTAATAGTAGCATTGTCTAGTCCACATTTCACTAGCTTACTTGCGAGAATACTACGGGGCACCTTTTCAAAAGTTTTACTAAAATCCACGTATGCTACATCCACACAGCATTCCTTGGGTCTACCAAGCTCATCACTTTATCAAAAAAAGAGATAAGATTGGTCTGGCATGACTTGTTTTTCAGAAACCCATGCTGACTTTTTGTGATCACAGTATTCCCTTCTAAGTGCTGGCAGATTGTCTGTCTCATGATCTGCTCCAGAATCTTCCCTGGTATCGATGTCAGGCTGACTGGACGGTAATTATTTGGGTCCTCTTTTTCCCCCTTTTTGAAGATGGGGATAACATTAGCCTCCTCCAGTCCACTGGGACTTCTCCAGGAGTTCTCAAAGATTATAGCAAGTCGTTCTGAGATTACTTCTGCCAGTTCTTTTAATACCCTGGGATGCAGTTCATCAGACCCTGCAGATTTGAATTCGTTTAAAGTAGCTAGGTATTCCTGCACTACCTCTTTATTTATTTTGTGCTGCATTTCTCCTACTGTATCTTCTGTTTCTTTTTCTCCGGGATGTGCAGTGTTTCCTTTTTGGGAAAAGACTGAGGCAAAGAAGCTGTTGAGTAGTTCTGTCTTTTCTCCATCCCCTGTTAGTATTTTGCATCTCCTCCATGCAGTGACTCTATTCTATCATTTTTCTTCCTTTTGCTGCGGACATAACCAAAAAAGCCTTTTGTTGTTGTTGTTGTTGTTGTTGTTAACCTCTCTGGCAAGCCTCAGCTCATTGTGAACTTTAGCTTTTCTGACTTTCTCTCTACACATCCTGCTTATTTGATTGAATTCCTCTTTGGTGATTTCCCCCCTTTAGGTGCCTTCCTTTCTTCTAGCCCAGGGGTCGGGAACCCGCGGCTCGCGAGCCGCATGCGGCTCTTCCGCCGCTGTTCCTTAAGCGGTTCCAGTTTGTCACAGTCTCTCTTCTCCCTGGGCGCGAGAAGCAGGGCGGGCGCATCGTTCCCCCAGCGGCCGGCCCGGCCGAGCCGCCGGGCACCTCTTCTCCCGCCCTGCAAGGAGCAGGGCGGGCGCATCGTTTCCCCGGCGGCCGGCCCGGCCGGGCACCTCTTCTCCCGGCCTGCAAGGAGCAGGGCGGGGCGCATCGCTTCCCCGGCGGCCGTCACCCGCCGGGCACCTCTTCTCCCCGGGCCCTGCCAAGGAGCAGGGCGGGCGCATCGCTTCAGCGGCGGTCGGCCCGGCCGGGCCGCCGGGCACCTCTTCACCCGCCCTGTAAGGAGCAGGGCGGGCGCATCACTCGCCCGGCAGCCGGCAAGGCCGAGCCGCCGGGCCTATCTACGCCTGCCCTGCAGGCGGGTGTGTGTGTGTGAGCGGGCGGAGGGGGGGCGCGAGCGAGCAAGTGGGCGGGGGAGCGGAGGGGGGGCGTGCCAGCGAGTGGGGGGTGGGTGAGCCAAATGGCTCTTTGAGGGGAAAAGGTTCCCGACCCCTGTTCTAGCCGGTCCCTTCTTCCTCCCTCCTTTGGGGGACTGGCAAGGACAGACT
The DNA here is from genome assembly GCF_021028975.2 of Sphaerodactylus townsendi. Classification (NCBI taxonomy): domain Eukaryota; kingdom Metazoa; phylum Chordata; class Lepidosauria; order Squamata; family Sphaerodactylidae; genus Sphaerodactylus; species Sphaerodactylus townsendi. The sequence continues at coordinate 193,328,131 of NC_059425.1, forward strand.
GAGGGTCAGAATACTTTACCAGGGCCATTTCCCCCCCACATTAATACAAGAAAGGTGCCTTTTGTCAAGACAAAACACACACTAAGCATTCCCTAGAGTTTCTTCCTAGTCCCAGTGGGCACAGGACGTTGAGGAAATATTTCCCTCTTTGCCTAGCAGAGCTGTGAACTGTTTGTTCTGGGATTGTCAGTATCTGGGGTTTTAATTAATGAAGTTCATGCTCAGGACTCCCCCTGCTCCTCCTTCATTCTTTCCCAACACATTTCTTTCATTTGAAGCCAGAGCCCTCTGCCAAAAGGGCCCCCATTGGGGGAAAGGGAAGGGAACGCCTGTCAAAACTACACACGACTCTCTGTTCTGCTTAATTCAGTTTGGTGGAGTTTCAGTTTGTCAAATGACAAGATTCCGTATTTTGACAGTTGCCTATTTATGCTAAACTGGAGGCATAATAAAATCAGTTTGGCGTCTGGCTTGCTCTGTCTGTTGCTTTTACTTAGGAACGTGATGCTCCTCGTAACAATTTGATTGACATTTGTGCTGAGGTTCTGCTTTTCATTTTTCACAAAAAATCGGAGACGGGTCGTCTCTTCCTCAAACACTCCCCACTTCTAGCCACACATATCAAATCAAAACTGAGTCGATGCGAGGCATGGCAAAGTATCCATTTTCCTGTTTGGAGCTTGAAGCTTCCTAACGTTAAAGAATGTAAAGGAAAGAAAGCAAGGCCAAATGGACAGGGCTCAGTTTTTCTCGTACAGCATTTATTTTTATTTATTGACATTTATATTCTGCTGTTCTCTTTGGGACACAGAGCAAGTCAGTGCAATCCACAGGACAGAAAATTCAACGAACAACAAATTTGGACTGTAGAAATTGAGAGCCCAACAGAAATGTAAGGAGTAAAATTGAAGCAAAGTATTAACAGGAGACAAGGCTGTGCAGACTGATTTTGTAGGATCTTGGAAGCTAAGCAGAGTTGGAACATAGAAGGGAGACCACCAAGAAAGGCTCTCTAGAGGGCAAACCACCTCTGCTTCTCACTTGCCTTGAAATCCCCTTTCTGGAGTCGCCATAAATCGGCTGCAACTTGACAGCACTTTACACACACGTAAGTATTAACATGACATATTAAACAATGCAGATTACATAGTAGGATCCTACATAAAGTAGTTTAGAACGCAGTCTCTAATTATTTATCCAAGTTTG